>NW_012267303.1:3589301-3595996 GCF_000151885.1 Dipodomys ordii
GGCCGCCGTCCACGCCCGAGCCACCCCGGGGCTCCGCACCGGGCCCTCCACGCGGCCGCCGAGCCCCGCCCCTCTCGGCTGGTCATTCCAGCCACGGCGGAGGCTGAGGGAGAGAGGGGGAGAGAGGGGAGAGGCAGAGACACAGAGAGACAGACAGACAGGCAGAGAGGGAGGGGAAGAGAGAGACAGAGAGGAACAGAGACAGACAGGGAGGGAGACAGAGAGAGGGAGAGAGAGATGGGGAGAGACAGAGAAACAGAGAGAGGGAGAGAGAGAGGGACAGAGAGACAGAGGGAGGGAGGGAGACAGACAGACAGAGGGAGCGGGAGAGACTAACCGCGGTCCTGGGCTTCTGGATTGCAGGTGTGGACCCCCGCGCCCAGACCCTGCACTTCTTGTTCCTACACAGCCCCCTCCATTCATTGCTCTGGAGCATGTGACCCTCCATCTTGCCAAGACCCCCACTGTGCGGTGCACTGAGGGCATAAAAATTATAACTGAGGGGCTGGGAAGGTGGCTCAGTGGTAGAGCGCTTGCCTTGCACTCATGAGGCCCTGGGTTCGATTCCTCAGCACCACATAAGTAGAAAAAGCCAGAAGTGGTGCTGTGGCTCAAGTGGTAGAGGGCTAGCCTTGAGCTGAAGAGCTGAGGGACAGCGCCCAGGCCCAGAGTTTTGGCCCCATGACCGACAAAAAATAAAAAAAAAAAATATATAACTGAGGACATAATTAGTAGTTATGAGTTAATACACAACTTAGTGAGTCACTAAAACTAAAACCGTCACCACCACCAGGTTAACAGGACCAGGAATGTTCTGACAGCTGCCCAGCCTCAGAGGGGCCTGCCCCAGGGGCTTGGAGGACCCTGAGTACCAGCCCTGACGCGTCTTCCTGCCCTCATCTCATCCCTTTCCCAGGCTCACTCTCCAAAAGCTGGTTTGTTTTTATTTTTTGGAGGGGGGGGTCCGGTAATGGGGCCTGAACGCTGTCCCTCAGCTCTTCAGCTCAAGGCTAGCACTCTACCACTTGAGCTACAGTGCCACTTCCGGCTTTTTTTTCTTTTTGCTTATGTGGTACTGAGGAATGGAACTCAGGGCCTCAGGCAAGTGCTCTACCACTGAGCCACCTTCCCTGCCCCTCCAAAAGCTGTTTGTGTGGAGACCAGGTCCTGGCAGGATGCTACTGGCCATAGCAGTCTGAACCTTATATAGGCTACAGATGGCTCAGGACTGGATCTACCCGGAACCCCCTCCCTGGTCTCAATAAGCAGGGGTGGGAGTGGGTATGGGGGCTGGATAGGCCAGCAAGGCCTGTAATCTCCCTGTCAGCCTGTCAGCGCCTCTGTGGTCACCCCAGCCCGCCTCCCCAATCACAGACGAACCCTGCAATTAGTTTGGGCGCCTTGCCAAGCCTGGGTGCCAGCCACCACTCACACGTGACCACGTGTGTGGACACACACTGGCCCAGAAGCTGAGTGCATGTGCTCCCAGCAGGGGTTCTACCTCACTGCAGGGCAACAAGGGGGGGGGAAATGAGGGCCTGGGGGGGGGGGAATGTGTACATGGGCCACTACTGAGTCAACCCAGAGGCCCTGAGGGCTAAGTAGTTTGTCAGAACTGGACAAGCGAGAGTGGTCTGGATAGAGGAGTTGTGTGGCAAAAGTGGGCAGTCCTTGTCGCTGGCAATTCACCCCAGTGAATCTCTGGTCTAGAGTCTGGTCTGATAATTAAACAGTAGGTAAGGCCCTATTGGGTAAGCACACAAGGAGGAAACACCCACCTCGGAGTGGAGGCAATGCTGGTGTTTGGGGAGTGGTGGAGTGGGTACATCACTGGTCTTCCTGCCCAGGATGGAGCCCATTCTTGTTTCCTCCTGGCCAGGCCCAGTCCCTTCCTCTACTCAGCTGTCCGTTCAGTATGGCCAGGAGCTTGGACAAACTAAGATCTGGCTCCATGGAGGCCTCGGGGGCTCCAGGTCTAGATGCTAAACTTGGGGAAGGTGGCGCTGGTGCTCGATGGGGCACTGCTGGGCAGGAAAGACACCACTTGAGTCTCGTGCCGCTACCCCCATCCTGAGGACTCGCATGGTGTTCCTCCATGTCAAGCCTGATGCCAATGCCAAGATGGAATGGCCAAGCCCCTTCACACCCCTAGCCTGCCTAGGGAGCATCTGAGGCTCAAAGGGAGCCCCTCCCTACCACCACCTGCTACTCACCCTTGCCAAACTCAACTTAAAATAGCTTATCCCTTGTACAAGTCCTTATGTCAAAAAAACGACCTTTACAACTTTGGTGGGGGGGACAGGGGGAGGATGCGAAGGGATGGAAGGGGAAACAAAGGAGGAGGTACAATGCTTGATAAGAAATGTACTCATTGTCTTGCCCATGTAATTGTAACCCCTTTGTACAGTATTTTCACAATAAATACGTTAAAAAAAAACAGAAAAAAATAGCTTATCCCACTTGGTGGGCAGGAAGACATGCCTTAGTGTCCAGTGTGTGAGGCTGGACGGGCAGGCCCCAGCAGGGGTGTAATCTCCCTCCCCGAGGGAAGGTGTCATTTTCCAGGCATAGGCCCTTGGTCTCTGAACCTCACGTTTCACACCTCCTTGGTTCCTCCTCCACCCCAAGACAAATCTGCTCTCTTATGCCTGTGGCTGTTCTCAGACTCCAGCACTTGCTTAGGTTCAAGATTAGGGCACTGTCAAGAATGAGGCAAGGGTCTTAGCAGGGCATCTGCCAATCACACAAAACCTTTCCGGTCACTTCTGAAGATTGCCTCAGTCTCAGCAACCAGCTTGGAAGCAGAGAGAGCAGGACTGAGTCCCAGCAGTTGCCTGGGGGTACTCAACCCCCTGTACCAGACACGGACAGGACAGGTGGACCCCAATCTGACAAACGAGCCAATATGGCCTTGCAAAGGAGGCATACTGACTCAGAGCCACTCCAGCCTCAGGAGCAGACATCCTTCACCGGCCAGGGGTTTGTGACCTTCAAAGGTTGTGTCACACAGGTGACATCCAGGCATTATCCTTTCTTCCTCTTACAGGTAGAGCGGCCCCAGGTGCAGAGATCTGTCTGCTCACTCAGGGCCCCACATGGGAACTGCCAGCCAGTTGTGCCACAGGGGCCCAGGGCCTACTCCAGATGCCCAGTCCCTGCACCCAGACAGGATATGCTGGACGCCAGGCTGCTGGGCTCACAGCAGAGGTGAAGGCAGAACTAGAGTTGTACCCAAGGGGCCTCCCTTTCTTGCCTTATGGCTCAGAGCCAGGACCCAACTGGCACCAGAATGGGGAACTGCTGGGTTTCAGAAGCCTGGTGACCTCAGGAAGCTGAGGAAGTGTCTGAGCACTAAGCCTAGTCCCTGCGCCCAGGCACTCTAACCCCTGTTCAGGTCCAGGGCCTCTTGCGCATGGGCTATAGTGGGTAGCTGCCCCAGGCGGCTCAGGTGTGCACTCAAGTCTACTCCAGGGAAGGCTGCTGGGCACAGTGGAGTCAGATGGGCCAGGCTCGGGAAGTGGGGGGGAAGGGGGTTGGTGGGGGAAGGGAGTGGGCTAGAAGGTGGGGGGTGGGGGTGAGCCTGAGCTACAAGGGTTTTAGGATCAGCTCCAAATCTAGATTAGCCCAATGGGCCCTTGGCCTCTGTGAATAGCCTGTTTCCACCCTCACTAGCCACCTGGACTTGGAGCTCTGAGTCCAGTCATTGTCACAAGTTCACAAATTCCACAGAGAGTAGTAAGGAAGGTTCAAGAGTCAGGAGCGCAGGCCCAGCCTTTCAATGTTCTACCTGACAAAAAGACGGCAGAAAGGCCAAGGCGGTGCTGGGGCCTTGCTCCAGGCCACCCTGGACAAGGGAAGGCTGGGTCAGCAGAGGGGAAAGGTGCCTGCAAGCTGGGGGGCAGGGAACAGGCGCATGGGCAGAGGATGTGAAACCAAGGAGAGGAAGGAGACAGAGGACTCATGTGTGGTCTGGAAAGAGGAAAAGGGGGCACCCAAGGCCTCCACTCAAAGGCACCAGTCCACTCTTCCTCGTCTGTAATTAATCTTGGGACAGCCCCACCTCCCCTAACTCCCTGCTCTAAACACAAGCAGCTATTAGCCCTGAGGGAGGGGCTTCACCTAGCTCTTACCCCTGTCCAATCACCACTCACTGACCCAGCATCCACCTCAAAGGGCTGTGAGGCTGGGGGACTGCTTCAGCCCCTCCATGAACTGGCCAGGCCTGTGCTTGAGTTTTAGTCAGCTCATCTACTTCTTGCCAGCCATCTCAGGCAAATTCTGCAAGGCAGAAGGAAGACAGGATGGGATTCAACCAGAGACCCTGGGGAGTGATGTATTCAAGGACTGCCAAACCTGACTTAGGACAGCCCTCCGTGGGGGAACCGGGCCTGGCTCAGAAGCACGGCAAGGGGAGGGGTGATAGAAGCTTCTTCCACCAATGCTACTGTCCCTACTCCAAGTCTCTGGGGCACCACCAGCATCAGTCCCAGGCTGTGGGTACCCGGCAGATAACAGGACGCAGTGATGTTCCCAGGACAGCCAGAGTCCTGGTGGGGGGAAGGGAACGGGTGCCTGTGCCATATGGACCCTGCTCCAGGCTGCCAGCCCACCCCGGTGCCTTCCCATCCAATCTTTTCTGCTCCACTAGTCTGGGCCAGGGCCAAGCCTCTGTGCTTCCTGCACTTGGACCTTAGCTACCAGCTCTGCCTCCCCAGTGTGGTCTCCATGTAGGCTTCTGGGCACATGGTGGCACAGGGCGCCAGGGCAGAGACCCAGGCGGCCAACCCAGCAATACCCTACACAACTTCTCAGAGGGCCCATCTCTGTGTTCTGACCAATTCCACCTCCCAATGGAGGGGGCATATACACGAGGCCTGGGCTGGAAGGTGGCCTAGGGTTCAACTTGGAGACCTCTGGGATATGTCCAATCAGCCTGACCCGTATCCATGCCAACCCGGAATGCAACTCATCCAAAGTGTGTCCTTGAACCTGGATGTACAGAGTGGCCTCAACAGGCTCTTACCAAAGATTCTGGGGGAGAAAAGGGTCCCCCCGCTGGGTCCAGATCACTCTGGACCATGCTCCCCTCAGAGGTGCCAGGCCTACTCCAGGGGCAGTAAGGGCCTGCAGGGAACCTTGGGGCCTTCTCCACCCTGCCCCTGACTGGTCTGAGCAGTCCTGGGAGCTGCACAGACTTGTCGGCCCCTCCCTTCCAGGGCTCCCAACCCACAGCCGGAAGTGGATCCCTCCACTCCCACGGCTCCTCCTGGGGTGGCTGGACACGGCTGGATAATCCAAAATAATTCCTTCCTGGCAGGCCGCCGGCGGGGGAGGGGGGGACCCACATTCCAAACCCTTGTTTTTCTCAATAACTTCCCTCAGCTCCTGAGGCCAGGAACCCAGGCCCAGACCCAGGCCTTTCCCCACTAGGCACCAGTGGGTGAATGTAGGTGAGAGAAGAGGGGGTGTGGATCAGACCTGCCTGCAGGTCTACCTGCTTTTCCCTTCATCTTTTCTAGTAATTTTTTTTGTAGGTCCTGGGGGCTTGAACTCTGAGCCAGGGAACCGTTCCTGAGCTCTTTTTGCTGAAGGCTAGTGCTCTACCACTTTAAGTCACAACATTGCTGTGAGTCTCACAGCTTTTCTTATTTGGGCTGGCTTTGAACGGTGATCCTCAGCTCTAAGCCTCCTAAACTGCTATGATTACAGGTGTGAGCCACCAGTGCCTGGCTCATTTCTAGTAATTTCTATGCTACACCAGAAGAACTGGCACAAGAAATGCTCCAGTCGTGCACCCTATCTTCCGAGGGACCCTCATCTCTACACACAATAAAGGACCCTTCCACAGGTGTCTTGACCTGAGGTACCCGCCTCCCGGGGCCAGGTATCTTCTGGGAGCAGGGTCTGTTGTACGGCTCCAGCTCTGGGCTGCCTGGCCCTCCCACTCTTCCAGGGGTGAGTGGGGTAGGCAGTTCTGGGAGGGCTCAGCCCTACAGTCCCCGCACAATGACTAACTTTAGACATCTAAGTGGGGCCTTCCGGGCAACTGAAGGCCTCAGGAGACCCCGTCCCCAGAACGTTCCACTGGCTGGCCGCCTGGCCTCACCCCACTCCTAATCGCCATCACCACAGTGGCCACAGACATCCCCCCCTTTCCCAAAGACCTGGAAGAAGTCAAATGACGTGGCAAGAAACGACGAGGACCCCCTCGAGAGGGCGGGCAGACCCCTGGAGCCTGGGAGCCCGACCACAAAGAGGCTGCGAGAACCCATCCACGAAGACTTCCAGAAGGCACGCGGGGGGAGGGACCAGCAGGTGGGTGCCGAGCGCCAGCGCTGAGCACCCTTTCCCAGGCCCGGGGCCGCGGGCGCCACGCCAGGGGAGGCCGGGGGTCTGGGGCCGGGGACCTGGGGGGTCTGGGGCCGGGGACTTGGGGGGTCTGGGGCCGGGGACCTGGGGGTCTGGGTCTGGGCCCTCTCCACCCCTGCTCCTGGCCTCCGGGGTGAGGCTGGCTGCTGAGGCCCGGCCCGGGAAAGCCCCGCGTCGGCCAGGCTGCGCCGGTGCCACCGGGCCGGAGCGCGCGCCCCTAGGGGCGCCTTTCGGGCAGAAGAGGAGGGGAGGGGGCCGAAGGAAGGGTCGAGGCTGGACGAGGCCCGACGTCTTCCGGGGAGCGGCCGGGCCGCCAGCCCAAGGCG
>NW_012267303.1:3596536-3607079 GCF_000151885.1 Dipodomys ordii
TTCCCCGCTTGGGAAGCCGGCTGGCGGCGCTGCGGGCCCGCGGGGTCCCGGCCCCTCTCGGCAGACCGTCCGCTCCTCCTCTCCCTCCGCCCAAACCCCTCCCGGGACTTTGGTTTAAACAGTGACCAGGAGCCGGGAGGCTGAGCCCCTAGGACCGAGGACCGCGCTGGAAGAGTGCCTGGGTGTGGGAAGGCCGCTGTCCGCTGTCCGCAGGCAGCTGGAGGATGAGCCTCCTGACCTCCACCCGCCCTCCTCCACCTCCGGGCTGCCTCCCTCACCACAGAGGCCACAAGGGCTCCGGCGCTAATCTGCCCGCCAGGTGTCCTGCCTACGGGACCCTCTAGCTCCAGGAGCCCCTTCCTCCCCTTCTCCGGGACCTGGTGCAGGAGCCGCTGGGGCCGGATACCAAACTACTAGCAACAGAGCTAGTACTCAGAGCTGAGCTGATCCTGGCAGTGCAGGAGGTGGAACAGAGACCCCAAGCTGTGCAGTACCCAGAAGCCTGGACAGTTCCTCTGGGAAGTCAGAATTTGAGTCTGGAGTCTTAGACCACTGGGCCATCCTGACAGCCTGGACAACTTCTTATTTTCTTTTAGTCAGTCGTAGGTCTTGAACTCTGGGCCTGGGTGCTGTCCCTCAGCTCTTCAGCTCAAGGCTAGCGCTCTACTGCTTGAGGCACAGCACCACTTCCGGTTTTCTGGTGGTTTATTGGAAATAAGTCTCATGTACTTTCCTTGTCCAGGCTGGCTTTGAACCGTGATCCTCAGATCTCAGCCTCCTGAGTAGCTAGGATGACAGGCGTGAGCCACTGGCTCACCTGGACAACTTCTTTGGGACTGTTAACTTTAGGAGAAAAGGTCCCTGTATTTCTGCATGTTTCCATCTTAGATTGTACTGGGGCAGTATTACCTTGCCTCAAAAGAATCTGTCTCAAGGCCCACCCTGTGTCCTGAGGATGGCCTGCTGACAGGATCTAGTAGCCTTCAGGGATCTGGCTGTACACCTTGGAAGCCAACGGCCCTGCTTTGTGGAGGCTTCCCTGCAGGTCCTCCAGCTTTTCAAGGCCCTTCCAGGATGGAATCACAATTGTAACCATGGGCTGGAGATATTCAGGGGCTGCGCTATCTCAGGCTGGGCACATCAAAGCCAGGCTTTTGCGTGTCAGCCAGAATTCCACCATCCCTGTAGCCCTAGTGTTCCAGCTGAGTGCCAATGAAGAAATGTGGCTCAGTGTAGAGTGCTTGCCTAGCATGCATGAAGCCCTGGGTTCCTTCCTCAGTACCATATACACAGAAAAAACTGGAAGTGGCACTGTGGCTCAGTGGCAAAAAGAAGCTCAGGGACAGTGCTCAGGCCCTGAGTTCAAACCCCAGGACTGGAAGAAAAAAAAAGCAGCCCTGGTGAAGAGGCTGACACTTCTGGGCCAGATGGTCATGGGTGTGCTACCTGTTGCTGGGCTTCCACCTCCACCCACCACTCTGCCATCTACCTGCAGACACATCCTTGGACCAGCATTGGACTGATCTAGCTCACTTGCAAAATGGACACAGCAACAGGCTGTCCTCGGCCCAAGTCAGGGTAACAAGTCATCAGGCTATGAGAACACTGAAACAGCACCCTCACCCTGCCTGGGGGACTCATCCAGACCTGGTGTGGAAGGTCAAGCAGGGTTCCATCTACCTCTCCTCACTTGAGTCACCATCCAAGGACCAAGGAACCCAGGACAGGATACCACAGTACTGTAAGGAGGCTTCATCAGACCACATTGCCAGCAACCCCTTCAGCAACAGGGCCCAGAGCCTAGTCTACAACACCCACCACACCTTGTGCCTGTGCTGGGGCATGGTCTCATCTTTCAGATGAGGAGCTGAGGGTCTGAGTGGTCAGAAGACCTACCCACAAGTTCACAGCAGATCATACTTAGCTGGCTTGCCTGCAGTTCTGGGCCTGCACCTCAATACACATCCCTCTCAGGTCTAGACAGTGCTGTGTGATGTCAAGAGTGAACCTCACTGTGCCAGGCTTGGAAGAACTGATGAGCACCCAGGAGGACCCTTATCACTCACACTGTGCTAGTGGGGGCCAGGGAGGCAAGGTAAAGTCAGAACATAAACCCCTCAGGTTTGGGGGGAAGAGAGACAGCTGGTATACCTCTTAGCCAGAATGGAATGTATGCATCTGGTGTCCAGAGGGGGTGGGGGGGTGGGGTGTTCCAGGAAAGGATCAGAGCCATGCAGGAGAACCCTTCCCCCACCGCCAGACAGGCTGAGCCTGCTCGCCCAGCAGGAGTGCCAGGCACCACACCACTCCCTGTTCCCCTCCCCAGCAAACCAGTGCAGTGGGGAGTGAGGTCCTCACCAGGCAGCCAGTGCCCTCCCAAGTGACTGTAAGCAAAGTCTTCTCCTGCCCTAGCCAAGGCTGGGGTTGGGGGGGGGGGGAATCAGCCCTGGAAGCCGCCTCCTCCGTCCTAGGCTGGGTAGCTTGTTGGGCTAAAGAACACACCAAACACAAGGCGTGGTATGTAGACAGATGGGTGCCAGCAGGGGCATGTTGAGTGTGTCCGCATCACTGAAGGCTCACAGCCCACCTCTACCCCAGGGCAATGGCAGTGGAGGGAATGGTAAGGCCCAAGAGGGGCCAAGCTCTGCCAGGACAGAATCTCCCAACGGGGAACAGGCTGCGGTTCCAAATGTCATGTTTACTGCGGGGACACAGGTGGTGCTGGGAGGAGACCACAGCCTGGTTAGGGAGCCGAGGCTCGGAGCTCACACATGGCAGAAGCCCACCCCACAGGGGACAGGGAGGCCTGGCCAGCCCATGTCCTTGGGATTGAATCCTAGGGAGGGCATAGTACAGCCTGCAGGTCCTTGGGCAGGGAGCAGATGACAGTCTTGATGTACAGCTGTGCCCGCTGCAGTGTTACCTCCTTCACAGGGAGCTGGTGGCACTGTGCCCGCACCTGGAGGGGCAATGGCCGTCAGGGGCAGTGTGCTAAAGCAGGGGCAGGTGGGTGTTGGGTGGGTAGGATGGGGAGGCCTCTCACCAGCTTCTCCCTAAGTTTCAAGACCAGGTCCACGACCTCCACCTCCGACTTGTCCTTCATCCAGGACTCGATGTTCTGCAGGGAAAGTGGGAGGGGCCAGGCACTTGAATCATGCTCCCCTTCCCATTGACCTTCTTTTTTTCTTTTTTTTTTTTTCCTGTCGGGCCTGAACTCTGGGCCTGGGCGCTGTCCCTTAGCTCTTCAGCTCAAGGCTAGCGCTCTACCACTTGAACCACAGAGCCACTGCCAGCTTTTTTCTTTTTGCTTATGTGGTGCTGAGGAATCGAACCCAGGGCCTCAGGAATGCAAGGCAAGCGCTCTACCACTGATCCACCTTCCCAGCCCCCCTCCCATTAATTTTCAAGTCAGGTCTTGCGTTTTGGCTGGGTGGGCCTGGAGAGTGATCCTCCTACTCACACATTCTGAGTAGCTAGGATGACAGGCACATAACACCATGCCCCATAGTCTCACAATTAATTTACCCAGGAAGGCCTTAGCCATAATACTCCTGAGTAGCTAGAGTTACAGGCATGAGCCAGTGTTTGTCCTTTTCTGGGGACATTTCTGGGTTCTCCACACTCAGATACCCTCCCTACCCTTGGCCAATGCCCATCCCCCTCTTGTCCTCCCTCACCGCCTCACAAATTGCTTCCAGATGCAAGGCTTCCAGCTTCTGAGCCATCTCTTTGTGCCGCTGCCGGTACCAGCCATCAAAATGGGGTGACTTAAAAAACCGTCTGTAAGTAGTGAGAGGCAGCTATAATCGACCCAGTAGGCCAAGGAGCAGCCTCGGAGTCTGCACCCACCATCTCCCCACCTGTACAGGCCTAGCCAGTCGCCCTTGAGGATGCAGGTGAGCTGGGGTCCAGCATGCTCCAGACTACGCAGGAATTCATCCTGGCGGAAGGGACGGATCTGGGGAGGAGTCTACAAAGGAGGCCAGAGAGGCTAGGTGAATCCTAGTGCTTAGGAACACAGTTGAAGGCTTTGTCCCTCATCCAACTAGGTCCTTCCACCCAGGATGTGTCTAATGATCCCTGCCCACCCCTCACAGGACTAATCTCTGGAGGTTTGACCCAGGTAGGAGGTACCAAACCCCTCCATGGGTTCTGTCAGAGCCCCTATCTGTTTTATACCCTATAAGGGACACCTGGTAAAAGCTCTATGGCTCCATATCACAGCCCCCCTCCGCCCCCGCCCCCCGTGATAGGGAGGGAATCTGCCCCTCCTCAGACCCCAAAAGACTCCACCTTCCAGGGTGTGATGTTCTTCTGCAGTGGCATGAGACTGGTCATGTAGTGCTCCTGTGGGCAGGGAGGAGGATAAGCCTGGACCTGGGCCTGGGCCCCTACTGTCCCTGCCGCTGTGACACTGACTGCGCCCCCCTTCCCTCTGCCCCGCCCTCCCCCCCCCGCCTCTGCCGACACCATGCCCTGCCAGGCCTTACCAGGGGAATGATGAAGCTCTGAGTGAGCTCCAGGAGGCGCTGCCTCAGCAGGGCGCTCTGTGCATCCCAAGGACGTTTCTTATGAACCCCCTGCAGGAAGCGGCAGAGGATGAGCATAGCCAATGGCACCACATGCCCAGGGCCAGGCCCCAATAGACTGTACCTTGAGCAACCGTTTGAGCAGTGCCTTGTCCCGGTGGAGGTGGGCCGTGAACGAGGTGTAAAGACCTGTCGGGAGGTCAGAGCTGTAGCAGCCCCCCAGGCCCGCCTTCCCCAGTCTCACAGCTCTACTGACAGGTGAGGATAGCTGGCTAAGCTCCACTCCTTTGGCCCAACCCCAGATTCAAAGAACGTGCCTGCTAAAGACAACAGTCTGGGGCTGGGCAGGTGGCTCAGTGGTAGAGCGCTTGCCTTGCATGCCTGAGGCCCTGGGTTCGATTCCTCAGCACCACATAAGCAAAAAAGAAAAAAGCCGGAAGTGGCGCTGTGGCTCAAGTGGTAGAGAGCTAGCCTTGAGCTGAAGAGCTGAGGGACAGCGCCCAGGCCCAGAGTTCAGGCCCCATGACTGACAGAAAAAACAGACAATCCCCATTCTACTCCTGGGTGGGGGTGGGGGCTCTGAGTAGAAGGAGGAGGGGTCAGGAGGGCTGGCTGTCCCTGCCAGGTGACCGATCCACCAAGTGCAGGACGGGCTTCTCCACAGCAGAGAGGGCTTCAGCCCTAGAAGGGCATGGACCTGGCTTGGTGTCCAGGGTCTTGAGTCTTGAGGGCTTTTTCAACTTGATTTGCTTAGGCAGGTCCCCTGTGAAACATACCCAGTGGCCAGGCCTCAGTGCCATGGCTCTGGTCCTGTCTATAGCTAGGAGGTCATAGGTCATAGGGCTCAGGCCCCCCCACAAAACCCCAAGTCAGGTAAGGCTTCAAGGGTACCCGGACCCTCACCTGACATCTTGGGCTCCCCGATGCGGAGGACATGGGGCCAGTGCTGGAGTGTTTTGATAAAGAAAGGGTTTGTGACTCCCAGGACCACGTTTGGTCTAGAGAGAGAGAGAGAGAAAGAGAGAGAGAAGAAGCAGAGAGGCTGGGAGTTGGTGTGGGAGGGTGGGGGGGGAGGCTGTGCACTTACGGGGCCTGTGTGCGTGTTGTGAGCTCCTTAAACTCGCTGTCATGGACGGTGAAGTAAGGGCGGAAGTCACAGCAGAACTTGAGGGGTTGCAGGCAGCTGTGGGGTGGGAGGCAGGGACAGGTTAGGGTGGGGCAGCCAGTCCAGCCAGGATGGGCCAGCGGTGAGGTGCATACCTTGTTAGGGCCAGCACCAGCTCTGAAGACATGTCAGGTGAGGGTGCCAGAACCACTAGGGGCTCCCCAAGAAGCATGAGCTCCCACAGCATCTGCACGTGGGCCAGCACAGGCCGGAAGCACCTAGAGTGGCCAGGGCAGTGGGAACTCAGGCAGGGCTGAGGCTTCCGGCAGCGGGACACTCATCAGCCATCCTGTCTCCAACAGACCACCTAAAGCCCTGAGAACGGGGTTTTCCTGGACCCCGACTGTGAGGGCTGGCAATCATGCTGCAGCCCCAAAACCCTGACAGGGGCTTCCCACCCAGACCCTTGATGTTCTCCTGCAAGCTCCCCCACAAACTATGGCTCTGGCTTCTGTGGGGCCCATCATGGCCCAGGCTCCCTCGAAGAGGCAGAGAGGGACAGCTCAGGCAGCAAATGTCTCTTCACATGTGGTCATTCTCTCCTACTCTGACACTGTGCCTGGATTTCCTCTCTGCAGAACTGCCTCTCAAAGGACTGACCCAAGAGTTACTCCAGATGGTGGGCTCCTCTCTTGGCAGCCCCACCCCGCATGGCACACAGACACCTAGCCTTTGGTTGGTTTCTCCAAAGTAGCATGAACACCATACAGGGCTTACCTGAACAGGTCCAGTTCATGCACACTGGCAAGGACCGTGGGGGCTGGCAGGAGGTTCTGTCAGATGGAAGGAGAATAGATCAAGATGGAGGTTGAAGTTTGCACCTGAGGAAAACCCTATACCCATGCCCCATGCCCCATGCTGTTCCCCTCCACGCAGCACAGGTTCTGCCGCTGACAGGCACTGCTGCTCTGCCTTCCTGTCTGCCTGTCTTGAGCAGGGGAGACGGGGAGGTACCATACAGCCCAGGAGCAGCACTCAGGCAGAGTCCAGCTCCCTCTGCCCCATCACCCACCTCTTGGTCACACTGCTTTGGAGGACTGGATTCTGGACCGTCCACCTTAGAAGGGATGCGCACCTGGGAGGAAGAAATGCAGCTGCTAGGGGAGCAGAGTGTGTCTGAGCACTTTCCAAGTAGTACTAGTTCCTCAGCTGGCTCTCACCTGGATGACAACTCCCATGACAGGTAGATTCAGGGTCTGCCCAGGAACAGGGGCTGGCCATTGGTCAATCTCATTACAAACTGTGGATACAAGTGGCCAAAGTCAGGAGCCCTCCTCAAGGAGAAGCTGTGTATTAAGACTACAATGGCCGTGTGAACAGTAGCTCACCTGCTTCCAGGCAGGGAGCTAGCTTCTCAAAGTACTCAGGAGCAACCAGGTTTAGCAGTGACTGGAATAGCCGGACAAAGGGCAAGCGGGACACCAACACCAAAGACTGTGTTAACACAAGTCCAGTTAGAGTATGAAGCTCCAGATGTTACCCTCTGCCACTCAAGGTCCTAGAGCGCCTCTGATGGCACACTTACACACAATTGGCCCAGACAGTACATCCCACCAACCCTCAGAGTGGCCAACTCAGACTCCAGCAGGATGAGGCGGGAAAGCCCAATGCCTGTGTCCTAAGGTGGGGGAAACTTCCAGATGACAACAGGGTGGAGCTAGACTGGGGCCTTCAGAAGGAAATTTATGGTTTCTAGCATGACCTTCTTAGTGGCCAAGTAGCTTTTGGCCTTCAGTGCCTAAGTTCCAAACTGAAATTTTCCTAGCCCTGATAGTATGCGAGGCCACTGAGCAGTGAGGAGGAGAGCTGTCCAAGGTGTAGAACAGATGGATCTTAGGGAAGGGCCTGCAAGGAGAGCTGTGGAGATGGCTCTGTGGCCCAGAACACCTCAGAGGGTGGGGATTCCTGGAGGTGCAGGGTTCCTAGCCCGCCCCACCGTCCGCTGCCTGCCAGTTCCCACCTCTCCATAGCCACCCAACAGCGGCAGGCCCCTCACCTTCTGGAAGTAGCCCCTCTTCACAGAGCTGTCCTTCACCTGCCTGAAGTACACGTAGCCAAGGTAGTGTGCTGACTCCCTCTGGAAGGAGTGCAGTATTAGCATGCCCCACCCAAGCCCACCGGCAGGCGTGGGGCCAGTGGTGACAAGTGGACTGCTGAAGACTGAAGCCTGGAGATGCAGAAACCCAGGAGCTGCTGTCCCTGTGCTCTAGGGCGTGTCCTCACTGCAGGCTTGAAGGCCCTCCCAGGGTTGGGTGTAAGGTCCTTTCCTCAGAACGTGGGCAATACCACTCTAGAAACCTGTCCTAGCCAGCACCAGTGGCTCACACCTGTAATCCTAGTTACTCAGGAGGCTGAGATCTGAGGATTATGGTTCAAAGCCAGCCCAGGCAGCCAAGTCCATGAGACTCTTATCTTCAATAAACCACCAGAAAACCAGAAGTGGTGCTGTGGCTCAAGTGGTAGACACTAGCCTTGAGCTGAAGAACTGAGGGACAGCGCCCAGGCCCAGAGTTCAAACCCATGACTGACCAAAAAAAAAAAAGAGCCGGGCGCTAGTGGCTCAGGCCTGTAATCCTAGCTACTCAGGAGGCTGAGATCTGAGGATCGAGGTTCAAAGCCAACCCAGGCAGGAGAGACCGTGAGACGCCTGTCTCCAATAAACCACCAGAAAACCGGAAGTGGCGCTGTAGCTCAAGTGGTAGAGCGCTAGCCTTGAGCTGAAGAGCTGAGGGACAGCGCCCAGGCCCAGAGTTCAAGCCCCACAACCGACAAAAAAAAAGAAGAAAAAGAAAGAAAGAAGCCTGTCCTGACACAACTGACATAGGGAAGGGAGGCTAGGGCAGGAGCCGGGAAGGCCCTGCAAGCATCTGCTCATTATTCACCCTATAGGTATCGAGCCAGGGAGGGGGTCAGGGAGCCAACCAAGGAAGAAATATTCCAAGAGACTCTGAAACTGGCAAGCCCATGCACAATGAACTTCCCTGGTGCAACACTGGCAGTGGCAGGGCTGAAACAATTGGTGACCCCGTAGGATGCCCTCCATCAGCACCTCTCCTGTCACTCAAGGTTTAGGAGCTTTGAAAGGCCCTAAGGAGCAGGGTAAAAGGGCAGGCCACAGAGGTCACCCACACTCACCTGCAGCGCCACAGGGGCCCTGCTGTTGTAGTTCCTGTCATCGGCATGCCAGGGACTCCTTCGCCCTCCACACTGGCGCATTCGAAAACTGAACTGAGTGTCTCCGAGGCAGCCTGGGAAGGAGGCAGCCCGACACCACCTTCCTTAGGGCCGGGAGCCTCTCCTGATATTGTAGGGGTCAGGGGGAAAGAGTCCTGCAGGGGACGCGAGCATGGGGCTCCAGGTGTCTTTGCTGAGTGGAGACCCATCCCACCAGTGCTCTGTGTATCTGTGGTGGCACTGATGTCGTTGCCCTGGGCTTTACCTCCCCTCCTCTTGCCCATCAGAGCCCGCAGACAGTCCAGGAAGTGTGGGGTCACCTACCTGAATGAGAATCAGGAAAGGACAGGTAGCAGATGCTGCTTTTCTGAAACACACAGAGCCCACTGAGAGTCAGCTCACTCCTGGTGTACATCTACTCCCAAGAGGGCCAGGACCTACCTCCTTGTCAGTGAGCTGGAAGTCACTTGGGTACACCAGCTGCAAGGGAAGACATAGTGCCCGGTGATACTGCATTTTCCTGATGTAATACCACTGGGGGAATGTGTCCAAGCAGGGGCCACAGGAGCATGTCTGAAGCACCTTCTCCTGGCCCCCACCCAGCATCCCACTCTTTTTTTTTTTTTTTTTTGTGGGTCATAGGGTTCGAACTCTGGGCCTGGGCGCTGTCCCTGCACTCTTCAGCTCAAGGCGAGCACTCTACTACTTGAGCCACAGCGCCACTTCTGATTTTCTAGTGGTTTATTGGAGATAAGAGTCTCACAGACTTTCCTGCCCAGGCTGGCTTCGAACCGTGATCCTCAGCTCTCAGCCTCCTGAGTAGCTAGGATTACAGGTGTGAGCCACTGGTACCCATCCCCACTCTCTTATTATACACTGGTTTCCCTCCATTAGACTCTCTGTTCCTCCTTTGCCTCCAGGGCCCATCTCTAGGGAGGCTGGCACAGTTGGGTGGGTTTCTCAGCCCTTTTCACACGGCTACCTGACCAAGTCTTGCCACCTCAGTCTGTGGCCAGTCTGGGCCCTCCCTGCCTCTACCAGTCCAGGCAGCTCCATTCTCTATAGCATCAGCAGGGCAGTCTGAGAGTGGGCACAGAGACTGCGTGGCTAACCCACCACCTCTCTGGCCAGATGGTCTTCACATCTCTGCCACAACTTGCCTTTGTTGACTACCCCACCTCTCCTCTTCCCAATGATCAGCTGGATAGACCCTACAGCCCTGGGGAGTTTACAGCTCGCTTAAACACACAAGCCTTAATGGATTTCCCTATAGGAAGCTGAACAGGCAGTAGGCCTATAGTCTCCTAGCCTGAAGAGGCTGTGCCTGGAACCTACTTGGGGTTTTTACATATGGTCTTCCTTCTCACTGACTGGCCAACATCTAGGGTGCAGGCTCTGCCAGGCTGAAACAAGCCTTCTGGAGTAGCAGAGCCCTCAGGAAGGCTGGGTGGTTATGCCCTGGATAAAAAATCTTTTCTACTGAAACAGCAGATTTGTCTTTGGTTTAGGCTGGATACTGAGTCTTATTTTATCTTTTCAGCAGTTTACTAAGCCTTTTTTTTTTTTTTGGGTCCGGACGTGGGCCTGAACTCTGGGCCTGGGCACTGTCCCTCAGCTCTTCAGCTCAAGGCTAGCTCTCTACCACTTGAGCCACAGTGCCACTTCCGGCTTTTTT
>NW_012267303.1:3607129-3609662 GCF_000151885.1 Dipodomys ordii
AGTGCCACTTCCGGCTTTTTTCTTTTTGCTTATGTGGTGCTGAGGAATCGAACCCAGGGCCTCAGGCATGCAAGGCAAGCGCTCTACCACTGAGCCACTTTCCCAGCCCTTGCTGAGCCTTTTTAAGGTGGGAACTCAGCTAAGTGCTAGTGGTTCACAACTGTAATTCTAGCTACTCAGAAGGCTAAGATCCGAGGAAGAAAGTCTGTGGGACTCCTTTATCTCCAATTAGCCAAAAAGCAAAAAGTGGGTTAGTGGCTCAAGCAACAGTGTCAGCCTTGAGTGAAAATGCTAAGAGTCAGTGCCCAGGCCCTAAGTTCAAATACGAGTACTGGAACCAAAAACAAACAAACAAACAAAAAACAACAAAGGAATATCTGTTCTGGTTCCTTCTGCTTTTTTCTCTTTTTTGCCTGTCTGGGGCCTGAACTCTGGTCCTGGGAGCTGGCCCTCAGGTCTTCAGCTCAAGGCTAGCGTTCTACACTTGAGCCACAGCGTCACATCTTGTTCTGCTTTTCAATATCTGGCTGGTAACAAATCCTCACAAGTACATTTGTATCTGTGGCACATGCAAAAGCACATTCACGAGGCTAAGGGGGGCATGATAGTTAATTTGAAGTATCAGCTTGACTGGATTAAGGAATGTTTAGGAAACCAGTAGAGCACTACTTCTGGTTATAGATAGAGGTGTCTCCAGAGGAGATTGGCATGTAAGCCTCTGGACTGAGTGGGAAAGATGTGCTTCAGTTTTCTTGTGTCAGTACTAGAGCTTGAACTCAGTGTCTTCCATTCTCACTGGCTTTTCTGCCATAAGGTCTTATTCTTTCTCACTTGAGACCACCTGTATATGTATGTCACTGCTCCAGGCCGCTCAGTTACCCCTGAGTAAGACAGACATGGTAACCTTTGCTCAGAAAAAGTATTTCTAGACAATAGTTTTTAAGGTGTGGTCTAGCAACCCCTGGGTCCCAAGACACTAAGCTATCCCTGTGTCTTCTTTCCTCATGTTCCTACTGTATTCCAGAGATTATGACTGGTACTATCCTGGCAGACTGACTATGGAAGATAACATGAAAATCCAGCTCTTCTATTTTCAGTCAGACATTACTTGTGCCATGACTCTACTTCTGCCTTTTAGCTGGTTAATAGGAGATAAGAATCTTGGACTTTTCTGCTTGGGCTTATATCAAACCACAATTTTCAGATCTCAGCCTCCTGAGTAGCTAGGATTATAGGCGTGAGCCATCGGCGTCCGGCTTAGGATGAGGTCTTATGCAAAGCTCTGGAGCACCATGCCAGGAGCCTTGGAGTCCTTGTTGCAATAACACTTTTCTCTCTAGAAGATTTCAGGATTCTCCTGGAATCTCAGAGGTCATCGGGGCCTTAACATCTCCCAACCAAGCTGCACTGGCTTTCTCCAGGGTGGCTTTGGTCTTACCTGGGCCAACGATAGTAATGGGGTATTTATAACCTCTCAGACGCTCAGCAGTCCCTCTGACAGACTGGGGAAACTACCTCTAGAACCCTACTGCGGACCTCCCCTTTGTGGGTCAAGCTGGTTTGGGTAACGTTCTTCACAACACACAGATTATCCTTGCCCAGGTCTCTAACTCTAAGCCTGTAGTTCTCCCTGCCCCAACTTTCCCTCCCTCTTCTTCTTCTCTTTTATGGTCTCCCCATGTAGCTCAGGCTGTCCTAGAACTCACAATCCTCCCAGAGTCACCCTCCCAGGTATTGGGATTGAGACACACCAGACTGGAGTTTTCATCTATACCTGGAAGAAGAAAAGTCATGTCTGTAGGAGAGTGGGCTGAAGGCTGTAGGTCTTGGGAACACCATACTAAAAGCCTCAGGCCAGACCCAGCTGCATGCAACTTGTGACCATATGCCCAAGAGAGAAAAGGAAACACAGGAACCAAGTAGGGTTGACAGCGATTAGAAGGAGAGCCACCAAGGCTGAGTGCTGGAGGACAATGAACATGAGTGGCACTGGAAACTGCAGCAGACAATGGCTTTAAGATTCTTGTTGCAGGGACTGTCTTGCCCATGAGATGTGGAGTGGAGGTGTGGGGGTGACCTTAGGAGGCTAGATGGAGCACTGAGGACAGACATCGGTCTCCACAGCACAGCCTCAGACACACAGGTCCTGCTGCCCAGGTGCCTTTCCTTTCTTTGCCTGGAGAGCACTCCAGGAGCCCTGAGGAAGGGTTCCCTTTCCGAAGGAGGGAACAGGAAAAAGGAAGAGGAAGAACAGGCAAAGAAAGAGGACAACAGCTTGTCATCCTAGCTACTCAGGAGGTTGAGATCTGAGGATCACAGTTCAAAGCCAGCCGAGGCAGGAAAGTCCCTGAGACTCTTCAATAAAACACCAGAAAACGGGAAGTGGCACTGTGGCTCAAGTGGCAGACCGCTGGCTGTCAGTGCAAAGGGGCTCCAGGAGGCGCCCGGGCCTGAGTTCGAGACCCATAACCGACAGAGGGGTCAACCAAGAGTCCACGATCCTCGCTGGGCGGGGGAGGGGGGGGGAAGGGGG
>NW_012267303.1:3611136-3612827 GCF_000151885.1 Dipodomys ordii
CTTGAACTCCTGGCCTGGGCGCCGTCCCCGAGCTTCCCTACCACTGGGAGCCCCAGCCCCACTTCCGGCGCGCTGGCGGGCTCTGCTGTCCGCCTGGCATCCGTTTTTAATCCCTGTCTACACTCAGCGCAGAACAACTGAGGTCCTGTGCTCGATCGTTTACTTTTCCTCAAAACTTTACGTAAGGGCTGGGAAGGTGGCTCAGTGGTAGAGCGCTTGTCTTGCATGCCTGAGACCCTGGGTTCAATTCCTCAGCACCACATAAGCAAAAAGAAAAAAGCCGGAAGTGGCGCTGTGGCTCAAGTGGTAGAGTGCTAGCCTTGAGCTGAAGAGCTGAGGGACAGCGCCCAGGCCCAGAGTTCAGGCCCCACGACTAGACCAAAAAAAAAAAAAAACCCAACAAAAAACTTTACGTAAACGGAACACTGAAGGACAAAGTAATAAACCCTCAAAACAAACACTGCCGGTTGTGTAGGTCCTAATTCCTAGTGCAAATGAATCTATCCGGGATAAAAGAGACGAGGAGGGTGAGTGCATGATGTTGAGGTGTGGAGATGATCGTGGGTTAGTCAAGTGTCCCCCACCCCCGCAACAAGGAGTTAAGGGGAGGCCGAAGGATTATGATCAGAATCAGAAACGGGAATCCCGCCTGAAGACGAGATTAAGGAGCCAGGAAAGCCGAGCGCTGGTGGCTCACGCCTGTAATCCTAGCTACTCAGGAGGCTGAGATCTAAGGATCGAGGTTCAAAGCCAGCCCAGGCAGGAGAGACCATGAGACTCCTATCTCCAATAAACCACCAGAAAACCGGAAGTGGCGCTGTAGCTCAAGTGGTAGAGCACTCGCCTTGAACTGAGAGAGCTGAGGGACAGCGCCCAGGCCCAGAGTTCAAGCCCCACGACCGACCAAAAAAAAAAAGGAGCCAGGAAAAGGCGGAAAAGTCAAGGAAACCTCTCAGCTTCAGAAAGAAGCTGTTAACTTGATGTTAGTCCAATAAGACTCATTTCATTTTGACTTCTAAGTGACACATTTGTGTTAAGCAACTAAGTTTGTGGTAATATGTTACTATAACCACTAAAAACATACATACAACATATAATGTGTCATCTGCTTTCTTGAACTCAGCATGCTTTTTGAGGTCATGATGCCATTGCATGTATTGATACGTTTTCCTTTTTGTGACAATGTATTCCATTGTATATATACGTGATATTTTCTTTATCCTTGTACCAATAGGTGGACATTTGGATTGTTTCCAGTTTTTACATATTATAAATAATTCTGCTGTGTACACTAAATGCACATGTCTTTGTGTAGACACATGTTTTATTGTCTCAAGCAAATGCCTAGGGGTGAAAATGTTGGCCTATGTGATAAGTGTATTTAACTTTTTTTTTTGTCGGTTGTGGGGCTTGAACTCTGGGTCTGTGTGCTATCCCTGAACTTTTCAGCTCAAGGCTAGCACTATACCATTTGTGCCACAGCGCCACTTCCAGTTTTCTGGTGGTTAATTGTAGATTAAGAGTCACAGACTTAGCCCGGCGCTGGTGGCTCACGCCTGTAATCCTAGCTACTCAGGAGGCTGAGATCTGAGGATCGAGGTTCAAAGCCAGCCCGGGCAGGAGAGACCGTGAGACTCCTATCTCCAATAAACCACCAGAAAACCGGAAGTGGCGCTGTAGCTCAAGTGGTA
>NW_012267303.1:3612877-3614470 GCF_000151885.1 Dipodomys ordii
TCAAAGCCAGCCCGGGCAGGAGAGACCGTGAGACTCCTATCTCCAATAAACCACCAGAAAACCGGAAGTGGCGCTGTAGCTCAAGTGGTAGAGCGTTCGCCTTGAGCTGAAGAGCTGAGGGACAGCGCCCAGGCCCAGAGTTCAAGCCCCACGACCGACAAAAAAAAAGAGTCACAGACTTTTCTGCCTGGACTGGCTTTGAACCCCAGTCCTCATAACTCAGCCTCTTGAGTAGCTAGGATTACAGGCATGAGCCTCTGGCACCCTGCTGTGTTTAACTTTTTAAGAAATTGTCATGGTTGGGGCTGGAGGATGGCTTGGGTGCAAGGCCCTGAGTTCAGTAACCCCAGTATCAAAAGAAAAAAGGAAAGAAAGCCAGGTGCTAGTGGCTCACATAATAATCCTAGTTACTTAGAAGGCTGAGATTTTAGGATCACAGTTCAAAGCCAGCCCAGACAGGAAAGTCCTTGAAACTCTTATCTCCAATAAAACCATTGTGTAAACCAGAAAACCATGAGGCACTGTGGCTTAAAGTGGTAGAGTGCTAACTTTGAGCAAAAAAGCTCAGGGACAATGCTCAGGTCCTGAGTTCAAGCCCAACCACCACCAGTGAGGAGAAAAGAAAAAGGGAAAGGAAAGAAGGAATTGTCAGGGTTGGGGTGTAGTTCAGAAGTAGAGGGCTTTGCCTAGTCTACCCTAAGAGTGGTTATACCATCTTGAATCCCATGTATGAAGCTTTCAGATCACATATTCTCTAGTACTTGTCAAACTTCAGTTATAGCCACTCAGCATTTGGGGTTAGTGATGTGTCATTGTGGGTTAATGTAGGTTTGTTTTCGTTGTTTGTTTGTTTTTTCTAGGCTGAGGGCTTGAACTCTGCATGGGTGCTGTCCCTGAGCTTCTTTTGCTCAAGGCTAGCTCTCTGCCACTTACAGCATTACTTTTGTTTTTTTCTGTTTATGTGGTACTGAGGAATCAAACCCAGGACTTCAATCATGTGAGGTAAGCACTCTACCATTAAGCCACACTCCCAGTCCCAAGTTAGGCTGATTTTATATCATGGCTGTTGTGAATAGTACTGCATGAACTTGGCCATGCTGGTGACTCTTGTACAGTAATTGCTCTTCCTTCACATAACCAGGAGTGGTTTAGGTGTGAATGTGATGCAGAAATGTGAAGCTTAGGGCTGGGAAGGTGGCTTTGTGGTAGAGTGCTTACCTAGCATGCATGAAGCCTCAGTTCAATTGCTCAGTACCACATACACAGAAAAAGCCAGAGTAGTGCTATGGCTCAAGTGATTGAGTGCTAGCCTTTAGCAAAAGCTCAGGAACAGTGTTCAGGCCTTGAGTTCAAGCCCCAGAACTGGAGAAAAAAAAAAAAAGAAGAAGGAAATGTGAAGTTTAACACTGGGTAAATGTGACGGTCAGCTTTGTATACACATTTCTACTGCCATACAACAATCAAACAACTCTACTTTTTTTTCTCAACATTACATTTTTTTTAAATTTTATTTTATTTTATTTGTGAACATACTGTACAGAGGGGTTACAATTGCATGGGCAGGATAATGCGTACATTTCTTACCAAGCATTG
>NW_012267303.1:3614570-3618490 GCF_000151885.1 Dipodomys ordii
TTGTTCATTTCTTTTATGACTGTACAGTTGATTGACTATAATGCTAAAGGGATTATTTGTGTAGAAGTTCTGCATTTTTATGTCCAAATTATATAGTCAACATTTACTAAAAGCAGTTAATAGAAATTTTTATTGCTGTTATAAAGGTGATGTACAGAAGAATTACAGTTATGTAAGTCGGGTAATGAGTACATTTCTTTTTGGACAGTGTCACCCCTTTCCTCACTCCCAATTTTTCCCTCCCATTCCCACCACAAGTTTCAACATTACATTTTTATATAACAAGATAACTCTATCTTAGCTGGGCACTGGTCTCACGCCAGTAATCCTAGCTGCTCTGAGAGGATCTCTGTTTCAAAGCCAGCCTAGGCAGGAAAGTCCATGAGACTTTTTTTTTTTTTTGGAGTTCGGTCATGGGGCCTGAACTCTGGGCCTAGGCGCTGTCCCTCAGCTCTTCAGCTCAAGGCTAGCGCTCTACCACCTGAGCCACAGTGCCACTTCCGGCTTTTTTCTTTTTGCTTATGTGGTGCTGAGGAATTGAACCCAGGGCCTCAGGCATGCAAGGATCGGGGTTCAAAGCCAGCCCAGACAGGAAAGTTTGTGAGACTCTTCAATAAACCACCAGAAAACTGGAAGTGGTGCTGGTTCAAGTGGTAGAGTGCTAGCCTTGAGCAAAAGAAGTTCAGGGACAGTACCCAGGCCCTGAGTTCAAGCCCCAGGAATGGTTTTAAAAACAAAAAACAATAAACATGACATCTAAGGATTATAGTTCAAAGCTAGACTGGTCAGGAAAGTCTGGATAAAGTCTGTAATAAACTAGTTAGAAAAAGCCAGAAGTGTGGAATGAGAAAGAGGGAACAGCTGATACTAAGCAAAAGGAAAGAAATGAGAAACGTACATATCAGCCAATTTGGAAGAAATAGTTTTCTTGTTAAACTTCGTAGAGGTCATAAGTTTTGTAGATTAAGATAATGATGATTATCATTGTGAAGGTTAAAATGTGTTTGTGACTTTAGCTAAGTATAACTATGCCACAGTATTGTGAAATTTATGTAGTCACTTAATCTCAATATAGAAATATTTGGAGGAAAAAAAAAGCTAGAAGTGGAGCTAAGACTTAGTGGTAAAACACCAGCCTTGAACCAGATAGCTCAGGGATAGCACCTGCATCCTGATTCAAGCTCAGGATGGGGTGAGGGTTTGATAACAAACCAAGACATAGGGCTAGCTAGGCACAGAAATTCCACAAAAGATGAAAATAGGAAGAGTTATGCCTGTATACCCATAAGCTAATTGCCATGGTCAGAGACGGACAAAATCATGAAAGTAAAAGAAAAAGATGACTGTCTGCATAAAAGCTACCAATGCAATTAGCAGCTGACCTCATGGAAACCAACTGAGGCCTCAAAGGCAATAAAAATACTCAGAGTGAAGGAAAAAAACAAAAACAAAACACCCAGCCAAGGAACAAATTCTATACATATCAGAACTATGCTTCAAATTGAAAATTAGGTGGTTTCTGTTCCCTTATTGGATTGTCTACTGGTAACACTATGAAGAAAGATCAGTGCAGACAGGGGGTGTGAAGTGTGTGTGGGTAGGCTGGAGGTTTGAAATAGACAAGCCACTGAAAAGGGAGCAATAAGATGGAGGAGTGGAAGCGTGCAGGGACTGTGAGCCACCTCCTGGGGTCAGAGGTTATCTTGAGTAGACCAAAAGGAACGAGTAAGGGAGATGACAAGATCACAAACAGCGGGCAGGCTACAGCAAATGCTTTTCTTTCATTTAGTACAAGAGTCCCTAGAGGGCTGGGAAGTTGGCTCAGTGGTAGAGCGCTTGCCTTGCATGCATGAGGCCCTGGGTTCGATTCCTCAGCACCACATAAGCAAAAAGAAAAAAGCCGGAAGTGGTGCTGTGGCTCAAGTGGTAGAGCGTTAGCCTTGAGCTGAAGAGCTGAGGGACAGTGCCCAGGCCCAGAGTTCAGGCCCCACGACCAGACCCCCCCCCAAAAAAAAGAGTCTCTAGAGGGAGAATGTGATCTGACTTTTTTTTTTTTTTTTGGTCGTGGGGCTTGAAATCTGGGCCTGGGTGCTGTCCCTCAGCTCTTCAGCTAGAGGCTAACGCTCTACCACTTGAGCCACAGCGCCACTTCCAGTTTTCTGGTACTTTATTGGAGATGAGTGCAGACTTTTCTGCCTGGGCTGGCTTTGAACCACAATCCTCAGATCTCAGCCTTCTGAGTAGCTAGGATTACAAGGCATGAGCCACCAGTGCCCAGTTTGATCTGACCTATTTGAACTGGATTTATTTGGGTGGTGAGAAGCAGATACTCCAGGGGATAGAATGAGCCCACTGGCAGGATGCTGTGAACCAGAAGAAAGAAAATGGTTTTGTGGGAGCACCCTGGTAGTAGAGAGTGGATTACATATTGAAGAGGGGGTTGGTGAAAGGAGGAGAAAGGCTGAAGCTAATCCAGGGACAGGAGCCTGAGCACAGATAACAGTGTCAAGGTCAGGCTGCACTTGCTCAAGGCTGCAGAAGGATGCATCTCCTACATCAAAGAAGCTACAGAGTCTACATTTCCAGCGCTAGCAGCTCTGGAAGATGAGCTGAGGCAGAATGCAGCAAGACAGGGCTTGCCCACCCTGCTCAGTTGGAGCTGGTGCTCGGCCACCTCCACGAAACTTGGAAACTCTGCTTAGGGGTCTCACCAAGGAAGCACTGCCATAAAAGCAGCTAGGCTTGCCCCAGAGGGCACCATTCTGGGGTGCCAACGACACAGGAGACCTGGAGGCAAAAACCTTTTTTCCCAGCACCTCTCCCACACCCTGTGCTGACTAATCTCAGCAGTGTCACCTCAAAAGTATTTGAAGCTAGGTGCTCCAATAATCCTAGTGACTCAGGAGGCTGTGATCCAAGGACTGTGGTTCAAACCAACCCAGGCAGGAAAGTCTATGAGCTCTTTTTTTGGTCGTGGGGCTTGAAATCTGGGTCTGGGCGCTGTCCCTCAGCTCTTCAGCTCAAGGCGAACGCTCTACCACTTGAGCCACAGCACCACTTCCGGCTTTTTTCTGCGTATGTGGTGCTGAGGAATCGAACCCAGGGCCTCAGGCATGCAAGGCAAGCGCTCTACCACTGAGCCACCTTCCCAGCCCAGTCTGTGAGACTCTTATCTCCAATAAACCACCAGAAAAACCAGACTTGGCGCTGTGGCTCAAGTGGTAGAGCGCTCGCCTTGAGCTGAAGAGCTGAGGGACAGCGCCCAGACCCAGAGTTCCAGACTCGGGTGTGTTTTTTCCCTCCGCTCCCTCTCTCCCTCTCCAAACCCCCAGTCCTGGGGCTTCACCTCAGGGCCTGGGCCCTCCAGGCTAGCGCTCTACCACTTGAGCCACAGCGCCACTTCTGGCTTTTTCTGTTCATGTGGTGCCAAGGAATCGAACCCAGAACTTCATGCCACCTTCCCCGCCCCTCCCATCCCCCCTCCTTCTGTTCACGGTGTAGTACAGGCTGGCTTCGAACTTTGAGCCCGCGTGTTTCCACGCTGCTGGGATTGCGGCCGGGGTGCACGGCCAGGCGGAATCCCCGCGCTCCGGAGGCCCGCAGGCCGGGGCGCCGCACCCCCGCGCTCCGCGTCCCGCCCCAGCACCCTCCACGGCTCCATGAGGCCAGCATAATCTCCTTCTAGAAACTAACGTGGGTTTTTCCTTCTTAGCCCGAGGCCGGGGCTCGGACTCGGTGGGTGAAGCTTCCGCTCCCTGGCCGGCGCTTCCCCACCCGAGCCGCGCTCCACCGCGGAGTCAATGCCCACGGATCCTAACAGCCCGTATTGGATGTGCAAAGACCACCGGGCAAGGACGCCCGGGCACGGGAAAGCTGGGAGTGACTGCGAGCCCGGCGGAGGGCGGGGCGGAGGGCGGGGC
>NW_012267303.1:3618718-3627556 GCF_000151885.1 Dipodomys ordii
CTTCGCTTCCGCCAGCGCCCGGGCCTCCAACCAGCCGCCGCGACCTCCGGCCCGCGGGCCAGGTGAGTGCGGCCGCCACTGCCTGCTTCCTCCGGCCGGACGCGAGGCGTCAGCCCCTGCCCTCGGTCAGCCAGCGCCCTCCCGTCAGTCAGCGCCCTCCCTCCTGTCAGTCAGCGCCCTCCCGTCAGTCAGCGCCCTCCCTCCTGTCAGCGCCCTCCCTCCCTCCTGTCAGCGCCCTCCCTCCTGTCAGTCAGCGCCCTCCTGTCAGTCAGCGCCCTCCCTCCTGTCAGCGCCCTCCCTCCCTCCTGTCAGCGCCCTCCCTCCCTCCTGTCAGCGCCCTCCCTCCTGTCAGTCAGCGCCCTCCCTCCTGTCAGCGCCCTCCCTCCTGTCAGCGCCCTCCCTCCTGTCAGTCAGCGCCCTCCCTCCTGTCAGCGCCCTCCCTCCCATCAGTCAGCCAGCGCTCTCCCGTCAGTCAGCGCCCTCCCTCCCTCCTGTCAGCGCCCTCCCTCCTGTCAGTCAGCGCCCTTCCTCCCGTCAGTCAGCGCCCTCCCTCCCTCCTGTCAGCGCCCTCCCTCCCGTCAGTCAGCGCCCTCCCTCCTGTCAGTCAGCGCCCTCCCTCCCGTCAGTCAGCGCCCTCCTGTCAGTCAGCGCCCTCCCGTCAGTCAGCGTCCTCCCTCCCTCCCGTCAGCGCCCTCCCTCCTGTCAGTCAGCGTCCTCCTGTCAGTCAGCGCCCTCCCTCCCTCCTGTCAGCGCCCTCCCTCCTATCAGTCAGCGTCCTCCCTCCCTCCCGTCAGCGCCCTCCCGTCAGCGCCCTCCCGTCAGTCAGCGTCCTCCCTCCCTCCCGTCAGCGCCCTCCTGTCAGTCAGCGTCCTCCTGTCAGTCAGCGCCCTCCCTCCCTCCTGTCAGCGCCCTCCCTCCTGTCAGTCAGCGCCCTCCCTCCCGTCAGTCAGCGTCCTCCCTCCTGTCAGTCAGCGCCCTCCCTCCTGTCAGCGCCCTCCCTCCTGTCAGTCAGCGCCCTCCCTCCTGTCAGTCAGTGTCCTCCCGTCAGTCAGCACCCTCCCTCCTGTCAGTCAGCGCCCTCCCTCCTGTCAGCGCCCTCCCTCCTGTCAGTCAGCGCCCTCCCTCCTGTCAGTCGGCGCCCTCCCTCCCTCCTGTCACTGCATTCTCTTCAATCAGCGCCCTCCCTCCTGTCAGTCAGCGCCCTCCCTCCCTCCTGTCACTGCATTCTCTTCAATCAGCGCCCTCCCTCCTGTCAGTCAGTGCCCTCCCGTCAGTCAGCGCCCTCCTGTCAGTCAGTCATTGCCCTCTCTCCCTCCCTCCCTCCCTCCCGTCAGTCAGTGCCCTCCTGTCAGTCAGTCAGTGCCCTCCTGTCAGTCAGCGCCCTCCCTCCCTCCTGTCACTGCACTCTCTTCAATCAGCGCCCTCCCTCCTGTCAGTCAGCGCCCTCTCTCCCTCCCTCCCGTCAGTCAGCGCCCTCCTGTCAGTCAGTCAGCGCCCTCTCTCCCTCCCTCTCTCCCTCCCGTCAGTCAGTCATTGCCCTCTCTCCCTCCCTCCCGTCAGTCAGCACCCTCCTGTCAGTCAGTCAGTGCCCTTCCGTCCGTCAGTGCCCTTGGGTCAGCACCCGCCACGGGCCAGCTCCCTCCCAGCATTCAGCGCCCTCTCATCAGCACTTGCCTTTCTGTCGGCGCCTCCCGTCAGTCAGCGCCCTCCCGTCAGTCAGTGCTCTCCCTCCCATCAGTCAGCGTCCTCCCTCCCTTCAGTCAGCGCTCTCCTGTCAATCAGTGCCCTTTCATCTGGAAGTGCCTGTCAATACCCTCCTGTTAGTGTCCATCTCTCGGTGCACTGTCAGGGCCCTCCTTTCCCCGCCTGTGGCCAGTGCCCCATCAGTCTGTCAGTCAGTGCCTTTCTATCAGTGACCCTGTTAGTAGTCAGTGATCCATCTGTTATAACTTCTATCAGCCAGCACCCTCCTTAATCATCCAGCCACCCAGCCTACCCCCATCATTCATCTGCTCACTCACTCACTCTCAATCACTCATTCTCGTTAGTCCCTGAGGCACTGTCCTCCCTTTAGTCATTTCCCATTCCATCTGTGACTCCTACTGACTGCAAGATCCCCAATGATAACACCCATGTCCCTTCCATGGCCCCATCTCCACCAGTACCTTCCTTGTCGGTCTCATTCCTCATCATTGATCCCAGTTGTCAGTAGTTCCCTCACCAGTTACTGATACCCTATTACCCTGTCAGTAATCCCGTTAATGTCCCTGTTGTTCACCTCTCCTATAGTGGTGTTTTTTGTCTGTGACTCCTGCAGAGTGTCCTGTCTGCCTGTCAAGGTCTTTCTCCTCTTCCCTGTGGGCATGTCCCCTAATGTCAGTCCTTGCCCAGCGATTAACCTCATCTTAGTGTTCCCTCTTACTCTTCACCTGTCAAAGACCGTTTTCATTAGTGCTCTGCTCTATTATTAGTGACCCTTCACCTGTAAGTGCTCTCCCACGGCTCTTCCTGCCTGTTGGTATGAGGCACTTCTTTCCTAGTTCCTACTGTCAGCATTCGTTTTGTCAAACCACCAATCTTTTTGTTTCTGTCCTCTGTTTTCCATCACTCCTTTCCTTTCATGCCCTTCATCAAGGTCCCAGGTATCACCTGTTACTCCATTCTGTCTTCTTCCTGGCCCATGTAATTATTCCTAAGTGCCCCATTCATTCCTTCATGCATCTTCATCATCTCTTCCTTCACACCTGTCACCCTTCTCATACACCTCACTAAGCTCTATTTATAGTACCTCCCCTCCTGCTACTTTGTATCCTTGCAATCTATCATTCAAATTGTTACAGACTGTTTCTAGTTTGGTAGTGATCCCTTGCTGTCACTAGGAGTTCCTGCCAGTTTGTTACTTCTACCTAGTTCGCGCCTTTCACTGTAACTCCTATTTTGTCTTGTTTTTCAGCCAGCTAGTCCTTTTCCAATCTGTTACACTTTCTCTAACCCCTGTCACTCTATTACAGCCTCTCCCTGATGTACCCCATTGGCTTCGCAGTAGTCCCACATTCCTAATGCTCAGCCCTTTACCTCTTGTTTTTGTTTTCCAGAGCTAAGGACTGAATTCTGGGCCTTGCACTTGCCAGACAGGTGTTCTTCCTCTGAGCTAAATCCCCAACCCCAAGCTGCTCACCTTTTGATGTCTCTTCCTTTCTGGTTCTTCTTCCCTTTTGACTTCTGTAACTAATTTCAGCTAAGCTCTGGCAGATGAAAAGAAAGTAGGTATGAGAAAATTGGAGGTACAGATTCTTTCAGGCTAAGAGGGCAGCAGATGCAGAAGCCCTTAGGTAGGAAAGGCTGGATCTCCTTAGGAGCCAAGATGAGACTACTGTAGCCAGAGTAAGGGGGGGGGGGGGGAATAAACAGGATAGACTCTCTAGGTTGGAGAGTTGGTCTTTCCATGAAGCTGCACCTTACAGCTATTGGTGAGGAGTTGGGTTGTGAGTCTTGAGTTGTGGGGGAAGCATAGGCTGGAGATTGCGTTGAGGAATGTCATGGGCATGTGACATTTGTCATGGCTAGGAAGTGTAATTGTGGTTTAAACCTCAGTTGTTGACTTAGGGAGATATTTTGGATGAGAGAGGTATTGAAACAATGCATTAGAAGAGATGTATAAGGGAATGAGAGAACACGGCATGCTTTATTTAAATTTGTTTTTTATTTATTATAATTATTATTTATAATACTATAGTTTCAATTCAATATCTTGCACTTGCTAGATAGGTAGACTTTTGCTGCAGAGATTTTTTTTTTTTTTGTGGGGGGTCCGGTTGTGGGCCTGAACTCGGCCTGGGCGCTGTCCCTCAGCTCTTCAGCTCAAGGCTAGTGCTCTACCACTTGAGCCCGAGCGCCACTTCTGGCTTTTTTCTTTTTGCTTATGTGGTGCTGAGGAATTGAACCCAGGGCCTCAGGAATGCAAGGCAAGCGCTCTACCACTGAGCCACCTTCCCAGCCCCTAGATAGGTAGACTTTTGAACTATATCCCTAGACTAATTTTCTTGGGTTCTTGATGAACAAATGCATAGTAGTGGCACTGTTTATTGAAGTTGGATTGGGGTAGTAGTAAGCAGGAGGGAGGGATTACATATTAGAGAGGGAAAGCAAAGCTTTCTTTTGGGAGAGTGTAGTGGTAGAAGTCTAAGAAGTCCCAAGGTTGTTAGGGAGACATTAACTTACAGGAGAATCTGGAGTCCAAGAGTGGTAATGAGGATAATGTTTAAAGCCTTGGAATGACTATTTATTAAACAAACATATACAGAGAACAGAATGCATTGAACATTCATTATGTTCCAGTGCCATAAATATTTTATGGGAATTTTTTTATTTAATCCTAACTAACATTAGGATTTAGGATCTATAACTTCCCTGTCTGACAAATAAGGAGACTGAAGCCTGTAATCCTAGCTAGTTAGAAGGCTGAGATCTGAGGATTGTGGTTCAAAGCCAGCCGGGGCAGAAAAGTCCATGAGACTTTTTTTTTTTTTTTGGTTGTGGGGCCTGAACTCTGGGCATTCTACTACTTGAGCCACAGCACCACTTCCAGCTTTTTCTGCTTATGTGGTGCTGAGGACCTCATGCATTCAAGGCAAGCACTCTAACACTGGGCCACCTGGGGCGGGGGGAGGGGGGGGGAGAGGGAGCTGCTACCCCCCACCTATGAGATTCATTTTTTTAAAAATTTTCCTGCTTCCACCGCCCTATGAGATTCTTTTTTTTTTGGGGGGGGGGCCGGTCGTGGGGCCTGAACTCTGGGCCTGGGCGCTGTCCTTCAGCTCAAGGCTAGCACTCTACCACTTGAGCCACAGCGCCACTTCCGGCTTCTTTCTTTCTTTCTCTTTCTTTCTTTCTTTCTTTCTCTTTCTTTCTTTCTTTCTTTCTTTCTTTCTTTCTTTCTTTCTTTCTTTCTTTCTTTCTTTCGGTTCAGTCATGGGGCCTGAACTCTGGGCCTGGGCGCTGTCCCTCAGCTCTTCAGCTCAAGGCTAGCGCTCTACCACTTGAGCCACAGTGCCACTTCTGGGTTTTTTATTATGTGGTGCTGAGGAATCGAACCCAGGGCCTCAGGCATGCAAGGCAAGTGCTCTACCACTGAGCCACCTTCCCAACCCCGGCTTTTTTCTTTTTGCTTATGTGGTGCTGAGGAATCAAACCCAGGGCCTCAGGCATGCAAGGCAAGCGCTCTACCACTGAGCCACCTTCCCAGCCCCCTCTTTTTTTTTTTTTCTTCAATTTTTTTCCATTTTGTTTTGTTTTGCCAGTCCTGGGGCTTGAACTCAGGGCCTGGGCACTGTCCCTGAACTGCTTTTGCTCAAAGCTAACACTCTACCTCATGAGCCACAGCACCACTTATAGCTTTATTTGTGTATGTGGTACTAAGGGATTGAACTCAGGGCTTCATGCATGCTAGGCAAGCACTCTACCACTTAGCCACATTCTCAGCCCTGACCCTGAGCTTTTTTTTGCCCAAGGCTAGTACTCTAACCCTTGAGCCATACAGGTCCACATCTGGCTTATTTGGAACTAAGATCAGTTCCCTGAACTCAGTCCCCTGAGTAGCTAGGATTATAAGTATGAGCCACTAAGTGACTAGTTAATATAGTTACTTTTTAACACTTCTGTTTATATTCTTAGGAGAGCATTCAGGCACAAACAAAATGAGTGTGGTTTCCAAGGTCACACAAACCAGAATCAAGACTCAAGAGCTGTGCCTTTCACTGCTGCTTCCTGTGGGTACCACCTGCTCATGATAGTCTGAACTCTTACCATGTTCCTTAGCTACACACTTCCTCTCCCAAGGCAACCGATGTTGCTGTTTTCTTTCGTATTCTGATAGTTTATTACTTAGTTATTAGATAGTTATTAGTTCATCAGCAGGAAAGAAGAAGTATGCATTTTATGGAAATGAGTAACACATCTTATACATTTTTCAGTATCTTATTTTTTTGCTGGTCCTGGGCTTGAACTCTGGGCTTGAACACTGTCCCTGAGCTTCTTTGCTCAAGGCTAGCACTCTACCACTTGAGCCACAGTGCCACTTCTGGCTTTTTCTGAGTAGTTTATTGGAGATAAGAGTTTCACAGACTTTCCTGCCCTGGCTGGCTTCAAACCACAGTCCTCAGATCTCAGCCTCCTGCGTAGCTAGGATTGCAGGTGTGAGACACCAGCACCTGGCAGTATCTTTCCCCCCCCCCCTTTTTTTCTTAATTATATTGAGGGCTGGGAATGTGGCTTAATGGTAGAGTGCTTGCCTAGCATGCAGAAGCCCTGGGTTTGATTCCCCAGTACCACATAAACAGAAAAAAAGCCAGAAGTGACACTGTAGCTCAAGTGGTAGAGTGCTAACCTTAAGCAAAAGCAGTTCAGGGACAGTGCCCAGGCTCTGAGTTCAAGCCCCAGGACTGGCAAGAAAAAAAAAAAGTTGAACACTATGTTGTCTGTCTCTATAACAAACAACTTAGTTTTTGAGACAAAATCTTGCTGTGTGCATAGGCTGGCCATGAATTGGCAATCTGTCTCCTAAGTACTAGATGACAGGTTTGTACCACTATGCCTAGCAGCCTTCACTTTTTAAAAAGTGAATGTGTGATCTTTCATTTAAAATATGTCACTTAAAGGTTATTGAAGAATATTCCACAACCCATGACTTGACTATAAATCTGATAAATTTTAGCTTCCCCAAAGTATTTCCAAATTCCTTCTGTGAATACAAACTAATTCCAAAGGCTTAAGCATCACGTGATCAGGATTAGTCATACCAGTGATCCCATTTCTGTGGTACCAGTTTTTTGTTTTTTGTTTTAATTTTTTTTTTTTTTTGTCAGTTGTGGGTCTGAACTCTGGGCCTGGGCACTGTCCCTCAGCTCTTCAACTTAAGGTTAACCCTCTACCACTTGAGCCACAGCGCCACTTCCGGCTTTTTCTGCTTATGTGGTGCTAAAGAATCAAACCCAGGACCTTATGCATGCAAGGCAAGCACTCTACCACTGAGCCACCTTCCCAGCCCTTTTATTTTATTTATTTTATTTTTTATTTTTTTGTTAGTCCTAAGGCTTGACCTCTGGGCCTGGGTGCTATCCCTCAGCTCTTCAGCTCAAGGTGAGTGCTCTACCACTTGAACCATAGTGCCACTTCTGGTTTTCTGAGTGGTTTATTGGAGATAAGAGCCTCACAGCCTTTCCTGTCCAGGCTGGCTTTGAACCCCGATCCTCAGATCTCAGCCTCCTGAGTAGCTAGGATTACAGGTGTGAGCCACCATGCCTACCCGCCTTTTTTTTTTTTTTTTTTTTTACTAGAGCTTGAACTCAGGGCCTTATAGTCTTGCTTCTCTTGGGGCTGATGTTGTACCACTTGAGCCATACCTAGTGAATTGGAGATAAAAGCCTCTCCAATTTGTTTGCCCCAGCTGGCTTTGAACCACAATCTTCATATCTCACCTTCTGAGTAGCTAGGATTACAGATGTGAGCCACAAGTGTCTGGCTCTGGTTCCAATTTTCTGTGTTTATATGGCCGTGACTAAACAACTTAAGAGAGGAACATTTTATTTGTCTGATAGTTTCAGAGGTTCCAATTCATTGTGATTGGGAGGGCATGCTACACTTTGTAAGGGCAGCTCACATTGTGGTGTTCAGGAAGCAGAGAGAGGGGAAGGGAGAAGAAGAAGGAACAGGAGAGGGAGAGGGACAGAGACAGAGACAGAGAGGGAGACAGAGAGAATGAATGTCTTTATTGGCTGGCTTCCTCCTTTTATTCCATCGGAGTGTCTAGTCTATGGAATAGTGTTGGCTATATTCTGGGCAGGTCTTTCACCCCTCACCCCCCAAAGCTTGCTTTCTTAATCTAGGTGCTTCTCAAGGCAATTAAAATTTATCACAAAGATACTGTTTTTTGTTTCCATTGTCTTTTTTGTCTACCATTTGGTTAATTCTACACAGGAAGAACTTAAGATAGTTTTTCCTCTTTTGCAGGTAACAAGACTAAAAATCCTCCACTGGATAAAAATATTCTTCTTAAAATTGTGTATATGCCAAGAAAAGAGATCAAATGTTTTTCTATTTTGCCTGAATACAAGATTTAAATAACAAGTTTCTAAAGGAAGTAAGTTAACTTTCCTTTTTATTAGGTTGTGATTTGTGTAATTATGTATTGTAAAGATAGAGAAGTTCAAAGAATGAATAACAGTAAAATATTTAATTTTTTAATTTTTTTCTTTTTTTCTGTCATGAGGCTTGAACTTGGGGCAGGGGCACTATTATCCCTGAGCTCTTTTTGCTCAAGGGTAGCACTCATCACTTTTTTTTTTTTTTTTTTGCCAGTCCTGGGGCTTGAACTCAGGGCCTGGGCACTGTCTCTGAGCTTCTTTTTGCTCAAGGCTAGCACTCTATCACTTGAGCCACAGCGCCACTTCTGGCTTTTTCTGTTTATGTGGTGCTGAGGAATTGAACCCAGGGTTTCACGCACTCTAGACAGGCACTCTACCACTGAGCCACATCCACAGCCCAGTGCTCTCGCTTTGAGCCACATTGACACTTCTAGTTTTCTGATGGTTAATTGGAGATAAGAGTCTCACCGTCTTTCCTGCCAGGGATGGCTTTGAACCACAATCCTCAGATCTCAGCCTCCTGAATAGCTAGGGTTACAGGTGTGAGCCACTAGCCCTCCACAAATCTAAATTAACTCCCCCCCTCCCCTCCAGTCCTGGGACTTGAATTTAGGGCCTGGGCACTGTCCCTGAGCTTCTTTGGCTTGAAGCTAGTTTTCTACCATTTGAGCCACAGTTCTACTAAAAGTTTGGGCTT
>NW_012267303.1:3627638-3629487 GCF_000151885.1 Dipodomys ordii
CTCTACCACTTGAGCCACAGCACCACTTCTGGCTTTTTCTGTTTATGTGGTACTGAGGAATCCAACCTAAGGCTTCATGCATGCTAGGCAAGCACTCTACCACTAAACCACATCCCCAGCCCTTGTTATTTTTTTGTTGCTTTTTTTGGGGGTAACTTTTTTATTGGTGCCTGTCTTGGGGCTTGAACTCAGGGCCTGGACGCAGTCTTTGAACTATTTTGCTCAAAGATTGTACTCTACCACTTGTGGCACATGGCTCCACTTCTGGTATTTTTTGGTGTTTAATTGGAGATAAGAGTTTCCTTCCTGGGCTGTCTTTGAATTATGGTCCCCAGAGCCCAGCATCCTGAGTAGCTAGGATTATAGGCGTGAGCCACTGGTGCCCCTCTTGGCTGCTTTTTTGATTCTCTTGTGGCTAGTGAGATGCTCTGTTGACTCTGCACAAGCTACTTAGTCTCCCCAAACCTGAGCCTAATTCATATAAAATGAAGGGCAATCATGCATATTTAGTAAAATATGTGTTCTATTTCACTTGCCAGAAGTACTTTAGATAAGGTATGTACAATCACATCACCATTAAGGGTACATACTTCATGTAGAGAAGAGAGGGAAGGCTGCTTCCAGCAGTATTAGATGTTCTTCAAAGGCTCTCCCTTTATAATCTAGTTAGATGCTAAATAAATTACAGTAGATATACTTTGTGTACTTTGTGTGTGTGTGTGTTTTAGAGACATGTTCTCATTGTGTAGCCAAAGCTGGCCTTGAACTTCCTGGGAAGTACAGATCAGCTTCAAATGCTTTATCCTCCTGCCTCTGCCTTTTAGGTGTTGAAATTACAGGCATGCTCCTTCATGCATCGCTAATAAAATTTCTTGTGAGCATGTTTGTGCATTAAAAATTATATTTCAAGCCAGATGCAGGTGGCTCACTCCTGTAATCGTAGCTGCTCAGGAAGCTGAGATCTGAGGATCGTAGTTTGAAACCAGCCCAGGCAGGAAAGTCCATGAGACTTTCATCTCCAATAAACTACTCAGAAAAAGCTGGAAGTGGTGCTGTGGCTCAAGTGGTAGAGCGCTAGCCTTGAGCAAAATAAGCTTAGGAATAGCACCCAGGCACTGAGTTAAAGTCACAGGATGAGCAAAAAACTTGTGTTCCAAAGGGCAAAAGAGAAATTAAGACCAAGTGAGCCTTATGGCATCTTTCTTTTGATCATTGACTTTTCTTCAGAAAAATATATACTCAAATGTAGTCTCTCACAATTTCTTTAGATTAAATATATGCAACTTGAATTTACAGTCAGAATACACCATTTTTTTGGAGTCAGTATTGAGGTTTGAACCCAGTATGTTATACTGGCTATAGCAGATACTTTTTTTTGTGTGTGTGTGTGAGTCAAAGGACTTGAACTTGGGGCCTGGGCGCTGTCCCTCAGCTCTTCAGCTCAAGACTAGTGTTCTACCACTTGAGCCTCAGTGCCACATCCGGTTTTTTATTTTTTGTTTTCTATTTATGTGGTGCTGAGGAACTGAACCCAGGGCCTCATGCATGCGAGGCAAGCACTCTACCACTGAGCCATCTTCCCAGTCCCTGAGGTTTTTTTTTTAAAGGTGGTACTGGGGTACTGAGGTTCACCCACTTGCTAGGCATACAATACATTCTATTGCTGAGCCATGCCTCCAGCCCTTTTCTGTAGTAAGATAGAGTCTCAGTTTCTGTCCAGTGTGTTCTTGGGCTGTGACCCACCTATTTTCAGTTTTCCATTAGCTATGATAGCAGGCAGTGCCAAGGCACCAATGTGCACAGCTTTTTTGTTGGTTGAATGTGATCTTATTATTTTATTAATTTTTTT
>NW_012267303.1:3630907-3711444 GCF_000151885.1 Dipodomys ordii
CCAGAAGTGGCGCTGTGGCTCAAGTGGTAGAATGCTAGCCTTGAGCTGAAGAGCTGAGAGACAGCACCCATGCCCAGAGTTCAAGCCCCATGACCGGACCTCCCCCCCCACCAAAAAAAAAAAAAAAAGAAGCTGAGCTCTGAGGATTATGATTGGAAGCCAGCCTGGGCTGGATAGTCCATGGGACCCTCCAATTAAGCACCAAAATCCCAGAATTATAGCTGTGGCTCAAGTGGGAGAGTGCTAGTCTTGAGCACAAAAGCTCAGGGACAATGCCCAGGCCCTGGGTTCAGGCCCCAGGTCTGGCCCCCCTTAAAAAACTAGTAAGACAAGGGCTAAGGATGTAGCTCAGTATTAGAGTGCTAGGCTAGCATGTGCAAGGTCCTAGACTCTTTCCAGTAGTGGAAAAACTAAATTAAACTAAAACTAATAAGACACAAACCCATAGATTTGGGTTTAACAAAAGCCCAAATCCATACATTGAAATTATAAAGCACCAATGTCACTAAAGATGAGAAGGAAATATTAAGCTAGAGGTAAACAAGTAGCTAAAAAGGAACATCAACTAGATTTCAAGTGATGTCTCATCAGTATGAATAAAAGCCCATAAGTACAGTAATTCTTCAATGATAAAACAGTGTAAATTATACTATAGAATTGTGTGTTTTTGTTTTTTGTCGATCATGGGGCTTGAACTCTGGGTCTGGGCACTGTCCCTTAGCTCTTCAGCTCAGGGCTAGTGCTCTACCACTTGAGCCACAGTGCTACTTCCAGTTTTCTGAGTGGTTTATTGGTGATAAGAGTCTCACAGGCTTTCCTGCCTGGGCTGACTTTGAACTTCGATCCTCAGATCTCAGCCTCCTGAGTAGCTAGGATTAAAGGCATGAGCCACCAGCACCCAGCAAGGTCATTTTTATAAGAAAATATGTAGTTTTATGTCTTATGTTAATCTACCTTCTACTCACTATCCCACATCCTATAGAAAAATAACTAAGAGTGATGGGAATATATCACACACACACACACACAAAATTAGGCCTGGCACTGGTGGCTCATGTCTGTAATCTTAGCTACAGGAGGCTGAGATCTGAGGATTTTTTTTTTTTTTGGGTCCGGTCATGGGGCTTGAACTCTGGGCCTGGGTGCTGTCCCTCAGCTCTTCAGCTCAAGGCTAACGCTCTACCACTTGAGCCACAGTGCCACTTCCAGCTTTTTTCTTTTTGCTTATATGGTGCTGAGGAATTGAACCCAGGGCCTCTGGCATGCAAGGCATGCGCTCTACCACTGAGCTACCATCCCAGCCCCCGAGATCTGAGGATTTTGATTCAAAGTCAGCCCAGGCAGGAAAGTTTGTGAGACTCATCTCCAATTAACTTTTAGAAAACTGGAAGTGGTGCTGTGGCTCAAAAGGTAGAGCACTAGCCTGGAGCAAAAGAACTCAAGGACAGTGCCCAGGCCCAGAGCTCAAGCCCCACAACCAACAATAATGAAAAAAGGGAAGAAAAGGAGGGACACCGAGGGTGTAGTTTACATGGTAAAGCACAAGCTTACCAAGTGCATGCTCGGCATTCAAATCCTACCACCACCAAAAGAAGAAAATAGTGTCAAACAGCCGGGCGCTGGTGGCTCATGCCTGTAATCCTAGCTACTCAGGAGGCTGAGATCTGAGGATCAAGGTTCAAAGCCAGCCCGGGCAAGAAAGACCGTGAGACTCCTATCTCCAATAAACCACTAGAAAACCGGAAGTGGCACTGTAGCTCAAGTGGTAGAGGGCTCGCCTTGAGCTGAAGAGCTGAGGGACAGCGCCCAGGCCCAGAGTTCAAACCCCAGGACCAACAAAAAATAAAAAAAAAATAAAAAAAAAAAGAAAATAGAGTCAAAGAAATAAAACTTAAGTAAATGAATAAAAGAAAAAAAACTGCCTAGGCAGGTAATATGGTGAAGTTTAGATTCTAATTCTCTTAGCAACAGTCTACCACAGAATGTTCTGCTTGAAGAACTCTTTCTTGGAACTACAGGATGACATGAGCAATATTTCTGTTTGAAATCTATTTTCTGTCTCATAGTTCTGCTACTCTGAAAAACTAAATAAACAAGTTCGGGTTTATTTCGCTGCTAGGTAAGCATATAAAGGATGTGGACTGAGCTGTGCTTGACAGTCCTGAGGGCATTGTGAAGGACAGTTGTCAGGGCTAAGCCCCTCTGTGGCTGCCCAGCACACAATCTGTAGAAAAGACTACTTTTTCTGTGGGACAGTCCTAGGCTTGTAAGCAATTGCTTGGTCATTTATGTGTGTGGTTTTTCCCTTTGACTCTAAGTCCTACATGTTTGATATATGTATCTGTTCTTATTCTAGTAGCACACTGTTGATGACTAGCGTTGTGTTAAGTTTGGTATGGGGAAATGTGGGTCCTCCACTTTTAGTCTTCTTTTCAAGGTTGCTTTGTCTATTCTGGACCTCTTATACTTCCATATGAACATTAGGCAATGCTTGTCAACATACAAGATTTTTTAAAAAGCTGTCCTTAGGTTTTAATTTCCATATTTTATTATTCTTGGAGATAACATTCTGTTTTGTTTTGTTTTTTTTTTGGTCGGCCGTGGGGCTTGAACTCTGGACCTGGGCGCTGTCCCTCAGCTCTGCAGCTCAAGGTGAGCGCTCTACCACTTGAGCTACAGCGCCACTTCCGGTTTTCTGGTGGTTTATTGGAGATAGGAGTCTCACGGTCTCTTCTGCCCGGGCTGGCTTTGAACCTTGATCCTCAGATCTCAGCCTCCTGAGTAGCTAGGATTGCAGGCGTTAGCCACCCGCGCCCGGCTAACATTCTGTAAGACAATGATTTTTTGTTGTTGGTTGTGGGGCTTGAACTCAGTCTGGAAGCAGCACTGTGATAAAATTAGTAGAGCACTAGCCTTGAGCTGAAGAGCTCAGGGACAGCACTCAAGCCCTGACTTCAAGCTCCATGACCGACCAAAAAAAAAAAAAAGAGTCTCATGGACTTTTCCTGCCCAGGCTGGCTTTGAACTGCAATCCTCAGCCTCCTGAATAGCTAGGATTACAGGCATGACAATGATCCTTAGGAGTTGTTGTGGCATCTTTTATTGATTTAGTATGTACTTGTAAATGTTACATGGGATGTGAAAACTTTTTGGTATTCTGTTTTCTTTTGTTTTTTTGGTGGGTTGTGAGGCTTGAATTCTGGGTTTGGGCGCTGTACCTGTGTTCTTCAGCTCCAGGTGAGCGCTCTACTGCTTGAGCCACAGTGCCACTTCTGGTTTTCCAGTGGCTTATTGGAGATAAGAGTCCTTGCCTGGGCTGGCTTTGAACCATGATCCTCAGATCTCAGCCTTCTGAGTAGCTAGGATTACAGGCATGAACCACCAGCACCCAGCTACTTTTTGGTATTCTGTTTTTGGATGTTCTTCATATCTTTTTAACAGCCTGAGATAGTTAATAACATGTGCTTTTTTTTTTCCTGTTAATATTACTAGGTTTGCATTCAGGTCTCTGTGCTTGCTAGGCAACTCTTACCTCTGAAGCATATCTGCAGCCCTCTTATTTTTGAGATAAGGTGTATATCCGGATGCAGCCTGCTATTTTTCTGTGTACCTAGGATGACAGTAATATGTCACTGTGTCCAGCTACTCTTTGAGAAGGGGTCTAGTGAACTTTTCTGCCCAGGTTTGCCCAAACCTCAATCCAATCAGCCTTCCAATATCAACTTTCCATGTAGCTAGGATTACAGGTGTGAGCCACCTTGCCCAGTTAAAATTTACATTTTTAATACTGAAGTTGTAGGAAGAAAGAACAGTAGAAACAATTTGCAGAATTATAGTAGAATATCACAACTAAAAATTCACTTTTTTGGGGGCTGGGAAGGTGGCTCAGTGGCAGAGTGCTTGCCTTGTATGCATGAGGCCCTGTTTTTGATTCCTCAGCACCACATAAGCAGGAAAAAAAACGCCGGAAGTGGCACTGTGGCTCAAGTGGTAGAGCGCTAGCCTTGAGCTGAAGGCAGGCCCAGGACTGGACCCCCCCAAAAAAAAAAAAAAAGTTCACTTTTTCTTTTTTTTTGGTCGATTGTACAGCTTTATCTCAGGGTGTGAGTGCTGTCCTAAGCCTCTTTGTGCTCAAGGCTAGCACTGTGCCACTTGAGCCACATCTTTATTCAGACGTCCCTAGCTTATTCTCTCTTCATTCTCTGTCTCTCTGTCTCTTTTTCTCTCTGTTTTTGTGTGCTCAGTGCTGCATAATTGGATAAAATACTGAACAGTTCCAAAGCCAGGAGAATCCCTTATCACTTTTTTTTTGTTGTTGGTTGTGGATCTTGAATGCTGGGCCTGGGTGCTGTCCCTGAGCTCTTCAGTTCAAGGCAAACGCCCTACCACTTGAGCCGCACAGCACCACTTCCAGTTTTCCGGTGGTTCATTGGAGATAAGAGTCTCACTGTCTTTCCTGCCTGGGCTGGCTTTGAACCGTGATCCTCAGATCTCAGCCTCCTGAGTAGCTAGAATTACAGGCGTGAGTCACCGGTGCCTGGCCCTCTCATCAGGTTTTGTAACCATGCTCACTTCCCTCTTACCACTCACTCTCCTCTTTGTCTCCAGGCATGACTAATAACCAACCTTCCATTTCTAATTTTATAATTTCAAAATATAAATGAGGCCGGGCGCTGGTGGCTTACTCCTGTAATCCTAGCTACTCAGGAGGCTGAGATCTGAGGATTGTGGTTCAAAGCCAGCTAGGGCAGCAAAGTCTGTGAGACTCTTATCTCCAATTAACTACCAGAAAACTGGAAGTGGTGCTGTGGCTCAGGTGGTAGAACATTAGCCTTGAGTTGAAGAGCTTGAGTACGGTGCCCAGAGTTCAAGCCCCACAACTGACAAAAAATAAAAATTAAAAAAATATGTATATATATAATGAGCTGGGCCTACTGGTATACAACTGTGGTCTCACTTACTTGAGAGGCTAAGACCAGAAGATTGTTTGAGCCCAAGAGTTCAAGACCAGCCTGGGCAATATAGTAAGACTGTTTTTCTCCCCTCTAAGCCTAAAAGGAAAGAAAAAGGAAGAAGAAACATGTTATAAATGGAAGCCTATAATATGTAACCTTTTGTGCCATGATAATTCCCTAGAGACTCATCCAGTTGTTCTAGGCATCAGTTGTCATCCCCCCCCCCTTTTTTTTTTTGCCAGTCCTGAGGCTTCAATTCAGGGCCTGGGCACTGTCCTTGAGCTCTTTTTGCTCAAGACTAGCACTCTACCACTTGAGCGACACCGCCACTAAGGGCTTTTTCTGTTTATGTGGTGCTGAGGAATCGAACCCAGGGCTTCATGTATGCTAGGCAAGCACTCTACCACTGAGCCATATTCCTAGCCCCAGTAGTTCCTTTTTTAAATTATTAATTTTTTTTGCCAGTCCTGGGGCTTGAACTTGGTGCTTGAGCTCTTCCCTGAGCCTTTCTATGTGCAAAGCTAGTGCTCTACCACTTGAGCCACAGAACCCCTTCTGACTTTTTCTGTTTATGTGGTTCTGAGAAATTGAACCCAGAGATTCCTACATGCTAAGCAAGCACTCTACCACTAAGCCACCTTCCCAATTCCTTTTTATTACCAGGTAGTTTTTCTTAGTGTATGGCTTTGTATCAGTATTTGCATGTTGAAGGGCATCTGGAACACTTCCAGTTTTTTTTTTTTTGTAGGTCGTGGGGCTTGAATTCTGGGCCTGGGCGCTGTCCCTGCACTCTTCAGCTCAAGGCGAGCGCTCTACCGCTTGCGCCACAGCACCACTTCCAGTTTTCTAGTGGTTTATTGGAGATAAGAGTCTCATAGACTTTCCTGCCCGGGCTGGCTTTGAACTGTGATCCTCAGATCTCGGCCTTCTGAGTAGCTAGGATTACAGGCGTGAGCCACCAACACCTGGTTTACTTCTAGGTTTTAATTGTTATAAACAAATAAACCTACTGTGAACATTCAGATCGTTGTATGAACTTGTTTTTGCTTCTCTAGGATCAATGCCCAGAGCCAAGGCAGTTTTTCTTTATGGATTTCTGTCCATTGCTGTTTTATAGACCTAGTAGAGTCTTCTAAGGTATGTATGTTTGTGGTGGTTAGATCTTTCCTTGTCTTCCTACCTGTGTGGAACATTTGTCATTGCCTCATTGTTAATCTTTGCCTTAAATTTAGTTTGTCAAGTTTTTTTTTGGTTGGTCATGGGACCTGAACTCTGGGCCTGGGCGCTGTCCTTCAGCTCTTCAGCTCAAGGCTAGCGCTCTACCACTTGAGCCACAGTGCCACTTCCAGCTTTTTCTGCTTATGTGGTGCTAAGGAATCAAACCGAGGGCCTCAGGCATGCAAGGCAAGCACTCTACCACTGAGCCACCTTCCCAGCCCTGAGAAAATACTTTTAAATGAGAAAGGATTGTTGAAGAGTAAGATTTGCACTAACTGCAAATGTTCCAAAATGATAAGACAAACTCCAGGGAGGTGTGGATCAGGTCACAAGCTACCAGACAATGAGCAAAAGCTAGCATCAAATAAGGAGTTGGAGTTCTGGTCTTGGGCAAAAAAAAAAAAAAAAGGACAAACTCCAGAAGGTTCAAGAAAGTAGCAGTATGTATGAATGATACTATCTAGAGAGTCTTCAGGTTTGTTGTCTCAATCTGAGAAGGGATTGAAGAAGAAGACACAAGAAGATGGCAGAAGAAGTTGAGAGTTTTTTTTAATTGTAGGAGCTAAACTAGTTGAGAGTGGAAATAACAGACTCCTCTGAAGAGGAGTGCTACCAGATAGAGAATTAGGGTCAGGAAAGGTAGAGTAGAAAGGCAAAGTTTATTTGAAAGTAAGAGTGAGATGCCAGGAGAAACTGAGGAAAAGCCTTTTAGCTATTGCTGGGTTGTCATAAGCCCCCAACTTGGACTCCTAACTAGGAGGACTGCCTTACACCATAGGAAGTCTCATCTACCTGTTTTCCAGGGAAGAAGGAAAAGGGGAACAGGAAGAGTAGAAGGATGGCACAGGTTTCTCAGTGTAAGAGAACCAGAAATGAGGCCCAGAAATCAATAGCTCCCCTATAGGCTTGTGGAGTCCATCTTTTATAGTTCTTTGGGCAAGTCTCAGCTGCTCTGTCATCTGATTGAGTCACATGTCCCCTCACCCCAAGGAAGGGCCTGTCCCCTGCCTGGTCTGCTCCAGAATCATCAAGGTCTTTGCTTTCTCAGGGCTGTTATCTCAACTTTCCCAGAGAAGGGTGTAGGGACTCTACTGGGCAATCTCTGCTTTCTCAAGGTCTTGTGGAAGAAGAGGAGGTACAGGCTCCATGTGCTATCTTGATCTTCCCCAAGGTCCCCAGGGTCCCCGGGAAGAGGAGGGAGTGTCTGCCACTGGGTGGCTCTCTCTCCCTGCTAGTCTACACAGTTCTAAATCTCCCTCGGGTGTAGCTCTCGATAAGTATGTAAAGGAAAGAACTTATAAAAAGTTTTTGTGTGGGGCTGGGAAGGTGGTTCAATGGTAGAGTGCTTGCCTTGCATGCATGAGTCCCTGGGTTCCATTCCTCAGCACCACATAAGCAAAAAGAAAAAAAACGGAAGTAGCACTGTGCCTCAAGTGGTAGAGCACTAGCCTTGAGCTGAAGAGCTTAGGGACAGCACCCAGGCCCAGAGTTCAGGCCCCATGACCGGACCCCCCCCAAAAAAAAAAGTTGCTAAAAAGTTTTTGTGTGATTAAGATAGCTGTAATTAAAATATTATTGTGGGTGGGGATGGGAGGGAAAAACTGAGAGTAAGGGAAGGGATGACATTGTCTAAAAAGATATACACTCTTTTTTTTTTAAAGAGAAGTATAACAATTTTTATTAATTTTATGTGGACATACTGATCTCAACAAGAATGAGCTCCTCCCCTGCCAAAATAACAAAAGCATGGTTTGAACAAATAACAAAATATTTATGAAGGACTGACAGGGCAAATGGATTTCATAACTAAGGCAATAAACTCTAAAGTTTGTACTAAAGAGATGTACAGTGATATAGGGTACAGTGGAAGACAGGGCCGCAGCAAAACTTTTCACTGTTGCCCCAATGAGCTGATGGTCAACACTACCTTTCAGTCGCTATAGATAAAAGACATCCCTGCCAAAATAGTCTTTTTTTTTTTGGTCGGTCATGGTGCTTGAACTGTGGGCTTGGGCGCTGTTCCTGTGCTCTTCAGCTCAAGGTGAGTGCTCTACCGCTTGAGCCAAAGCACCACTTCTGGTTTTCTAGTGGTTTATTTGAGATCAGAGTCTCACGGGGGCTGGGAAGGTGGCTCAGTGGTAGAGTGCTTACCTTGCATGCATGAGGCCTTGGGTTCCATTCCTCAGTACCACATAAGCAGAAAAAGCCAGAGTTGGTGCTATGGCTCAAGTGGTAGACTGCTAGCCTTGCGCTGAAGAGCTGAGAGACAGTGCCCAGGCCGAGTTCAGGCCCCATGACCAACAACAAAAAAATAAAAATAAAATAAAATGTATTTCAAAATTATTTAAAAAAAAAAGTCTCATGGGCTTTCCTGCCTGGACTGGCTTTGAACTGTGATCCTCAGATCTCAGCCTCCTGAGTAGCTAGGATTACAGACGTGAGCCACCAACGCCCAGTTCCAAAATGGTCTTTTGTTGCTGTTGTTACCAGTCATGGGGCCTGAACTCTGGGCCTGGGTGCTGTCCCTCAGCTCTTCAGCTCAAGGCTGGCGCTCTACCACTTGAGCCACAGTGCCACTTCTGGCTTTTTCTGCTTATGTGGTACTAAGGAATCAAACCCAGGGCCTCATGCATGCAAGGCTAGCACTCTACCACTGAGCCACCTTCCTAGTCCCCAAAATAAGCTTTATAGCTTTTGTTTTGATTTCCTGGTTGTGTTTTTTTTCTAGAATCACTTATTTAATATGAAAATTTAAGTAAATATAAAGATAAATACAGATATAAATACGTTCTACTCATATGTATGTATACACCCATTTTTTGTTGTTGTTGAGCCATCTAACGGTTGTCTGTAGACATTACATTTTACACTGCAGTGCCTTATTTCAGTTGGCAAAAAGTTCTGGGGTTTCGGGATATTTTATTTTATTTTTGTGGGTCGTGGGGCTTGAACTCTGGCTTGGGCATTATCCCTGAGCTCTTCAGCTCAAGGCAAGACACTCTACACCTTGAGCCACAGCACCACTTCCAGTTTTCTAGTGGTTAATTGGAGATAAGAGTCTCAAGGACTTTCTGCCTGGGCTGGCTTTGAACCATGATCCTCAGATCTCAGCCTCCTCAGTAGCTAAGATTACAGGCATGAGCCACCAGATCCTGGTTAGGACATTTAGTTTAGCATGCATCTCCTGAGAACCAAAACATTTTTCTGTTTGAATATATCAGTTTTCACAATTTTACAGTACTTTTTGCTAATATGTACCAATGTTCTAATTTCTCCAGTATCTCAGTTACAGGCTTTATACCTGTGTTTGTCTTTTTTTTTTTTTGTCGGTCGTGGGGCTTGAACTCTGGGCCTGGGCGCTGTCCCTCAGCTCTTCAGCTCAAGGCGAGCGCTCTACCACTTGAGCTACAGCGCCACTTCCGGTTTTCTGGTGGTTTATTGGAGATAGGAGCTCACGGTCTCTCCTGCCCGGGCTGGCTTTGAACCATGATCCTCAGATCTCAGCCTCCTGAGTAGCTAGGATTACAGGCGTGAGCCACCAGCGCCCGGCACCTGTGTTTGTCTTTTTAAGTTCAGGGTCAAACTGCATCTGGTTATCATTTCTTAGTCCCTTTTAATCTAGAAATTCTGGTTATTTTGTGCTAGTTTGAACCGTGATCCCCAGATCTCAGCTTCCTGAGTAGGTAGGATTACAGGCGTGAGTCACCAGCTCCTGGCTTACCAAATTAATTCTATAGATTTTTGTCAAAAATTTTTCTGACTATTGAAACTGAATTTTAACCGTCAAATTCATTTGAGTGTCTATTTCAAGGTCTTTTAAATAGTTACTTTATAACCCTGATTAAATATGTAGGGCTACGGTGCTAATTGTTACTGGTTTCCTTGTATTTTTAATGTATTTTCATTCTCCAAGTATATAAGCCTTCCGAATATAAAGCTGGGGAGATACTTTGTGAAGAAGCTACCCTCTAAATTGATGATAATGACCAGGCGCTGGTGGCTCACACCTATAATCCTAGCTATTCAGGAAGCTGAGATCCAAGGTTACAATCTCAAAGGATGTGTTCCCCTTCTGCGGGAGTCCCTGTGCCATCCCAAGACCTGGGTGGGAGCCCAGCTGCCCCAGCTCTCCTGTTAGCAGAGAACAGAGGGCAAGAAGCTCCTGACCTGTATGACACTCTGTACCAGGAGAAAGTAGCCAAAAATTGGCTGAAAGTGAACATGATGAGATGTAACAGGAACTTAAAATAGAGGATGGAAACTGAAGGTTTATGAGAGAGACCATTGTAATTAGGTTTTCAACCAACCTAGGTGGTACACTAAGGACATAGAAATTCATAAGACAGATTTTTTTTTTTGAGTACTCCACTCACCTAAGAATTAATGATAGGCTTCATTCCAGCCTAAGGTGTGTCGATGACATAGTTCCTGAAACAAAGATCTTTTTTTTTTTTTTTGGTCAGTTGTGGGGCTTGAACTCTGGGCTTGGGCGCTGTCCCTGAGCTCTTTAGCTCAAGGTGAGTGCTCTACCACTTGAGCCACAGCGCCACTTCTGGTTTTCCAGTGGTTTATTGATTTCTGGTTTTCCAGTGGTTTATTGGTTTCTGGTTTTCCAGTGGTTTCACAGACTTTCCTGCCCTGGCTGGCTTTGAACCGTGATCCTCAGATCTCAGCCTCCTAAGTAGCTAGGATTACAGGTGTGAGCCATCGGCGCCAGGCAGATCTCAGCCTTTGGAGTAGTTAGGATTACAGGTGTGAGCTATTGGCACACGGCTATTTCCAGCTTTTGATGATTAATTGGGGATAAGGACTTTCCTGCCTGGGCTGGCTCCAATCCTAGACCTCTGGTCTTCAGAACTCAGCCTTCTGAGTATCAAGGATTCAGATGTGAGCCACCAGCACCTGGCTTCATTAGTTTTTTATTGTTTTGTTTTCATGCATCCAATTGTACTTCTTTTTAAAAATAATTTTTATTGAGATTATGATTATATAAATTTCACAGATTTCACAGTATTGTGAGATAGTAATACTTAAAGTCACAAACATGTTTTAACCTTCACAAGGCAAATTGTCATTATCTTGATCTATAAAGTTTGTGAATTCTATGAGCTCTGACAATATAACTATGTCTTCCACATTGGGTGGTATGTACATTTCTTTCCTTTTGCTTAGTGTCAGCTGTTCCCTCTTTCCCTCTCATTCCCTCCCTCCCATCGCTGCCCTTGAGTTGCTTAGTTCATTTTCATCGATGTCCAGTGAAGCTGATGGGCCCCTCTGTTGTATATTTTCCCCTGTTTCCCTCTGATTCTGTGTCCTCCTCCTAACTTCCCTCAGATGTACACATATATATTCCATATATGTGGCCAAGAAGATGGAGTCATTTAGTAATAATATGACAAATTGAGTGGAGGTCCTTTGTTTCTTGAGTCCTGTTTACTTTGTTGTATCTCTTTGCATTTTGGATTTAACATCCACATATCAGGGTGACCATGTGCCATATCTTGGCTATTGTGAACAGTGCTGCAATGAACATGGAGGCGCATGTGTCCTTGTATCCTGGTTCCTGTTGCTCAGGGTAGAGGCCTAGGAGTGGTATGGCTGGGTCATAGGGGAGGTCTATATTTAGCTTTCTGAGGTACCTCCAGACTGCTTTCCAAAGTGGTTGTATTAGTATACATTCCCACCAGCAATGCAGTAGGCTTCCTCTTTCTCTGCACCGTTGTACTTCTGACTCATTTAAAAGTCAGAAGAAATCACAAGAAAAATTAGGAATATTCTGAATTTAGTGAAAATGAAAACATGCTAGGTGCTGGTGACCACCCACAACTATTATCCTAGCTATTCAATAGGCTGAGATCTGAGGATTGAGGTTCAAAGCTAGCTCAGGCAGGAAGTCTGAGTCTCTTTTATCTCTTAATTAATAACCAAAAAGCCAGAAGTGGCACTGTGGCTCAAGTGGTAGAGTGCTATCCTTGAGCCAAAATAGCTCCAGGCCCACAGTTCAAGTCCCAGGACCAGGAAAGAAAAAGAAAGAAAGAAAGAAGAAAGAAAGAAACTATGCCAAAATATGTGGAATGTAGCTAGATCAGTGCTCAAAGGAAAGTTTGCAGCTTTAAGTAGTTATAATTTAAGAGAAGAAAGGTCTAAAGATAATAATCTAAGTCTCTATTGAAGTTTAAAAAAGAACAAAGTAGAACTCAAGTATTCAGTAGGGAGGAGATTATAAAGACAAGGAAAAATGTGTAATAGAAAATGGACAAAAGCCAGGTGCTGGTGTCTCACGCCTGTAATCTCAGCTACTCAGGAGGCTGAGATCTCAGGATCACGGTTCAAAGCCAGCATGGGCAGGAAAGTCTGTGAGACTCATCTCCAATTAAACACCAGAAAACCAGAAGTGTCTCTATGCCTCAGGTGGTAGAGCACTGGCCTTAAGCTGAAGAGCTCAGGGACAGTGCCCAGGCCCAGAATTCAAGTCCCAGAAAGGAAGGAAGGTAGAAGGGAAGGGAGGGAGGGAAAGGAGGGAGGAAGGAAGGAAGGAAGGAAGGAAGGGAGGGAGGGAGGGAGGGAGGGAAAGAAAAATGAAAGAGAAAGGAAGGAAAAAAAGAAAAGAAAGAAATGGTAGATGCTGGGAAGGTAGCTTAGTGGTAGAGTGTTTGCCTAGCATGCATGAAGCCCTGGGTTTGATTTCTCAGTACACACAGAGAAAGCCAGAAGTGGCACTGTGGCTCAAGTGGTAGAGTGTTAGCCTTGAGCAAAAGAAGCTCAGGGACAGCACCCAGGTCCTGAGTTCAAGCCCCAGGACTGGCAAAAAGAAAAAAGAAAATGGAGGGCTGGGAAGGTGACTCAGTGGTAGAGTGCTTGCCTTGCATGCATGAGGCCCTGGGTTCAATTCCTCACACCACATAAGCAGAAAAAGCTGGATGGAAGTGACGCTGTGGCTCAAGTGGTAGAGCGCTAGCTTTGAGCTGAAGAACTGAGGGACAGCACCCAGGCCCAGAGTTCAGGCCTCATAATGGACAAGGAAAGAAAAGAAAAGAAAAAACGACGAATAAGGCTGTGAATGTGGTTTAGTGGTAGAGTGCTTGCCTTGCATGCATGAAGCCATGGGCTCAATTCCTCAGAACCACATAAACAGAAAAAAAGCTGGAAGTGATGCTGTGGCACAAGTGGTAGAGTGCTAGCCTTGAGCAAAAGAAGCTCAGGGACAGTGCCCAGGCCCTGAGTTCAAGCCCCAGGACTGGCAAAAAGAAAAGGGGAAAAAAAGCGCTGGGAAGGTGGCTCAGTGGTAGAGGCATGCCTTGCATGCATGAGGCCCTGGGATCGATTCCTCAGCACCACATAAGCAGAAAAAGCCAGAAGTGGCACTGTAGCTTAAGTGGTAGAGCACTAGCCTTGAGCTGAAGAGCTGAGGGACAGTGCCCAGGCCCAGAGTTCAGGCCCCATGATTGGCAAAAAATAAAAAATAAAGAAAAGAAAAGAAAAACAGAAAGAAAAAAAGAAAATGGTCAAATAAGCTGGGTGCCAGTGGCCTACACCTATAATCCTAACAACTGAGGAGGCTGAGATTTGAGGATTGTTGTTTTCCAGCCCAGGAAGGAAAATTCATGAGACTCTTACCTCCAACTACCAAAAAGGTATAAATGGAGCTGTGGCTCAAGGGTAGAGTACTGTCTTTGAGCAAAAGGTCAGGGACAATACCCAGACCCTGAGTTCAAACCCCAATACTGGCATAAATAAATAAATAAAATAAAAAATAAATAAAGGAAAAGAAAAAGGACAGGAAGGAAAAAGTCTGGTTCTTTAAAAAAGAACAATAAAATTAATAAGTGCCTTACTGCACATATAAATTTCATATAATTGTTTTTGTTTCTTAAATTTACTCTGGCAATTTCTGTCTTTAATTGAAATGATTCATCAGTTTGCAGTAATGTATTTATTGATATGACTAAGTTTTCTTGTCTGTTGTCTTGCTGGGTTAGTTTTCAAATTTTTGATTACTGTATGAAAAAAGTGATAGAGGAGTTACAGTTATTGCTTTTTTTTTTCTTTGTTCCATCTATTTTTATTCTTTATTTCCTTGTATATGTTTGTAATTAATGAATTAATCTGCCTCCCTTCTTTTCATGGTACTGGGTTCTCCTGCTTGCTAGACAATTATTCTTCCCCCTAAGCCATGCCTTATCTCTGATTTTTACTTGTTTATGTGTTTGTTTGTTTGTTTATGCTAATACTGGGGTTTGAACTCAGGGCCTCTCACTCTTGCTCAGCTTTTTCTGCTCACAGCTTGTGCTCTACACTTAAGCCACACCTCCAGCCAGGCATTTTGTTGGTTAATTGGAGGTGGAGCATTGCATATTTCTGCTTAGACTGGCTTCTAACTGCAGTCTTCCAGCTGTCAAAATCCAGAGTATCTAGGATTATAGGCACCAGCCACTGCCAAAAGCTTATTATTATTATTATTGCTAGTCCTGGGGCTTGAACTCAGGGCCTGGGCATTGTCCTGGAGCTTCTTTTTTTTTTTGGAGGGGTGGTCTGGTTGTGGGGCCTGAACTCTGGGCCTGGGCACTGTCTCTCAGCTCTTCAGCTCAAAGCTAGCGCTCTACCACTTGAGCCATAGCACCCACTTCCGGCTTTTTTCTTTTTGCCTCAGGCATGCAAGGCAAGTGCTCTACCACTGAACCACCTTTCCAGCCCCCGGAGCTTCTTTTGCTCAAGGTTAGCACTACCACTTGAGCCACAGTGGCTTTTTCTATTATGTGGTACTGAGGAATCAAACCCAGGGCTTCGTGCATGCTAGGCAAGTACTTTACTACTAAGCCACATTCATAGCTGATGGCTCATTATTTTTGGTTCAGTTTTTTTTTTTTGGTCGGTCATGGGGCTTGAACTCTGGGCTTGGGCGCTGTCCCTGCACTCTTCAGCTCAAGGCGAGTGCTCTACCGCTTGAGCCACAGCACAGGTGTATACCTGGGTGATATCCATCTATGTTAGGCTTCTTGTGACGGAGAATCATGAACTTTTTCTGCTTCAGCTAGTCTTAAACTGAGATCTCAACAATTTCAGCCTACCCTATAGTTAAGTTTACAGATATGAGCACTGGTGCCTGGCTAAACCTGTCCTATTTGGTGAATAAAACCTCTCAACCGCCTTCAGGACTGCACAGAAGCCACTTTGAACTGCTTTGGATAAATTCTTATTTCGGACAACAAACAAACAAACAAAACCACTTTGACAAGGTGGAGTTTTTCTGTTTACCTGACTATATGTTGTCCAAGTATTTGAGTCATACTGGGTCCTAAAAAAAGGGGGCATCTATCACATATGTGGAGGTGGCCATCTCCTGAAAGTACTTTCAGAACCATTGTTGGTGCTACAGTTTGTTACAACCACTTGTAAATATCCATCCATAGCCTTCCTAAGTGAATGAAGGAGGTCTTATAGCCCAGTAAGAAAACAAAATGCAAAGTCAGTGAGTATATGGACTCTTTTGTCCTGCAAATCAAAGCAGCTCTACTTTAGGCTCTTCATGTCTCAAGTGTGTGAGCAGTGCTCACCCCAGCGTTAGGGGTACAAGGGCAGCTCAGCCTGGTGGCAGGGAGCAGGGTCACAGGGCACAAGCGGGGAAATATCACTTGCTCTTATGTCCTATGGTGAAGCTGGGTTCCAGAAGCATGTCCAGGAGATATGTTGTAGAAAGCTGCTTAGGTGCATGGTGGGTGTCTGGAGTCAATGTCAGTTTTGAAGCTGAGATAAGAGGTAATGAAGATGCTAGTTTCAGAGATCAGAAAGATGTCTGTGTCAGAGGTCATGGGGCTAAGGCTGGACACAGGCGTCTTCCTGTGTCAGGGCTCCTTGAACATAACAGCCTTCACAAACAGATAAAACTGAAGTTTTTTGTGGTTTGCTTGTTTTGGATTTTTTAGTACTAGGCTTTGAACTCACGATCTTCCATTTGCTAGGCAGGAGGAGCTCTTCACTTGAGCTATGCCCCTACCTTTTTGTGCTTTAGTCCTTTTTCAGGTAAAGTCTCCTGTTCTTGTCCAGCCTCAGACTGCAGGCCTTCTACCTATGCCTCTTGTATAGCTGGGATCACAGACATACACCATCACAACTAGTTTACGGAGATAGGCCTGGAATAACTATTTTGTCTAGGCTGGCCTCAAACCATGATCCTTTTTTTTTTTTTTGCTGGACCTGGGGCCTGAACTGTGGGCCCGGACGCTATCCCTCAGCTCTTCAGCTCAAGGCTAGTGCTCTACCACTTGAGCCACAGCTCCACTTCCAGCTTTTTCTGCTTATGTAGTGCTGAGGAATCGAACCCAGGGCCTCATGCATGCAAGGCAAGCACTCTGCCCCTGAGCCACCTTCCAGCCCACCAAGATCCTTGTTATAGCTGCCTCCAAAGTAGTTAGGATTTCAAGCAAGAGCCACCATGCCCTGTCAAAACTATGTATGTATACCGAAGTCAGTCTTTTGTTTCTTTTTTTTGGGGTCCGGTCGTGGGGCCTGGGCGTTGTCCCTCAGCTCTTCAGCTCAAGGCTAGCACTCTACCACTTGAGCCACAGCACCACTTCTGGCTTTTTTCTTTTTGCTTATGTGGTGCTGAGGAATCGAACCCAGGGTCTCAGGCTCTACCACTGAACCAACTTCCCAGCCCAGTCTTTTGTTTCTTTAAGTGAAAATGTTAGGTAGGATACATCCTGCCTGTTATTACTATACTTTTATAAAATAACCTCATATAACATTGAAAAGATTCATCAGGTGGCTCAGTGGTTGAGTGCTTGCCTTGCATACATGAAGCCCTGCGTTCGATTCCTCAGCACCACATAAGCAAAAAGAAAAAGCCGGAAGTGGGTGCTGTGGCTCAAGTGCTAGAGCACTAACCTTGAGCCGAAGAGCTAAGGGACAGCACCCAAGCCCAGAGTTCAGGCCCCATGACCGGACCCAAAAAAAAAAAGAAAAAAGATTCATCATTCAAAAATGAATTTTTAGCTTTATTAAATACGTAAGCTTCCTGCCTTCTGTTTGCATTAGATTAGTAAATCTTGCTTTCCTACACTGCTTTGCAGACTGGCAGGGTGCCTCACTGGGGTGGCCCAAATTAGTACATGTGGGCAGCAAGAGGTAGGAGAGGGGTTGAAGAGACAGAGGAAAGGCTTGGTCTGTGGTAAGCCTTAGGTTTCTGAGCAGGGTGTTGTACCCAGTTGGTTTGTATGTGAGGGAGGGGCAGCTTCAGGGTAATTCTGAGGGTTATTCAGTAAGGGGACAGCAAATTGAGGGTCTAGGTGGTAGCTAGTGGTAGAAGAGGGCGGGGTCAAGCAAAATGTGCTTTTCTGAGTTTGATTAAGAGACTTCAAGGAAAATATTTCTTGTGCTTATTCAGGAGGTAGGTTTGTGTTGTGAGATTTTCTCTTTCTCAAGATGGAGGCTTATCTCATTTGTTGACATCAGCACGTGTGGGAAACAGCAGTACATATGGGCTTCGTGGAGCCAAGAAGCCGCTGAGGGCCCCCAGAGGCATGCTAGCACTGTAGGAGGGGCAGGGAAGAGGTCAAGAAGGTGGGTTGGTCAGTAAAAACTTGGAGAGATGGGTCATGCAGCTGGGGAAATGAGTCTTACCTTTTTTTTTTTCTTTTTGTCAGTCATGGGGCTTGAACTCTGAGCTTGGGCGTTGTTCCTGAGCTCTACCACTTCAGCCACAGTGCCACTTCCAGTTTTCCAGTGGTTTTTATTGGAGATAAGAGTCTCACAGACTTTCCTGTCCAGCTGGCTTTGAACTATGATCCTCAGATCTCAGCCTCCTGAGTAGCTAGAATTACAGATATGAGCCACCAGCGCCTGGCTAAAGAAGTCTTATAAGAGCAATTACTGTAGTGCTGGTGGCTCACAGGAGGCTGAGATCTGAGGATCATGGTTTGAAGTAAGCTTAGGCAGGAAAGTCCATGACACTCTTATCTCTAATAAACTAAAAACAGCTGGAAGTGGTGCTGTGGCTCAAGTGGTAGGATGTTACACTTGAGCAAAAGCATCTCAAGGACAGTGCCTAGGCCCAGAGTTCAAGCCCCAGGATTAGGGGTGGCATAGGGGGAGGAAGAGCACCTAAGACCCCACCTAAGACCCAGAAATTCAGTGTGATTATCATAGGGATGAGCTTCTTGGATTTAGATGTAGTATGGTTGAGGGTGGATATGCAGATAAGGGTGAGTGAGTGATTCTGATACTTTCTTACAGCTCTGTGGCCATCACCATGTTCTGGAAGTTTGACTTGAATACTACGTCCCATGTTGACAAGCTGCTGGACAAAGAACATGTGACATTGCAAGAGTTAATGGACGAAGATGATATTCTACAGGAATGTAAGGCTCAGAATCAGAAGCTGCTGGACTTCCTGTGCAGGCAGCAGTGTATGGAAGAGCTGGTGAGCCTCATCACACAGGACCCCCCCCTGGACATGGAAGAGAAGGTCCGCTTCAAGTATGTACTAGGCTGTGACTGGGGCCAGCACTGGACAAGGCTCAGAGAGGCCATGGGCAGTGTTTGAGATAGCCAGGGCAGGGATTTCTGATGGCAATTCAGATCTTAAACCTGAGAAGTGCGGCAGCCATTGTGGGATTTGTTTTGTATGAGATTTAGAGCTTACAGTCTCTTAGGTATGTCTTCTCATTCTGAGTTACAAGAGAGTTTATATGAAGTTGGTATGTGTCGAGTGACAATATATTGAAAGACTATTCCTGCAATTGTAAGGCACATGAGATTGCAAAGTGAGGCTGCACACTCAGTAAAGTTGGTTTAAGGCTTGGAAGAAGAGCTAGGCAGGAAAGATATGCAGTGTCTAACTCCTGAGTCCTGGGAAACGCTTCACTTAGAGGTATTCAACTTGGAGAAAGTATGGCATCATCATTAGTGGTACTGACCCTTCTCAAAGTTTTTCCTAAAATGTTGCATTCAGCATTTGGCCAGCGTGTTAGGAGATGACAGAAAGAGAAGGCTCAATGGAGCATTAAAGTAAAGAGAATGTTGAACCAAGACAATGCCTTGGGAGGCAAAAGGAAAGGGCAGTCCCACCTGGGGGCTCTATAATGAGGCTGTGTTGCATTCTGTGTCCCAGGGATAGCTGGGACAAGTGAAGTAACAGATAGGAGTTCTAGGGACTCATGAGGAAGTGTGAAGTATGTGTGTACTGTGCTGAAGTCTTAGAACAGGGTCAGCGAAGTATGACCCTGCTTTTTCTTTCTTGAGACAAGGTCTTATTACTTAGAATCTAGGCTGGCCTTAAACTCATGCTTCCCCTGCCTCAGCCTCTCACGTGTTGGAATTACAGGTGTGTTCTGTGCTTCCTATGTTTTACTTTTACATGGTTGAAAAAAAATAAAAAGGAAGAACACTTTGTTCCAAATGTTCATTATATAAATTTTACTTTTTTTTTGGTAGAATGGGAGTTTGAAGTCAAGGCCTCCAGCTAGGCAGGTGTTCTGCCATTTAGACTACACCCCAGTCCTTTCGTAGCTTTAGTTGTTTTTCAGGTAAGGGCTTATGTTTTTGCCTAAGGCTGGCTTTAGACCACAACTCTCCTACCAATGGCCTCTAGTATAGCTAGAATAATAGGTATAAATAACCATGCCTGGCTTATTGATTAAGGTGATGTCTCAATAATTGTTTGTCCACTTTGGCCTTGAATTTCAACCTTTCTAATCTCTGTCTCCCAAGTATGTGTGAACCACTGTGCCTGGTCAGAAATTTACCTTTTTTATGTGTGTGTGCTAGTTCTAAGTCCTGAGTCCCTGAGCTTTTTTGCACTCTACCACTTGAGCTATAGCTCCACTTTCTGCTTTTTTTTGGTGGTTAATTTGGAGATAAGGGTCTCATGGACATTCCTGTTAGGTATTGCTTTGGACCTTGATCTGATCCTCAGATCTCAACCTCCAGAGTAGCTAAGATTACAGGCTCCCAGCTAGAAATTTACTTTTTTGGTATCAGCCAGTAGACTACTGTTGGATGCCACACTCAGACATAATATAATAGAGTCCAGTTGAAAAAAAAGACTGACAAAAATTTGCTATTTGGCCTTTCACAGAAAATCTCTGCTGATTGTTGTCCTTTGGAGGACAACAGAGCAGGCCTGGGTGATGGGATGGCCTGTGGCAAGCTGTCACGGAGTAGTCAGCCAGGTATTTCTGATGGGGGAAGAGTTAAAGGAAGAGCAGGGACTTGCCTGCAGAGGAGCCAAGAGCTTAGAGATAAAACAATGATAGAAGGAGGCTGTCATGATGTCAATCAGCATCATTTTTCATAGCCCTCATCCTTCTCTCTCTCTCTCCCTTTTTTTTGTTGGTCGTGGGGCTTGAACTCTGGGCCTGAGCACTGTCCCTCAGCTCTTCAGCTCAAGGCTAGAGCTCTACCACTTGAACTACAGCACCACTTCTGGTTTTCTGGGTTTATTGGAGATAAGAGTTTCATGGACTTTCTTGCCTGGGCTGGCTTTGAACCATGACCCTCAGATCTCAGCCTCCTGAGTAGCTAGGATTACAGGCGTGAACCACCGGCACCCGGCTTTCATCCTTCTCTCAAATGTCCCCCAGTTTGGTGACAAATTAGAGCAAAATGATAGCTGTGGTACAGCTGGGTCTTCTGGGTCAGGAGAGGGGTCCTAGGACATTGTTAGTGAATGGGCAGAGTTGAAGAGTTAGAGCTTGAGAGATAGATAAGTTCAAACCTGTAGAATAAACAAAGCCATGAGGAAACAAAGCTATTAAATAAACAAAGTCATGTGGCTCTGATGAACCTGATGTAAGTCAGCAAGCAGGTCAAAGTAGAGAAGACAACATCAATAACCAATAACAGAGTTGGGTATGAATACCTATATATTCTTACCAAGGTCAACATCAGATATCTTTTTTTGTTTCATTTATTGTGTTAGCCATTCCATGGATCTGTTCTGTAAATTCATGGACCTTACCTCAGAAAAATTTCTTATTTCTTCTTCCCTATGGTTATCCCTCTATTCTTTCTTTCTGCTTTGGATGGCTTTGAACCTTGAATAGGTAGGATTACAGGTGTAAGCCACTGATGCCCAGCTGACATATGATGTTTCTAGTATCACATTTTAACTGTGTGTGTGTGTGTGTGTGTGTGTGTGTGCGTCCGTGTGTGTATGTGTATGTGTATATGTAAACCCAGTCTGGCCTCAAGCTTGCAATCTTCCTGCCTTGCCTTCCCAAACTTGGGGATCACAAGCTCCAGCACTCCTATTCCAGCCATTTTTTAAAAAGCTTTTTTAGCTCACTGTTGGCCTTTCCTCTTTCATGTTTTTAATTTTTACTACTTGTCTTTCAGCTGGGTGACAATGACTCCTGCTTATAATCCTAGCTACTTAGAAGACTTGGAGGACCATGATTCAAGGCCAGCCCAGGCAGAAAAGTCGATAAGACTCTTAAATTATGGGGCTGGGAAGATGGCTCAGTGGTAGAGTGTTTGCCTTGCACATATGAGCCTCTGGGTTCGATTCTTCAGCACCACATAAGCAGAAAAAGCTGGAAGTGGCACTGTGGCTCAAGTGGTAGAGGCTAGTCTTGAGCTGAAGAGCTGAGGGACCATGTCCAGGCCCCATGACCGACAAAAAAAAAAAAGACTCTTAAATAGCAAACTGTTGGACTGGAGGCCTGGCTCAAATGATAGAGTGCTAGCTGTGAGCAAGAAAGCCAAGCAAGAGTGTAAAGCCCTGAGTTCAAATCCTGCTGAACTTTCTTATTCTCAGATTTTTTTCCCCCCTCAGATGGGGTCTTGCTGTGTTGCCTAGACAAGTCTTGAACTCTTTGTTTTAGTCTACAGATTCTGGGACTATAGGCCTATACCATCTCTCCTGGCTCCCGGATATGTTAGCAAAACTTAATTCTTATTCTGTGTGCACTTAGCCTATTGTATTACCTCAGCAATGGTTAGGATTTTTAATGTTTTCTCATTTTTGTGCTCTTCCCTCTCTGTCCCTAGTTCTGTGTCTGTCAGTTGGCTTTTTGCTGGCAAATTGGGATGGAAACTTGCAGACTTTCCTGCCTGGGCTGCCTTTGAACCTCACTCCTCTAGATCTTCCCCTTCTCAGCAGCTGGGATTATAGGTGTGAAACACTAGTGCCTAGCTATTTCCTATTTATTGTATAAAATTTTTAAATATAATTGTTGCTATTAACATGTACAGAGGGGTTACTATTTCACACTTCAGGTAAGGCATATAGTTCTTCTTTGAATAATGTGACCCCTTCCTTCGATTTCTCCCAGTTTCCCCCTCTTACACTAGTAGAGCAGGACCTATTGATAGCTGATTATAAAATATAAGCAAAAAAGTGTGAAAATCTTAGTTCTTCTACCTAACTCCTAACCTGAGAAACTGAGTTTTCTAGCACCCTTGGCTCCTGGTGTGGACGAGATCAGTTTGTCCCCTGGGCTCTGAATGCATTTCGAGGAGTGATCTGTCCTTGTTTTTTGCTTCCTGGCCCCTGGAACATTATGTCCTGTTCTTTAGAGATCTGGTAGAGGAGCCTCATTATGGCCTGCAGTGCTGCCAACCTGGTCCTCATACCTTGTTCTGTTGGGTCCCCGGCTGGGTGTCATCGGCTGTGCTGAACACCTGTTTAATCCCATAAGATGGGTCCTGGCTACCTCATTTCACAGAAGAGGAAACTGATGGCCAGAGAGATTCCCAGTGAAGGGTAGCCTGGACCTTGGGACCCTGTCCTCAGGTTCCCTATCCTCTATAGCCTGAGGGGCCCTGAACACTGAGTATAGTTCTTTCTCATTCCCAGGCCTACTTGTTTAGCTCCTTGATGTTGGGCTTCAGTGACTGTCAGCCTCCCTGCAGCTCTAAAGGACTCCTCCTCTTGTGAGTGCTGAGGAAGAACACCCACTCTATGGCCAGTTGAAACCTGTCTATTTCTTTTCCTCCTATACCTGGATGGTCACCATGCTTGACCAACTCTGTTCCCTCCAGAGTCAAAACTAGGTTCCACTCAGGCTAACCCAAGTGACTACCTTGATTTAGCCACTGGCCATATGTTTGTGAGGAAAGGACATAGCCACTGACTCCAAGCAGCTGCATCTGCTGCCAGACACTACTCTGCTGTTTTCAGAATAGCTCCATGTCTTCATAGAAGCCTACGGTGGCAGGACCCTTCCCTCCATAGTTAGGTAAGAGAACCTAGGTAGAGTCAGGGAATTGACCTTGCATAGGTGAATACAGTCTTGTCTAAAACAGCCACCCAGAATGCTCCCACTGGTTTCTAGTCTGCTGGACCCTGTGTGTACTGCCAGGCTTTCCCAGATGGACCCAAATGAGGGGCAGCACACCAGCCCTATTACCAATGCTGCTCAGAGCCCTCAAGGACTCCAGTCTGAGAATTAGACAGAGATGCTTATCCTGGGCCTTTTGTCAAGTAAGCCTGTCCTGTGGCAATGGATTTCCTCCATTCCAAGTCTACCAGATGCTAAAGAAGGAACACAGTGATGTTACTATGTTATTACATGTTACAGGCTAAGGATTGTTTTGCATGTGGTCAATTTTCATCAAATGAAAAGTATATTATTCACACATATTACTCTTTTTTTTTGTGTGTGTGTGTATGTGTGATACCAGTCTTTACACTTGTTTGGCTTGCTTACTCAGCTACCCTTGCTGACACTACCACCTCCAGCCATGTTTTTTGCTGATTATTCTTTGGAGATAAAGTCTTACAGACTTTTCTGTGTAGGCTGTCCTTGAACTATGATACTTAAGATTTCCAACTCCTGAGTGGCAAGGATTACAGGCATGAGTTACCAGCACCTGGCACATAGTAATATTTTTTAATAATAAACTATTTGCTTAGTACCTCACAGCTGATACCATATGGTAAACTGCAGGTATGATATTTCTCCAGACTAGCACATTTGGGGTCGGTGTTTATTTATATGAAGAGACAAGGACATGGTGAGGAGGGGATATGAAAGGCAGGGATCTGATTGAAAGGGGAAGACAAACATGATCAGGACCTGGCTTCACTGAGGTGATGTGGGTTGACAGGAAATACCTAGGAATTGACTATAAAGGCTTGGGGAGAGGAGAAGTCAGCATGTATAGAAAGATTAGAGAATAGAAGCAGAGTTGGAAAAATGCAGGATATCAGAATATAGGGTATAAGGAGCTCATAAAAAGAATATTAAGACATTTGAGTTTCCAGTAGTCAGAAGTAGCCATTGGTCACAGAGTAACATCACCTTCATTCTGCTCTGAGGTCTTTTTAGCACTTTGTTTTTATCACATGGTTCTGCTTTCTAAGAGGCAGATTACTTAAACAGCTTCCTGAGAGTGGAGAAGTCTAATTTCACCTCCAGTACTTGGACTGTGCCTTTTTAGATACCCAAACACAGCCTGTGAGCTTCTGACTTGTGATGTGCCACAGATCAGCGACAGACTGGGCGGGGATGAAAGCCTAATGAACCTTCTATATGACTTCTTGGACCAAGAGCCGCCACTCAACCCTCTACTTGCCAGTTTTTTTAGCAAGACCATTGGCAATCTCATTGCAAGGAAAACTGAGCAGGTAATAATGTGTGGATCATGTTGTATGTATGACAACCTCAGCTGTCACTGTGAAACTGTCACCAGGCTGTGGAGACGGCATTTTGATTGCTTAACAGTGGAGCAGTGTGAGTGGCTGATATGTGTATTGGAGTTTGAGTAGTAGCTTACCTAAGATATTTCAGGGGTCAGTTATGGAAGAGCAGCACTTTCCGCACTCCCAGACTATGCCAGCTCATCTTCTTACTGATCAGGTACAGGTGGGAGTTCTGGGCCATGACTTCATCATGGCAGGACTGTAGATGTTCACTTTCTCAGGGTGTCTTTTCTGTGTGTTCACAGTCCTTACTGCTTCCAAGCAAAACAATGTCTAGTATTAGGCTTTTGCAGGAGAATGAGTTTTCCCTTCAGCTGTAGCATGGCTTTCTTCTCCTTTACATGTAGTCTGACACAGGCTTTAACCCTCTACACTGGATGTGAGTGGTGAATGCTTCATAGTAACCTGTGACTGCTGCTGTTTGGCTCATATTCTTTCCTGTCACACCCATTCACTCTCCCTCACTGGTTTATATTATTGTTATTATTATTGCCGGCCCTGGGACTTGAACTCAGGGCCTAGGCACTATCCCTTAGCCTCTTTGTGCTCAAGGCTAGTGTTCTACCACTTGAGTCACAACACCACTTCTGGCTTTCTTCTCAGGAGTTCATTACAGATAAGAGTCTCACGGTCTCTCCTGCCCAGGCTGGCTTTGAACCGCGATCCTCAGATCTCAGCCTCCTGAGTAGCTAGGATGACAGGTGTGATCCACTGGTGCCCAGTTCTACTGGCTTATTTCAAGCCACATCTCAGATATCAGGTCATATCTTCTGTAAACATTTTAGTGTATTTCTCTAAGTTATAAAGTCTTTTTTTTTTCCAGTCCTAGAACTTGAACTCTGGACCTGGGCGCTGTCACTGAGCTTCTTTGTGCTCAAGGCAAGCATTCTACCACTTGAACCACAGTGCCACTTGTGGCTTTTTCTGAGTAGTTTATTGGGCATAAGAGCCTCATGGACTTTCTTGCCTGGGCTAGCTTCAAACCATGATCTGCAGATCTTAGCCTCCTGAGTAGCTAGAATGACAGGCAGAGCCACCAGCACCCAGCTTAAAGACTTCCTCTTCTTCCTCCTTTTCTTCATCTTTCTCCTCCTCCTCCTCCTCCTCCTCCTCTTCTTCTTCTTCAGTCATGGGGCCTGAACTCTGGGTCTGGGCCTGGGTGTTGTCCCTCAGCTCTTCAGCTCAAGGCTAGCATTCTACAACTTGAGCCACAGCGCCACTTCTGGCTTTTTTTTTTCTGCTTATGTGGTGCTGAGGAATCGAACCCAGGGCCTCATGCATGCAAGGCAAGCATTCTACCACTAAGCCAACTTCCCAGCTCCTCCTCCTCCTCCTCCTCCTCCTCTTCTTCTTCTTCTTCTTCCTCCTTCTTCCTTCTTTCTTCTTCTTTTTTTTTTGTCAGTCCTGGGACTTGAACTCAGCCTGGACACTGTCCCTGACCTTCTTTTGCTCAAGGCTAGTACTCTACCACTTGAGCCACAGCTCCACTTCTAGCTTTTTCTGTTTATGTGGTACTGAGGAATCAAACCCATGGCTTCATGCATGCAAGGCAAGCACTCTACCACTAGGCCACATTCCCAGCCCCCAGGACTTTTTTTTAAATATTGTTAGATATTATTATATTCCCAAAATATCAGTCATAATTATTTAATATTCAGGGAACAAACCAATGTTTTCTGTTTGTGTATTGAGCCATGAGAGAAAGGTTTATTCTGTTGTCAAGTTGTGAATATTTTGGAGAATGTCATCTTTTGTCAGATAAGTCATCCTCAGAGCCGGGTGCCAGTGGCTCAAGTCTATAATCCTAGCTACTCAAGCGGCTGAGATCTGAGGATTGCGGTTCAAAGCCAGCCTGGGCAGGAAAGTCCTTGAGACTCTTATCTCCAAAAAACCACTAGAAAACTGGAAATGGCGCTTTGGCTCAAGCGTAGAAAGCTTGCCTTGAGCTGAAAAGTGCAGGGACAAGCACCCAGGCCCACAGGTCAAGCCCCACGACCGACAACAATAACAACAACAAAAAAGAGTTATCCTCAGAGGACTCTTTTTTTTTTTTTCCGGTAGGGGGCTTGAACTCTTGAGTCACTAGGATTACAGGCATGAGCCACCAGCGTCCGGCTCAGAGGAATCTTCTTGAGGAAGTTCCATATGTGTGTATGTGTATGTGTAAGCCTCTGTGTCCTTGTGTGGATGTGTGTGCAGTGAGGCTGATGCTGCCCCCACTGGTGGTGGTGGAATGTAGAAATGTGGGTATGAGTACTTCTCCTGATGGAGCAGAGGTGTTGTCATCTTGGACATCATAGAGACCTCCTGTGTCTTGTCCTCACAGTCCAGTGACTGAATGTATGTGTCATAATTGATTATAGATTGATCATATTCCTGTCACTTTCAGATATTCCTTTTTTCTGTTTTGTGTTGAACTCAGGGCCTGGGTGCTGACCCTGATCTTTTGTGCTGAAGGATAGTGTTCTACCACTTGAGCCATAGCTCAACTTCTGGCTTAAGAGTCTCTCCTTCCCTCTCTCCCTCACTCCCTTCTTTCTGTGTTAGTAACCAAGGCTTGGACTCAGGGCTTCATGTTCTTTTTTACTCAGAGATGCTGGTCTACCACTTGTGCTGTGCCTTCAAGCCAGCTTTTTTCTGTTAATTAACCATCAAAAAAGACCAACTAGATTCTCCAGACTTTTTTTCCAGGCTGACTTCAAACTTCTGTCCTTAGATATTATCTTCCTTTGTAGCATGAGCTACCAGTGCCTGGTTTGTGATTTTCCTTTCTTATATACACTGTCAGGCTGTAGAATCAAGATTTTTTTTGTCCTTACATGGCTATATGGGATATATTCCCTTATTTCTTGTCTCTGCAAGAATCTGTATATGATAGGATTCTTGTTGGAATACATTATAAACATGTGGAAATGTAGTCTATGTAACGTGTAAGCTAATAAAAAAGATAGGATTCTTTTTGTTGGTGGTAGTAGTTGTGGGGCTTGAACTCTAGGCCTGGGTGCTGATCCCTCCACTCTTCAGCTCAAGGCTAGCACTCTACCACTTGAACAACAGCGTCGATTCCAGTTTTCTGGTGGTTAATTGGAGATGAGTCTTACAGACATTCCTGCCTTGGCTGTCTTTCAATCTCGGTCTTCAGATCTCAGCCTCCTACATAGATAGGATTACAGACATGAGCCACCAGTGCCCAGCTAAGATAGCATTCTTTTCCTGTGTTTAGTAGATTTTTCTGGCAAGATCATTAAGGCCTGGAGATCTCTGTGTAGCTGTAGTCACACATTCCATTTCTTCTGATCTTCTGGAATGACTCAGCTTTTCTTCTTGTCAATTAAGCTTTTTTTTTTCAAGAAAATTATTTTTCTAAATTTCTACAAATAGGCATTAAGCTGTTCATATTAACTCTTCAGTATAGTTTTATATCTGTTTTTATATTTTCTGTCCCTTATTTCAGTCCTGATGTATCTGTTTTGTTTTGGGGTTTTGAGAATGGGGCTTACTATATAGTCCAGGATGGCCTGGCATGAACTAATGATCCTCCTTCCTCAGCCTTCTGAGTGCTGGGATTACAGATGTGGATTACCACACCATACAAATCAGTCCTGATTTACTGTATGTGCAAGTGTGTGTGCGTGTGCGTGTGTGTGTGTGTGTGTTGGTACTGGGGCTTGAACTCAGGGCCTGGGCACTGTCCTTTAGCTTCTTTTCACTGAATGCTGATTTGTACAACTTGAGCTACAGCTCCACTTCCAGCATTTTGTTGGTTAATTGAAGATAAAAGTCTCATGGACTTTCCTGCATAGGCAGGTTCCACAGTGCAATACTCAGATCTCACCCTCCTTAGTAGCTAGGATTACTGGTAAGAGCCACTAGCACTCAGCTTCTCATATGAGTTCTAGAAGTGTTCCTTGGTTGTCAGAAGTCAGCCTTTCTTGCTCATCTTGTATATTTAATTTCAGGTAATTATATTCCTGAAGAAGAAGGACAAGTTCATCAGCTTGGTGCTGAAGCACATGGGTACCTCAGCTCTCATGGACCTGCTGCTGCGCCTGGTCAGCTGTGTGGAGCCAACTGGGCTCCGGCAGGAGGTCCTTCATGTGAGTGCCCAGGACATCAGTATAACTGGCTAGGTCTTCACCTACCCAGTCAGTAGTCAAGGTTCTTGTCTGCACCTTCAGAAGCACCAAGTACAGATATTTTTCCCCCAGTACTCTGGCATCCTGTTCTGTACAAAAGTAAGAGTGAGCTTTCCTTAATTCCTGCCCTTTTCCCTCAAGGTACCTGCTTCTAGCAGATGCTTAGAGCCTTAGAGCAGGTGCTTGGTGAGGAGTGGGCTTTAGACTCAGGTGCTGCTGCGAGAAAAGCATGATGGTCTGTGTAGGGGCCTGTTGCTTGTTCTGGAGTATAGTTGTGTCTGTCCTACTGGTCAGGCAGCTAAAAGAGCAGGCTTGTAATCCAGGGTTCCCACCCCAGGGCTTAGATTGTTTTCAGGCTTTTTGAAGTAAACCATTGACTTTTACCTATTTTCTCTCTTTGGCACTCAAATATAATCAAGATAAGTCTGGTGAAACATGCCTATAGTCCCAGTGCTCATGAGGCAGAATCCGGGAGTATTGTTAAGTTCCAGACCAGCTTGGGCTACATATGAAACCTTGTCTCAAATTTTATTTTAAAAAGGTGGTCATTCTGCCTCTTAAGTTGTTATTACTTGCCTTATGAAGCTAGTGTTTTCACAGTGAGAACAGCATGCTTAGTCACTGCTACTAGAGAATCTGTGGGAAGGATATGTCTCTACTTAAGAGGCATGTGACTTACTCAGAATATAAAGAAACTTCATTAGGCACAGGGCAGCAAAGTTACTAGATGAGCCAGTGTGTAGCTCTTCCATGCTCAGATACTAGCACTCTTTGCCTTTGACCTTGGAAAATACCTGCTTTATCCCTCAAAAGCAATTCTGTGGTCATACTGGGGTCCTTCTGCTCTTTCTGATGCTGTCAGGAGCCAAGGGTTACCTAGCTTTCACATATATTTGGGCTCCCAAACTCCAGCTTGTTCCAGCTTATCTGTACTCTAGTCTTCAGAAAAGTGTCCTAAAACAGACTATATATACATATATATACATATGTGAATATGTGTATAAATACATACTGCTGTTGGAACAGATGGTCCACTCATTTAAACTCTTTGAGCCACTACCAGAGTTCAGTAATTGAATCCTGTGGACTCTTTCTGCATCTGGGTAGACTCGGACAGTTGTGTGTAAGAAGATGTATTCTTTATTGAAGGAAACCTGGTGTGGGGGGGTGTGCTGCATGGACAGACTTTTCCTTCCATTTAGTTAGATATGAACAAGAATATTGATGGTCTTTTCTTCCCTTTCAGTGGCTGAATGAAGAGAAAATTATCCAGCGACTTGTGGAATTGATTCATCCCAATCAAGATGAAGATGTGAGTGTAATGCTCACAGAGCTCATTTTCTTTTCGTTTCTTTCTTTCTTTTTTTTGTCGGTTGTGGGGCTTGAACTCTGGGCTTGGGCGCTATCCCTGCGCTCTTCAGCTCAAGGCGAGCACTCTACTGCTAGAGCCATAGCGCCACTTCCGGTTTTCTAGTGGTTTATTGGAGATAAAAGTCTCACGGACTTTCCTGCCCAGGCTGGCTTTGAACCAAGATCCTCAGATCTCAGCCTCCTGGGTAGCTAGGATTACAGGCGTGAGCCTCCGGCACAGAGCTCATTTTCTTTCATAAAATAAACCCCCATTCCTGGGCTGTTGGAGTACTCACTGCTGCTGTTCAAAGGCGGGGCAAATCACAATAAGGACCCTTTAAGTGCTGATGTCTAGGCCATTTTGGTTTTCTTTTTTTTTGGGGGGGGGGATCTGGTCGTGGGGCCTGAACTCTAGACCTGGGTGCTGTCCCTCAGCTCTTCAGCTCAAGGCTAGCACTCTACCACTTGAGCCACAGCGCCACTTCCGGCTTTTTTCTTTTTGCTTATGTGGTGCTGAGGAATCGAATCCAGGGCCTCATGCATGCAAGGCAAGCACTCTACCACTGAGCCACCTTCCCAGCCCGCCATTTTGGTTTTCTAAAAATTAATATATATAATAAAAATAATTGTCAGAATTGTGTTATCTGTAGCTAAATAAGAAATCACCTCAAGCTGGGTGTTGGTGGCTCACTCCTGCTATCCTAGCTACTCAAAATGAGATTTGAGGGGCTGGGAACGTGGCTCAGTGGTAGAGCGCTTGCCTTGCATGCATGAGGCCCTGGGTTAGATTCCTGAGCACCACATAAGCAGGAAAAGCCAGAAGTGGTGCTGTGGCTCAAGTGGTAGAGCACTAGCCTTGAGCTGAAGAGCTGAGGGACAGCGCCCAGGCCCAGAGTTCAGGCCCCACGACCGGACCCCCCCCCCAAAAAAAACAAAACAACAACAACAAAAAAAAAACAGTTCAGAGTGAGTCCTCATCTATCAGCAGAGTGAGTGGAGGCTTGCCAGAGGCTGCCTCTGCTATTGGGGTCTATTTCTCTGTCCTTCCAGAGGCAGTCGAATGCTTCTCAGGCGCTCTGTGACATTGTGAGGCTGGGAAGAGACCAGGGTAGTCAGCTGCAAGAGACTGTGGAGCCGGACCCTCTCCTCACAGCCCTGGAGTCGTGAGTGCTGGTGGGCCACAGTATAGTAGGCCTCACTCTAAGTCATAGAACATCTTGGAGCCCTGCTTTGAACATAGGAGATGCCACCACTGCCTCTGATTCAGCCTGACAAGCTCCCAAGTTCAAAGCCCAGAAAAGGATCTCGAGGGGAAGTTCCCTGGTGATTCAGGGAGCTGGGGCCAGTGGACCAGAATGTGTACGAGCACTGCGCCCTTGGCATTGAGGCTGAATGAGGCTGGAGTGAAGCACTTCCTGCCTCGATGTTTCAGGGTCTTCTGGGGAAGAGGGTATCCTTGTGTCCTGTCTGTGTATCTGTTCTCCAAGGCTGTGACCTGCTTCATGTGCCCAACAGACAGGACTGTGTGGAGCAGCTTCTGAAGAACATGTTTGACAAAGACCAGACGGAGAGTTGCCTAGTCAGCGGGACACAGGTGCTGCTTGCCCTGCTGGAGCCACGGCGGGCTGGGTGAGCCTTCCCCTGGATAGATGTCCTTGGCTAAAAAGGTCAAGTGTATGACTTTGGCCAAGTCCTCTTTGGTCTGCACTGTCAGGCATAGTTCTACCCCACCTGAAGGAACCCACTGCTACCAGTTTGCTGTACATTTACACACAGGTACGGACTAGGTGTGGCTTTCCCCAAGACTCATCCGGCAGGTCCCCATAGTTCATGTGCACATGTGCACATGGGCATATACACATGTGTAACTGATGGCAGGGCTTCTACTCTGACAAGTAGTTACTTACTTTACATATTTGTTTCCTATGCCAGGACAGGAAGAATACTGTCTCTCTTTCTTGCTGGTCCTGGGGCTTGAACTCAGGGTCTGGGTGCTATCCCTGATCTTTTTTGCTCCAGGTTCATTCTACCACATGAGTCACAGCTCTACCTTCAGCTTTTTAGTGGTTATAAGATAAGAGTTTCAAGGACGTTCCTGCCTGGGCTGGCTTCAAACTGGTATCTTCAGATCTCGGCCTCCTGAATCGCTGGGATTACAAGCATGAGCTATTGGTGCCCTGCTTCCTATTTATCTCTTAAGCTCCATGAACATACATGCTAATCTGTCTACTGAGTGTTAATTCAGGCACTTCGTTTTAGTGGGCTGTCTTCCACTCTTTCTTGTTCATCAGTTATTATTTGAATACCTGCAATGTTGCTAGCTGAATCATGGTCTTTCCTTCTCCATTGTTACCTATCTGGCCCAGGAAGTCAGCATGTACATAGGTGTGATGTGATGTAGAAAGTACAATAGATGAGTACCTCATGCCATGAGGAGAATCTGCATGGGACTGGTAAATGGAGCCTTACCAGCCAGTTTTCCCTGAGAGTACCACAGAATCCATAACAACATGGGGCTCCCACTGTGAGCACAGGAGAGGCCAGTGTGGGGCTGGAAAGGATAGATCTTATTTGGAGGCCTTCTGATGTGACCCAGGTCACCTTACCACAGTCCTTAGATGTAGCTGTAAAAAGCCTATTAAAGCAAGGGCAGGGGGTGCCAGTTCCCAGCCAAGACAAGAGTTTGGGCGAAAGCAGATGCGTGAAAACTTTCTAAGATCCAGGTACAAATTTCTAGTTGTACTTGGAAATCTGGAGTATACAGGGCCAAGGATAGCCCTCAGATCCTGGCATGCTGTACAACACAGTCACTTGGGCAAATGAGATGATCCAAATACTTTGTGAAGCACATATACCGACAAAAGATGGCAGAGTATGAGGAGTCAGTGCTGAGCCCATGGATCCCAAATAGAGCATGACCAAAGGAGGTAGCAGAGGAGAGCATTGCTATTCCCAGGCAGCGACCCCTCTCAGCCTTCCCCCTGGCCCCTGGAGTGTATCAGTGGGATTGGCTTCCTGGAAGCAGGTGGGCTATTTTCTCACTCTGCTCTTTTCCACCACAGGGTAACAGTGACACTCCCAAGAGGACAGCAGTTCTTTTATTTCCACTCTGGCTTTTTGTTTGTTAATTGGAGATTAGAGTCTCACAGAATTTCCTGCCAGGGCTGGCTTTTTGAACCACAGTCTTCAGATCTCAGCCTCCTGAGTAGCTAAGCTGTATTGCAGGTGTGAACACCAATGCTCAACTGGCTTTTGTTTTTTTTTTTTTTTGCTCCGGTTGTGGGGCCTGAACTCTGGGCCTGGGCGCTGTCCCTCAGCTCTTCAGCTCAAGGCTAGCACTCTACCACTTGAGCCACAGCACCACTTCTGGCTTTTTTCTTATGTGGTCCTGAGGAATCGAACCCAGGGCCTCAGTCATGCAAGGCAAGCTCTCTGCCACTGAGTCACCTTCCCAGCCCTTTGTTTTTGCTTTGGAAGAGTGAACAAGAGAATGACAAAGAAATTACTTAATCTTGATAGTAAGATTATTTGAAAACTCTCTCTGTCTCTGTAACTACCCAATATATCATTATTACTTTATTACCTAAAATAAATAATGTTTTTCTCTACTTACGCAACTAGAATATTGACTTATTTTCACAAATCCAGGAAGCCTGGGCCACTTCTGAGGGCCAGTTCCAGTCCAGTATAAAAATTAATGACAGATAAGCCCGCTGTTCCCTTTGCTCTTTTTATCCTTTTATGTATTTAGGGTTTTTTTGTTTGTTTGTTGCTTTTTTGTTTTTGCCAGTTGTGGGGCCTGAACTCTGGGCCTGGGCACTGTCCCTCAGCTCTTCAGCTCAAGGCTAGCACTCCACCACTTGAGCCACAGCACCACTTCTGGCTTTTTCTGCTTATGTGGTGCCAAGGAATCGAACCCAAGGCCTCATGAATGCAAGACAAGCACTCTACCACTAAGCCACCTTCCCAACCCTTTTTTGTTGTTGTTGTTGGTGGTGGTGGTCGTGGGGCTTGAACTCTGGGCCTGGGTGCTGTCCTAGGATTCTTCAGCTCAGGCTAGCACTCTACTACGTGAGCCACAGCACCACTTCTGGTTTTCTAGTGGTTTATCAGAGATAAGAGTCTCATTACTTTCCTGCCCAGGCTGGCTTTGATCCTCAGATCTCAGCCTCCTGAGTAGCTAGGATTACACATGTGAGCCACTGGCATCTGGCTTAGGATTTTTTTTGTTGGCTATCTTGTGATACCTTTGTTACTGGAAAAGGTATTTGGATAAATATCTCAGAGAAATTTGCTTGAAAAAGGAGAGAAACCATATGGTCAGTCTATATCCTAACTCTCATGTAAGGAGGGGAGCAACAGTAAATACTGTCAAAGCAAGAAGAGGGGGAGGGCTCAGTTGAGGAAGGAGCCAAGGGGACAGAGGCAGCAAGTGTGTGTCATCTCCCTTTGCTGTCACTTGGTGCTCTTGTTATCTCTACCCACAAGGTCATGTGTGGGCATCTTGAATAGTGTGCTCCCAAGATTTCATTTTAACACAGACTGCTTTTTTAAGATGCTGAGTTGGGTGTGGCTGGGTGGGTGAGAGGTGCGAGAGAGTGGTGTGTCCATCAAGGTTCCGTGTGCTGTCCTCATCCACAGGACAGAGGGCTTGGTGGACTCCTTTCCTCAGGGACTGGAAAGGTCGTATGTCGTCAGCAGCAGTGTTCTCCATGGCATTGAGCCATGGCTGAAGGACTTTCACCAGCTCCTGCTCAACCCACCAAAGGTAAATAGCCGTAAGTGGCTGTCTGAGGTTTTGGTGACAGTTTAGAATGGGTTGATATGCAAGGAGGGGATCTTACCATTGATCCATAACAAGGCAGTATGTAGAGAATGCTCTGCTACTGCTCTTCCCAGACCCCTACTTGTGAACCACTGGGCAGATGCCAAAACATATGCTTTCTAGAAAATTCCCATCTAGGAATGTCCTTATTTGCCTCCATAGGATTGACCTGGGAGAAGGATACTTTGTAGCCTCCACAGCTGTGTTTACTATTTTCTGACCTTCAAGTCAAAGGCACTTAGCAGAGGGCTGCTTAGCTCTGGGAGCGCAGGGGTGACTCCCATAGCGCTGGGGATTGCTTACATTGTGCCAATGTCTGACCGGGGCTCCTTGTCCTCCCACCTCGTGTTACAACCCCTCCCTGACACAGCCCTATCCCTTTCCCTGGTGAATCTACCCTACTCAGCAACTTACTATTTGTCTTTCCACTATGGAGTAAATGTCATGGTGGCAGGGACTCTGTTTTGTCAGAATATTAAGTTAATCAAGGGAACACATTGTACTGCATGGGGAAGGGTCAGAGATTGCCCACATCCAGTCTGAGGAGGCAAGACTTACCATCAAGATTTTTTTTTAGAAAGCCCAGTCCTTTTTTTCCCCCATTTTTTGTCAGTCATGGGACCTGAACTCTGGGCCTGGTCACTGTCCCTCAGCTCTTCAGCTCAAGGCTAGCGCTCTACCACTTGAGCCACAACGCCACTTCTGGCCTTTTCTGCTTATGTGGTGCTGAGGAATCGAACCCAGGGCCTCTTGCATGCGAGGCAAGCACTCTACCACTGAGCACCTTCCCAGCCCAAAAGCCCAGTCTTCTCTAGGAGTGTTGACTGGGTATTTCTTAGCACTGAGAGATACCTACAGACAGAGGCATAGGCATCTACAGTCAGACATCATGTGAAGAACTTCAGCCCATAGGTGGGGTCTTGCCACCTTTGATTGATACTGCTAGTCCTGTCTTGGACACTTGTCATATGCCGTGGTATCTGGCCTTTTAGCTTGACAGGCTCAGATGACAGTCTCTGGGATTCTTAGGAGGCTCCGTCTGGCTTACTCATTGTGACCTTGAGCGGGGAGTAGGTAGTTCCTCACCCTGTAGATTCCTGCACGTCCTCTTGCAGGAATCCTTGTCTTGATTAACACCATATATGAACTTTACTTCTCTGGGCCATGGTCCCAGCAATGGCCATGGTTCTGACTGGGTGGTGCCTCCTGTATTTTCAGAAAGAAGCAATCCTGACCACCATTGGTGTGCTGGAGGAACCCCTGGGGAATGCCCGACTGCATGGTGCACGCCTCATGGCTGCACTGCTACACACGAATACACCCAGCATCAACCAGGAGCTCTGCCGGCTTAATACCATGGACTTACTGCTGGTGCGTGGGCACTGTGGCCAGCCCTGTGTGTCTGTGTATACTGTGCTTGATATATGCCACTAGACATGGAGATAGGTCTGGGGAAATAGAGCAGGCCAATGGGGCAGGTGGCTGGATCTCAGCACTTGGAAAAGGACCTGTCAAAGAGAAGCACTGAGCTAGGCACTAGTGGCTCATACCTGTAGTCCTAGCTACTCAGGGGGCTGAGATTTGAGGACTGAGGTTTGAAGCTAGCCTGAGCAGGAAAATTCATGATACTTTTTATTTCTTTTTCTTTTCTGTGCCAGACCTGGGACTTGAAATCAAGGCCTGGGTGCTGTCCCTGAGCTTTTTTGCTTAAGGCTAGCACTCTACCACTTTGAGCCACAGTTCCACTTCTGGCTTTATTTGGTGATTAATTGGAGGTAAACATCTCAGGGGTTTTCTTGCCCTGGCTGGCTTTGAACCACAGTCCTCAGATCTCAGCCTCCTAAGTAGCTAGGATTACAAACATGAGCCACTGGTTCCTGGCATTTTGTGAGACTCTTTTCTTCCCCCAAGTCCTGGGGATTGAATTCAGGGCCTGCGTACTGTCTCTGAGCTTCTTTTGGCTCAAGGCTAGCACTTTACCACTTGAGCCACAGCGCCACTTCTAGCTTTTTCTGCTTATGTGTTACTGAGGAATCAAACTCAGGGCTTCATGCATGCTAGGCAAGCACTCTACCACTGAGCCACATACCCAGCCCATTGTGAGACTCTTAACCTCCAATTAACAAGCAAAAAGAGTACTGGTCCCAAGTCCTAGGGCTTAACGACAAGTATCTGGTGGAACATACTAAGCCTAATCCTTGGGCTCCCAAAAGGCTACCTTCTACCATGGGATTTCCTTGACAGCAGAAGACAAGCATATAGGCCTGCCATCTCCTTTCTCATGTCTGACTTCACAAGACAGCACATACACACCATACCTCTTAAGTAAAAAAATGTCCTCATAGAAGCTCCTTATCTTTCATAGAAGAAAGTCACCCTATGGCTTCTGCCCCATGGTTGCAGAAGCTGCCCAGTGGCCTGTGAGTCTGTGGTAATGGCCATTGCTTTGGATTTGGGAGAGTGGACAGGAGGAATGTCACTCTGGCAGACTGATGAGTCTCTTCTTCCTTTGCCTTGGGCCCTGCTGATAGGAAGCTGGAAGAACCCTGTAAACTTGGTGCCAGAAAGACTTCTTCCCTGGAAAAAGGTCTGCCCACTTCAGAAAGTCTTCTGACACAGAGGATTTTTTTTTCCGGTCCTGGGGTCTGAACTCTGGGCCTGGGTGCTGTCCCTCAGCTCTTCAGCTCAAGGCTAGTGCTCTACCACTTGAGCCACAGCGCCACTTGCAACTTTATCTGCTTATGTGGTGCTGAGGGAATCGAACCCAGGGTCTCATGCATGCGAGGCAAGCGCTCTACCACTGAGCCACCATCCCAGCCCCACAGAATATTTTGAGCACTACTGTAACCACAATTTCAGTTTGTATTAGGAATGTCTCACTTTCCTTTCTCTCCCTTAAAAACATTTGTGTGTGTGTGTGTGTGTGTGTGTGTGTGTGTGTCAGTACTGGGGCCTGAACTCAGGGCTTGGGCACTGTCCCTGAGTCTTTTTTGTTTAAGCTAGAAGGTTTATTTCTGGGCACTGTATTTTATTCTATTAGTTTATATCTCTATCCTTATGTCAGTACTGTACTGTCTAGATTATAGTTTTGTAATACATTGGGAAATGTGAGCTTTTTTTTTCTTTCTTTCTCTTTTTTTTTTTTTTTTGTTTGTTTGTCATGGGCCTGAACTCTGGGCCTGGGCGCTGTCCCTCAGCCCTTTAGCTCAAGGCTAGCGCTCTACCACTTGAGCCACAATGACACTTCCGGCTTTTTCTGCTTATGTGGTACTGAGGAATTGAACCCAGGGCCTCATGTATGCAAGGCAAACATTCTACCACTGAGCCACCTTCCCAGCTCCCTGTCTTTTTCTTTTTCTTTTTTTAAGGGACAAAGCAGAATTTAATAGAGAGATAGAAAGGAAATAGCAGTGTTGTCTTCTTTTTAACAATATTGTCTTCCAATCTACTTTGGCTCAAGGCTAGCACTCTACCACAGCACCACTTCTGTCTTTTTCTGAGTAGTTTATTGGAGATAAGAGTATCATGGACTTTTCTGCTTGGGCTGGCTTCCAACCTTGACCTCAGATATCAGCCTCCTGAAAAGCTAGGATTACAGGCATGAGCCACTGTCACCTGGCTCAAATACTTTTTCTTTATGAATTGAGATGATCATTTGTTTTTTGTCCTTCATTCATTATTATGTTGATTGATTTCATATGCTGAAACATCCTTTCATTCCAGGAATAAATACCACTTCATCATGCTGTATGATACTTTTGATCTGATACTTTTTTGTTGTTGTTGGTCGTGGGGCCTGAACTCTGGGCCTAGGCGCTGTCCCTCAGCTATTCAGAGCAAGGCTAGTGCTCTACCACTTGAGACATAGCACCACTTCTGGCTTTTTCTGTTTATGTGGTCCCTAGGAATAGAACCCAGGGCCTCATGCATGCAAGGCAAGCACTCTAACACTGAGCCGCCTTTCCAGCCCAGTACTTATTTCTGTTGGCTAATATTTTGTATCCATATTTATAAGGAACATTGTGGTTTTCTTGTGTTTGTGTCTGATTTGGGTATCAAGGTGATATTGTCCTAATAGAACCAGTTAGGCAGTATTCATTTCCTGCTCTTCAATTTTTGGAAGAGTTTGAGAAGGACTGTTACTAGTTCTTTACATACTTGTTGAAACTGTCTTCTCTGGCTTTTTCTTCTTCTTTTTTTTTTGTATTGGTTCTGAGGCTTGAACAGAGCCTGGATGCTGTCCCTGAGCTTTTCTGCTCAAAGCTAATATATTACCACTTGAGCCATGCCTCCATCTCTAGCTTTTTTTGTGTGTTTAACTGGACATAAGAGTCTTATAGATTTTACTGCCTGGGCTAGCTTTGAACCTTGATCCCCACATCTCAGCCTCTTGAGTAGCTAGGGTTACAGGCATGAGTTACCAGTGCCCAGCTGGCCTTTTTTTTGAGAAGTAGATGAGATGTTGTAGATGAGGTAACACAGTGGGGCAAACCTCCAAGACTGCTCAAAATTGTATAGGCAGAGAAGGTAATACTGAGATCCAAGGCCTGAGTTTCTGTGGGAAGCTGAGATCTGAGGATCATGGTTTGTAGCCACTCCCAGCAGGAAAGTCTGTGAGACTCTTATCTCTAAATAACCAGCAAAAAAGCCAGAAGTGGACGTGTGGCTCAAGTGGTAGAGTGCTAGCCTTGAGCAAAAAAGCTAAGAAATGGCCCTGAACCCACCTATTCCCAAATCAAAACTGATATCCCATCTCTCTATTCATTATACACCTGTTCTCCATGGTGGTGGTGGGAGAGGTTCTGGGATATAGGCTGCTGTAACCCTGGTCTGTGTGAGATGGTAGCTACAGGAGAGGACAAGCTGAGGGCTCAGGGGCTGTCTCTCCTCCCCTCTTCCCCTGGTCTGTCCCACAAGGGAAGTACAAGATTTCCATAACCTCTTCTAGACTTCAGCTTCTCAGGGAGTGGTAACTATGCACCTGAGGAGCATATTGAAGTGAGAAGATGCATGCTGCTCATTCTGGTAGCATCCCCAGTTCAGCTCACTTCCAGTCATTTATCAGTCAGGAGCAAAATCAAGTACCTCAGCAAAATGTATACAGTATAGTTAAAGTGGATTTTACAGGGAAATATATGCCTTTTTTTTTTTTTTGTCAGTTGTGGGGCTTGAACTCTGCATCTGGGCGCTGTCCCTCTCTTCAGTTCAGTCAAGGCAAGCACTCTACCACTTGAGCCACAGCACCACTTCTGGTTTTCTGGTGGTTAATTGGAGACAAGTCTCATGGACTTTCCTGCCTGAGCTGACTTTGAACCATGATCCTCAGATCTCAGCCTCTTGAGTAGCTAGGATTACAGTGTGAACCACTGGTGTCTGGCTATAAGTCCTTTTTAAAAACATACTAGAAAAGAAAGAGACCAAAAATTAATAAAGCTTCTAACTTAGAGACAAAGGAATAAACCCACAAAGCCAAGCACTGATGGCTCACACCTGTAATCCTAGCTACTTAGGTGGCTGATATCTGAGGATCACGGTTCAAAGCCAGCCTGGGCAGGAAAGTCTGTGAGACTCTTATTGCCAATTAACTACTAGAAACCTAGAGTGACACAGTGGCTCAAAGTGGTAAAGTGCTAGCCTTGAGCAGGAGAGCTCAGGGACAGTGCCCAGGCCCCAAGTGAAATCTCCATGACCAAAATAAACCCAAAAAACCAACAAAACAGAGGTGAGTAGACACACAAACAGCAGTCAGGAAAACAAGGGCAGGGCAGCACCTCAGAAAATGGGGAGACATGAATCTCAGGTACTTAATACATCAGAGCCTGGATGAGCAAGTTAGGATGTGAAGTTTAAGAGTGACTCCTCTTTACCTGGTAAGAGAAGATCCATCTAAGAAATGTCTTCTACCCTCTGTTTACACAGGACTTGTTTTTTAAGTACACCTGGAATAACTTTTTGCACCTCCAAGTAGAACTGTGTGTAGCTGCTATTCTGTCCCACGCTGCTGGGGAGGAGCAGGCAGAAGCCAGTGGAGCGGAGAGCAGGGTGGAGCCTCCTCAGGGCAGTGCGAACAACAGGGATGGAAGGCTGGAGACCCCCGAGCCCACTGCCAGCCTTCCTGAGAACACCATGGTGACTCACGTAAGTCCGGGCCAGTGCCCTGCTGGTTCCTGCCTGCTGCACCTGGTGCCTAGATCTCATAGACATTGGGACTGGAGATGTGCTGCTGCTGGCCGATCACCTCATGTGGGTGGGAGCTGCTACCCTCCTTGGCCCTAAATCTGTCAGTTACTGCTGGTAGAAGGGAAGATGAAGGCAGCCAGAGAGGAGGAGCATCTGCGTGGTCTTGCCATTGGTGCTGCAGTTCCAAGTAGACAGCCACCTGGGTGCTGCTCCCCTCAGGAGTGCTGTGGAGCAGCCCACTGTGTCCAAGTTCAGCCTTTTTTTTTTTTTTTTAATTTAATGGGGCTTGAACTCTAGGCCTGGGCGCTGTCCCTGAGCTCTTCAGCTCAAGGCAAGCGGTCTACCACTTGAGCCACAGTGCCACTTCCAGTCTTCTGGTGGTTAATTAGAGATAAGAGTCTAAGACTTTCCTGCCCAGCCTAACTGACTCTGAACCATGATCCTCAGATCTCAGCCTCCTGAGTAGCTAGGATGATAGTGCCCTGCTGAAGAACAGCTTTTTGACCCAAGATTCAGGCCACTGTTGTGGTCAGAACACAAAGGAAAATGCAAGTGTCAAGTTCTTAAAAGAAAGCTTTCTGGAACTGAGAGTTAGTGGCTTGTAATCCAAGGATCATTGTTCTAAGCCATCTCACAGCCAAAACCCAGAGACCGTTCTCCAATCAGCCAGCAAAAAGCCAGAACTGGAGGCATGGCTCAAGTAGTAGAGCTCCAACCATAAAATGAAAAAGTCAAATGAGAAGACAAGGCCCTGAGTTCAAGCTCCAGTGCCAGTCCTAGAAGCCAGGTGCGCTCTCCCTGTTTCCAACCCACCTTCCTCTCTGTGGGACACCACCCCATTATGTTTCCACCTGGCCTCTTCCTCCCAGGGGATGAGAGTCTGTGTCAGAATCTGCATCTCAGCCTCTTCAGCATCTAGCATTCCCTCTGGCGGAGAACAGCTTTAAGGAGTATTTGCCAGGGAACAAGGGGAGGGAACAATTTGAGGCCATAAACATGAGGACTCTGAGGTCAGACCCATGTTGTGAAGGTCATGGGAGCCGGGGCAGCAGAGGACATCCTGTACCATGCTGTGTGGCTGGAGGACAGAGGCTTCAGAAGAAGCCCTTGGATCTCTCTCAGAGGTCTTCTAGACAGTTGGACTTGGGTGATCTGGAAGGTCTTGATCCTTTGGTAGGTGTCCTGGTACTGCTGTAAGCTGGCATCCTGCGTACCTCTGTAAGCAGGCCTGTTATATGGCTAACACTAGTCAATAAGGGTTGAGTCTGGTCCATAGCCTGTCTTTCAGAGGATATGCAGTCAGGAGATGTGTGGCTTCAATAATGAGAAACACACAGTAGGTAGGGAGGTATTCAGGGACTGTATAAGCCAACTGAGGACCACCAGATCATGAGGGTAGGAGTGAGTTTGGGCCTAGTTACAGGAAGTAGCCTGTGTCAGGGCCTGGAGGAGAAAGAAAAAACTGAGGGCCCCAGCTATTCCTTCTGGTCACTGTGGAAGCAGGGGGGAGAGTAGCCTGAAGGTGAGGTGGAGGACACCCTTGGAGAACAGACGGGACATTCAGGGTTCCAGAGACACACGGAGCGTCCTAGTCTTCCCTCAGGGCTCTCAGCGTGAGATTCTGAGGTTCTTAGGCAGTGTCTATCTCTGATGTTTACTGGGAGTCACAGAGGTTGGGGCTGTGAGGGTGTTACATACAGTCCCACGGCTGTCAGTGCTGGTGGATTGGCTTCTACCTGCAGTGGGGTGGGGGAAGGGGCGGGAATAGCTCTGTAGGCTCTGAATCACACTGCCTCTCCCCACTCCCTAGCTGTTCCAGAAGTGCTGCCTGGTACAGAGGATCCTGGAGGCCTGGGAAGCCAATGACCACACACAGTAAGAAACACAAAGACTTTCTTCCTAGCAGTGGTAGAACAGAGCCATGCCTCACATGGCACCAGTCTGCAACACTGTATGCAGGACTCGGGCTCAGTATAGGGCATCTGGGTATGTGGCCTGGCTGTGTGCCTGCAGCCATCCTAGATGGATCTTACTATTGGGCAAACAGCTGTAAGTGCTGCCCAGGAAAGGGAGTAGAGGTGACAGGAGGGTCATGTTGAGTGTTGGCCAGGCCTGGACAGTTACCCAATGAGTAGCCATTTCTTCTCTAGGCACCCAGTCTAGAAGTCTCTGTCTAGCCTTCTCCTGACTCCTCTATTTTTATTTTATTTTATTTTTTTGTCGGTCATGGGACTTGAACTCTGGGCTTGGGTGCTGTCCCTGAGCTCTTCAGCTCAAGTTGAGCATTCTGCCACTTGAGCCACAGTGCTACTTCCAGTTTTCTAGTGGTTTATTGGAGATAAGAGTCTCAAGCACTTTCCTACCCTGGCTGGCTTTGAACCTCGATCCTCAAATCTCAGTCTCCTGGGTAGGTAGGATTACAGGCGTGAGCCTCCCACACTGGCTCCTCTTTTTTTTTTGTCAGTTATGGGGCTTGAACTCTGGGCTTGGGTGCTGTCCTTGCACAAGACTAGCGCTCTACCACTTTAGCCACAGCACCACTTCCAGTTTTCTAGTGGTTTAATAGAGATAAGAGTCTCATAGACTTTCCTACCCAGGCTGGCTTTGAACCGCGATCCTCAGATCTCAGCCTCCTGAGCAGCTAGGATTACAGGCGTGAGCCACCAGCGCCTGGCATGACCATTCTTTAAGACAGGGTTTTGGCTTGAGGACAGGCTGGCCTGGAATTCATTAGGTATCCTTGGCTGGAGTGTGTGTGTGTGTGTGTGTGTTGGTACTAGAGCTCAAACTCAGGACCTCATGCTTTTGTTTTTTTTTTTTTTTGGTCCGGTCGTGGGGCCTGAAGCTGCTCTTCAGCTCAAGGCTAGCGCTCTACCACTTGAGCCACAGTGCCACTTCCGGCTTTTTTCTTTTTGCTTATGTGGTGCTGAGGAATCGAACCCAGGGCCTCATGCATTGCAAGGCAAGCGCTGTGCCACTGAGCCAACTTCCCAGCCCTTGCTTGTTTTTTTTACTCATGGCTGGTCCTCTACAATTTGAGCTACACTTCCATTTCTGGCCTTTTACTGGCTAATTGTGGATAAGATCCTACAGGCTTTTCTGCTGGGCTGTCTTTGAACTATAATCCTCAAATATGAGGCTCCTAAGCAGCTAGGACTACAGATACAAGCCACTAGTGTCCAGCGACTTTTATTTTTTTAGTGGTACTAGTATTTAAACTCAGGGCCTTTGCTTATTAGGTAGATGCTCTACCATGTGAACCATGCCCCTAGCAACTACTGCCATGTTTAACTTTCCCTAAATCTTTGAGGATACTCTGTTGGGACTTGTTCAAAGGAAACCATTTTTATTTTCATCTTTTTGTGTTTTGGACTTGACCAAGTCTTCCCTCAGGTCAGCAAACATGTTCTGCATGTTGTTCACTGCCATCCTCTGTCCTTCTGGGAAGGGTGGGATCTGGGTGTGAGGAGGGGCTCCTGGGGTCTCATTGTGAGAGGGAGGGGGAAGCGATGCCAGCCACACAGCACGGAGGCTATATCCGGTCTCAGCGGGGGCCAGGTCCTGGGAATGCTGCGCCAGGGCAGGCACCACAGCCAGCAGACGTGGCTCTGCTCCTGTTCCACTGCTGCCTCTAATGAGACTTGAGCCTTTCTGCCTGCTTCCTATCCCTAACATGGACAGCCATCTTAGTGTTCTTGGTGGTGAGTTGGGTAAACTGTTGTGTATAGCAGTTACTGGCCAATAACTGAGTCGTACCAGGAGTTGCACTGGAGATTAACCTAGGGGCCCCCAAAAGAGGAGAGGCCTGCACTCGCCAGCAGAGACGAGTTTCAGGAGCTCATACCTGGTCCTCTGGAAACGTGTCAAGGAAGACTGGGGCTGGGTAGCCACCCTGATGGCCCCTGTCCCTTTCAGGGCAGCAGGTGGCATGCGGCGTGGGAACATGGGCCACCTCACTCGCATCGCCAACGCAGTGGTCCAGAATCTGGAGAGGGGCCCTGTGCAGACACACATCCGCGAGGTCATCCGAGGTGAGGGGGCCCTATGCGCGGCTGGGGCTGTGGGCTGTCCAGCGTCATCACGCCTCACAATGGGTCTCTTCTTCCCATCGCACTGCTGGGCCATGTCTGCCAAGCATCAGGACATGGGATGAGGACTCAGCCTAGCAGAGCAGCTCATGGCCACAACGCTCACATTGGAAGCTGCAGCATTGCGGACTCCTGTACTCAGTGTCTCCCTCCTCAGGTCCTGCCTGGTCCTTGCAGGCCTGACTCACGTCCTCGCTGTGCTCTAACCTTAGTTGTCTTGGGGCCTTCCTCCCTCGCATGTCTTGGTAAACTGGAGGAACAGGTGATATCCTGTCTTTCGCACTCGACTGTGGGCACTGTGTGTCCTTGGAGCCCTGGCCCCTCCCACGGTGCCCACAGTGCTGGGACCCTCCTACATGAGGCACTGTGTGTCCTTGGAGCCTCCCAGCCCTCCCACAGTGCTGGGACCCTCCTACATGAGGCACTGTGTGTCCTTGGAGCCTCCCAGCCCTCCCACAGTGCTGGGACCCTCCTACATGAGGCACTGTGTGTCCTTGGAGCCTCCCAGCCCTCCCACAGTGCCCACTACCTTGGGACCCTCCTACATGCTACTCTTCTTGTTTTCTTTCTTTTTTTTTTGGTCGGTCGTGGGGCTTGAACTCTGGGCCTGGGCGCTGTCCCTCAGCTCTTCAGCTCAAGGCGAGCACTCTACCGCTTGAGCCACAGCACCACTTCCAGTTTTCTAGTGGTTTTTATTGGAGATAAGAGTCTCACGGACTTTGCTGCCTGGGCTGGCTTTGAACCACGATCCTTAGATCTCACCTTCCTGAGGAGCTAGGATTACAGGCATGAGCCACCGATGCCTGGCTTCCTCTTGTTCTCTTATGTCTTTTTTTTTGGGGGGGGGCAGTTGTGGGGCTTGAAGTCGAGGTCTGGGTGCTATCACTGAGTTTTCTATGTGCTCAAGACTAGCACTCTACCATTTGAGCTACAGCACCACTTCCAGTTTTCTGGTGGTTAATTGTAGTGCTTTCTCAGCCCGTGGAAACAGTGTCTGATTTGAGGGCGTTGGCTGAGTAGGGCAGGGTTGTGTTGGGAAGGAAGGGGACACCAGCAAGCCTAAATAGGGTTTTCCCAGGTCTCTTGGGATTTCTCAGGGTGGAGAGGCAGAGTGTCTTAGAGATGCCCAGGAAGGAGCTGAGCATGCTCAGCTCTCTGAGTTTGTTGGGGTCTCTGGGGAGATTCCCCTTGGTTCCAGGACTGGCCTAGAGCAGCTTGTTAGTGAGTCAGCTGTTCCCAGCCTGTGTAGCCAAAGTGGAGTGAGCCTTGGCCCTGCCTCACTGGCTCTGTAGATCCACTAGGCAGCTACCTAGGCAAATGTAAAGTAGGGAAATTCCAGTAGCCTTCCCACCCCAGTATCTGAGGGAAAGGGCTTCCTCGCATGCTCAGGAGCCTGTGGTAGGTTGCGGTTGCTGGGTCATCACGTATGATAGGGATATGAGCCTGGGGTGGGACAGCAAGCCAGCTTGGAGGCCCCATGCTGGCGGGGGGTGGGGGGAGCAAGTGGAGTAGGTCTTGGTTCCCCAGAATGGGAACTTTTGCTCTCTGCCTAGTCTTCCCTCAACATTTCCAGATTATGACATGCACAGGCTCACCAGGTCCTGTGGAGCCCAGGCCTGTGCATGTACTGGGGTCCTCGGGTGCTCACGAGCCCTCCGCTCTGCACTGTGCGCTGCCTTTCCCAGCGGTAGACCCTGGCGTGGGCCCCAGCTGGGCCCACCACAGAAGCCTGGCCCACCCCTCCCAACCACAACATGCTTGCCGGCCCTGCGGCGCCCTGGCTGCCTCGAGGGCTCACGGGGCAGCGCTTGCCTTGCAGGGCTCCCTGCAGATTGCCGCGGCCGCTGGGAGAACTTTGTGGAGGAGACACTGACAGAAACCAATCGCAGGAACACCGTGGACCTGGTGAGGAAGCCCAGGCCCACTCCAAGGCATGCCACTGTAGTTGAGGCCAGTGACGCTCTGGACATTGTGCCCTGTGGCATAGGTCAGCGGAGGCACAGGGGCAGAGCTGTGACCACGCTGGGTGATTCCCAGACTTCCTGGCTCCGGAGGGTCTCTGTGTAGAGGTGGTGTTGGCTCTCAGGCCCGTCCCTCCTCTGGCTTATTGGTGAAGTGCGCACGCTGGAGACTCGGGATGAGCCCCTGTGCCGGAGAGGACGGCTGCCACGTTGCCCTTACGCACAGCTGCTCAGGCCCAGCAATCTGACAAGTGCCAAATCTAGGCTGGGCTGGTTGGGGGCTGGGGCTTCGGCAGTGCTGGCTGGGTGGGATTGGGGCACTTGCGGGCTCACATGCCCGCTGCATCTGGCCTGTGTTTTAGGTGAGCATTCACCACCTTCACTCCTCAAGTGAGGACGAGGACATTGAGGGTGCTTTCCCTAACGAGCTGTCCCTTCAGCAGGTGAGGGCATGGCCGGCACCCTGCACCCTGCCGGGCCTTTCCCGAGCTCGTGCCCTTGTAGTGCGTAGTCCCCCGTGGCATTGCACAGTGAAGGGGAGAAGTGGCTTTCTCCAGCACGCGTGGGGGAGAGGGGTTCTGTGGGAAGACCTCTTCCTATCGCCTTGGAGAGACCCCTGGGACACGGAGCTTAGATGAGGAAGGCGCTCTCGTATATGCAACCACTCTGAACATGCGGCTGCTGCCAGAATTCACTGCCTGCTTTGCCAGAGGCTCTTGAGCACCAGAAATCCTGGCTTCCAGAGAGCCACCTCCTGATAGGGGCTGCTCTGTGACGGCCCCCCTTTCTCTCAGGCCTTTTCCGAGTACCAGATCCAACAGATGACAGCCAACTTCGTGGATCAGTTTGGCTTCAATGACGAGGAATTTGCAGATCAGGATGACAACATCAAGTGAGTGGGCATGGTGGGGACTCTGGTTCTGGGCAAGGCTCAATGCTTCTTTCTTGAACTCCATCCTCATGAAGGCAGCTCCTGATGGTCTTGCCAGGAATATGTCTTCCCACTGCTTGAGAGTACCCAGACACATTGCACCAGCCCTGCGCCGGAGGCACTGAGGGTCTCCTCTTCCCCTGCAGTGCCCCATTTGATCGGATTGCAGAGATCAACTTCAACATTGATGCCGATGAGGACAGTGTGAGTGATCAGGGCTGTGTCTGGGACTATAGAAGAAGGTGTCCCTTTATGCCCCTTGCCCAGGTATCTCAGATTTTGCTCACAGTCTGGCCCTTGTTGGAGGTGGATGGGCCATGGGGGACTCTACTCAGTAGTCTGCGTGTGTTTGAACTGCAGGGCCCTTCATGTAGCTGGAAGCAGAGTTGCCTCATTGCTTCCTCCCATCCTGCCCTCCAGGCAGTGAGCGAATTCCTCTAGTACTCCAGGTCCAAGGCTTCGCCAGGCTCTCCAGAAATTGACTCTGTGTTCTCTGTCTTGCAGCCCAGTGCAGCTCTGTTTGAAGCCTGCTGCAGTGACAGAATTCAGCCCTTTGACGATGAGGAGGAAGAGGATATCTGGGAAGATGAGGAGACTCGTTGCACTGCTCGGGGGGTGGCCAGAGCCAGGTACAGGGGCCTCTCCATCCTCTCCAAGCCTCCACTGGAGATTTGCATGTGCGAAAGCACCCACAGGACACCCAGCCACTCTCACGCGCATTAGGTCCCAGAGGTCCTAATGGTCAGACGAGAGGCTCAGAACTGAACCTCCCGCTGGGCACCCTGCGCTCGCCCGGCCCTTAGCCATGGGCCGACACCAGCACTCCAGTGTTGGGTGGTCCTCGTAGGCCACCAGCCATCCAACCGTGCCTCTGGACCCTCCATAGGTTCGGAGGTCCCCATGCTCCAGAAAACGACTCAAGGAATGGTCAGGACAAGAAAGCCAGCTCGGAGGCAGCCAGGAATGCACCTGGGGTGGGCACCCCTCTGGCTTCTGTGCAGAGCGAAGGTCCCGTGTCAGAAGGTAATCCACAGTGACGCGCTGGGGACCCACAGAGAACACAGGGCTTTGAGCAGGCACGGTGCCCGCCTCAGCTTCATCCGGAGCCAAGGCATCTCTTGCTGCTTGTGGCCTGCGGTCAGCAGCCCCATCTGCACCTGCCCCCCAACCCAGCCCATTATACACGCTCTCGAAGGCAGTCGCTTTCCTGGCTGTCTTGAGCTGATGTGGGTGGGTCCTGCCCTGCAGTTTGCCCACATCCAGGAGGGCTCCTGCATTTCCCCTTCTATTATGGTCACTGGCAGCCTGGTCTGTGTGAGTGGTGTCTCCCAGACACTCATCTAGATGCTGTGCGGGCCATTGAGCATTGCTCAGCAGCACTGTGCACACCAGACACGCCACCTTTCAGGACCCTTTTCCCGCCTCTGCCTGAGGTAGTCCTGAAGTGGTCAGCACATGGGCAAGAGGGCAGCTTTCCACTGGGAGGGGACAAGAGCAGGAGCTGCAAGGCCAGCAGCAAGGACATCCACAACAGGGACAGACCACGCTCACGGCCGGGCACAGGGGCTGTGGGGCTTGTTCTCGGGCCTTCACTGGGACAGTTGGGGCAGGACAGGTGGGGCTATGTCTCCTCTGCGCCGCCAGCTCCACTAGAGGCCAGGTGAAGCCCCGTGGGTGCCTGCCGAGCACCACACCAGCAGCACATGGTTACTTCTACATGCCTTGTAGATGTTGAAGCCTCCACCACCCAAGGTGTTAGGGCCTGGGGGCCGCCACCACTCTCTTACAGAGCTCCTCTGGGGAGCTCTGCCGGCTCAGGCAGGGAGGGTTCATCTGGGTCTCCTTGGGGGCTGAGGAGTGGCCAGGCCAGGCCTGCCCACTCTTGACAGCTCTTTCTCCCCAGCAGGGGCTGCCTGGACTGCAGTGTTTGATGAGCTGGCGAATGCAACGCCCACAACCCCAGCAGCCGCCAGGGACGTGGGTTCTAGTGTGTGGGCAGCCAGCCCCTCGGCTCCGGAAGAGAAAGGCTGGGCCAAGTTCTCCGACTTTCAGCCTTTCTGCTGGTAACAAAGCACATCGGCACACAGGGTTCACGAAGCATTCCCCGTTGGGGTTGGGGTAACTAACCCCACACACTCAGCCTGTCTCCATCTTCGCCTGCAGCTCTGAGTCTGGGCCTAGGTGCAGCTCCCCCGTGGACATGGACAGCAGCCACACCGAGGGCAGCCAGAGTGCAGGCCCAGGGAAAGCCTGTGAGTAGCTGTGGTGCATGCTACCCCCAGGCTCCTTCAGGTGACTTGACCTTGCCTAGTTCTTAGGCCCTTGGGGCAGTGGGAAGCAGTGGCAGTGCTCCAGGTGTAATGGTTTCCTTGTGGTACTAGGGTTCACATGTGCTTAGGGGTGGCTGCTGTGTACAGATGCAGTGCCCCTGGCTTGGGGACCGAGGAGGAGCAGCGCCACCACGGGGCTGCCTGTGGAGGCAGCTTTGGCCTTGCTGTGTGGCCCAGGTCCCTGGTAGGTGTCCTAGCAGGGTTTGGGGTCTCGATATGGAAAAACTCATGAGTCTCAGGCAGGAAGCCAATACGGGGTCTGATCCAAGCCCATGGCCTTGTTCCCCACCTTTCCAGTCCGAGGGGCTCAAAGGCCCCCAAGACCAGGCACGAGAGTCCTAGGCAGCGGCAGGACAGAGCGGTAGCACCACCCGCACATCCTTCCCTGGTGCCAGGCTTGAAGCAAATGGGAGGAGCCCTCTGAGCTGCCTCTTCTGCTAACAGCACATATCTGTTCTGTCCAGTGGGGAGTGGGTGAATAGAAGTTAATGTGGTTCCTAAGAACACCCAGGTACACTTGTGTACAAGTGACACTTGGCAGGCTGTGTGATTTCCAGCTGGCTGCATGTCAGCACTCCGGGGCTTGGGGGCCTGAAGCCATGGTGGCTGTGCGGTGGCTCTCTGCCTCAAGCACATCACAGGCCTCCTTGTCTTGCAGTCGGTCCCACCTCACCGTGCGCTTGGAGTGTGTGTGTCACCAGGAAGGCCCCCCTGGTGGCCTCTGACAGCAGCTCCTCCGGGGGCTCTGACAGCGAGGAGGATGAGAAGGTAGCTGGCAGTGTGGACGCTGTGAACACCAGCCATGGTCTGGAAGTCCCCAAGCTGCCCAGGAAAGAGGAAGCTACTATTGGCAGGTGCACAGGGGATGGCACGTTTGTCTAGGGCCCCCGTATACACAGTGTAGCTCCAGGCTGGGGGCTGCGGGCCTCTGGCAGATCTAGGCTCAAGTCACTCATTCTCAGATCTGCTGGGAGCAAGCAGAGGCCAGGCTGCGCTCCCTCACCACTCTCTTGATGGCTGTGGGAGCTTCATGCATCCAGACTGCACAAGGCAAAAGTGCACGTGACTAAGGAGCTGGTTTGGCCACGTGGGGTCAAAACTCAGCATTATACCTGGTGGCCATGAGGACTAGCACTGAACCAGCCGGCAAATTCTGACTGCCTTAAAAACAAGATGGGAAGCTTCTTGACGACACAGAGCCTGTTTGGTCTCTGAGTGGTTCAGCCAATAGGGCCTGAATGTTCCAGGATCCCAACAGGAGATCTGGAGAGCCTCCACACACAGGCCTGATTACAAAGCACCAGACAGGGCTCCAGGCCTCCGAGCCTCCCAGAAACTAGATGGTGCTGTGGGTGAGGGGCAGCCTTTTACTTGACATTGGCCAGACTGGCCTGCTGCTCCCTTGTGGGAGATGTGTGCTGGCTACATTCAGGTGTCCAGCACACTCCGAAAGTGAGTCTCATCTCAGGACTACCCTGGCTGGGCAGTACAAACAGCTTGCAGCCTTGGGGTGCATGTTCTAGGACCCTCTTCACCAGCCACCTTGCCCTCGTGGGGCCAAGGCCTGAAGAGGGTCCCACACTGTAACTGATGCTGGCAACTTGTTTTTCCTCTTTTCTCCTAAGTGCTTCAAAAGAAAACTGTTTATCCTTGCTGTATGCAAAGGAACATGGCACTGCACCTGCCGCTTGGCTGTACCATGGATAGGTCCCAACCAGCCTGTGAGGAAACTCACTTGCCCTGGCCCCTCCTGGGCACCCTTCTTCCTAGGCTGGCCTTAGGGCCCTGAGGAAGACCACCCCCAGCGCCCAGCAGAACCCCTTCCTCTCAGGTCTCCGAGTGGCTAGTGTAAGGCAGGAGTTGAAGCCAGAGTTCCTCCGAGTCCCCATAGGGAACTGCTTCCCTGGTACCAGGGCCTGAGGGCTGCTTGGAGGAAGGGTAGCGTTCATGGTGGGCGGACAGCTTGTCTTGGGCCACCCCAGAGTGCAGGAATGGAGGGGCAGAGTGCAGTGCTCCCCGGCAGCCTTGTAGATGGGGCCACTCTGCCGGTCCTGGAGTACAGGAAGTTGGGCAGCACCGAGGAGGGTGGGGTGCCCGTGACCAGAGCCCTTGTCTACCACACAGGGCCAAGTGTGCTGACAGCATGCCGCCAGAGCCCGCCCGCCCTGCACCCGCCCAAGTGACCGCCGCTCCAGCCATGACCGTGCCTCCCGAGGGCACCGTGGCTGCCACTATGCTGAGCAAGACAGGCCCTCCCAAAGCCGTTTCCTCTGCACTGGCTGCCACAGCCCCCGCAGGCCCAGCCTCTGTGGGGACAGTGACAAAGGACAGGTGAGCAAGTTGGCGGGGGAGGGGCAGGAGGCTGGAGGGGCCCAAGGGCCAAGGGCCTCCAACCCTGCCCCGGTTTCTGCAGAAAGACAGATGACCCACCAGAAGGAGCTGCCTTAAATGGTCCTGTGTAACGCTGCTGCCACCCAGCCACGGCCCACCCCGGTCAGGCAGCACCCTGCTGCATCAGAACGACCTGGTGACGCAATCAGTTTCCTTTCTTAAAAGTTTAATTTTAAAATAAATGCTGCATTGGTAAAGCTGGCAGTTGGAACCAGACAGATGACCCAGCTGTCTCTCTCCTGCCCAACCTGAGCCACTCAGGCCCTGCTGGAGGCAGAGGACACGCCTCGCCAGTCCCCCGGGCAGACCCTGCACAGCAATAAGGTCCCCAATGTGCAACCTCTTCCTGCAGGGGTGGGGATCAGGGACTCAGATCTCAACAGGACGTATGACGTGATGGGCTGGAAGCGTGCAGAGGCTGAGGCGCTTTTCACTATTTTTTTTTTTTAATCACATGCAGGAGAAGCAAGTTTTTGCACTTTGTATCCAGAGACTGCACAGGGGCTTCCCTGACTCAGGGCAAAAGTGAGGGTCTGGGCTAAGGAGACATGACCCCACAAACGCACATGACTTAGGAGCTGGTTTGGCCACATGGGGTCAAAACTCAGCATTATACCTGATGGCCATGAAGACTAGCACTGAACCAGGTGGCAAGTTTTGACTGCCTTAACGAGATGGGGCCTGCAAGGGGTGTGGTGTCTCTGAGCTTGTGAACAGGGCAGACTGGTGGCAGCTGGGTGGGTAGTTAGGAGGACCCGCAGGAGCAGCTCAGGATACTGAGCGGATCAGAGACTGAGAGAGCCCAGGTTGTCCGAGAAGGGTCTGGAAGACTACTCTGCCTACACTGAGTTCTCTTTTCATGTTCTGACATCCGCGACAGGGCACCTCCTCCAATCCCCAATAAAAGTTGTATCATTCTTATGAACTGTGTATTGTTCAACTGAGAGCACAGCTCCAATCTGTTGAGGATGGGGTGTCTCCTCCAGCACCTTTTTTAGGCCCAACCTTGGATCACAAGGAATCAGCAGTGGGTCTCTACATCACAGAAGATACTGAGTTTTCTGTCTTAACAAGTAAAAACCTTATAAACAAAACACACAGTCCCCGAAAGGGGCCCAGGCACTGTTTTCAGTTGTGCTACTTCAACCCACCTCGAGGATGGCCCCGAAGCCACCAGCCCTTTGGTCAGGGCGCCACGCAGCATCAGTGGTCACTCTGAGACATCCTCAGAGTAGCACCCATACCCCTCTGCCCTCCGCCCATTTTTGCCTCAGCCAAGCAGGTAAAACCCTGGTCCAGGTGGGACTTGCTGGCCCATGGAAAAGGAAAGCGTGAGAGGAACTCAGCAGCAGAACACGGGATGCTCAGGGACTTCTATGGGGACCCCAGGGAAGGGAGGGGAGGGAGGTGTTAAGGCATCACCCCCTGTTTGGCCACATTTCACCATCTCAGTTGCCTTGAGGACCTTCTTCTCCCTGGGAACTTACTCTCATCCCACATGGCCCCTACTGCCTTCCCCTTCTGGATTGGCCTCTAGGCCCAGACAGCTCCCCTACTTCACCTGGAGCTTCCCCGACACTGGGAAGAGAGGCAGGGCAGGGTCAGGGGTCCTGTACCTGCACACCTTGATGAAGTTCCCCCCTGCAGCGAAGCTGTTCTCATACCATCAAAGATACACGAGGCAGACCCAGGGCTGGGGCCGGGAGGCCTGAGCTAGGTATTTAAGTGGAGCAGACACAGGAGGTGTCGTTAGTTCTCTCTTTATATAGATTCTGGTTCTAGAAACAGCTCACCGCGGCCAGCCAGCCGGGGCTAGCACACCGACGGGCAGGACGAACTATTTACAGGCCCATCACAGGGCTGTACCATGGCCGCATCCCAGCTTGGCGCTCAGCCATGACAACAATAAGTTAGAGCTGGCCAGGCAGGGCAGGGGCTATACACGCAAGTGCTGGGGGCTCAGGGCCTCAATACTGTCGAGGGCCGGGGCTGTAAACATGGCCGGGGCGGCCCTGCCCACCCCAAGTGGTCTGTGGCGACTGGAAGCAGAGCAGCCTGGGCAGGCTGGGGGGGGTCAGGCATCTGACAAGCAGCTCTGGATCCGGTCCACCCACTGCTGGGCCGAGGGCACATCCTGGGCACAGAAGTTGTAAACTCGACGTGTTGTCTTTACCTGGGAAGAGTGCATTACTGACTCCACAGCCCCCACGCTGCAGGCCCCTCCCTCACCTCCTGTGCCCCGGCAAAAGGCTCACATCGAAGAAGGCTTTCTCGTCCACAGTCTTGGGGGCACCCATGGTGGGGGTACCGGGAGCCACGGCCTCCACCTCTGCCAGGTCAATCACACCTTTGCACTCGGTATCCACCCGGTGGTCGTAGTAACGCAGCTGGGGTGGGGACGGGGCGGGTCAGGGCAGGCCCGAACCCTGAGAGTCCCCCCCCAGCCACCACCACTCACCTGGTGCTTGGTCTTGTCAAGCACAAACCAGCGGGCCTTCCAGGGCTTCATGAAGGCCCCCTTCTTATACAAGGTGCCCTCATAGGACCTGCATGTGCACCAGAACCAGGGCCGGGCCAGCCGTCAGGAAGGGACTGTCTCCAAAAAAGACATGAAGGGTCCCCCCCATCCCCATCATAATGGACTCCGAAAACCAGAGCTGTGGGTCAGGGAAGTAGCCGACACACGGGGCGGGTGCTCTGAAAGAGGAGCACTCGGCAAACAGGTGTGTGGGGGCAGCTTAGCAGCTACATGATCGCTACGAGGCTCACTGTGGGCTGGACCCTGTTGTACACGGAGCCTTACCGGCCACCAGCCACATGGGTTCCCACAGCACTGCCCTCGGTCCTGCTGTCCGCAGAGGGCCCATACCCCAAGCCCTTTCCAATATGGGGCAACTTGTCATGATCCCCCCCACAGGACTCTCCAAAGGCACCTACCCCCTGAATCTGAGAAATCAACCCCAGAGGTCGAGGCAGGAGGCCCCCACAAACCTGTTCTCACTTTCTGCTGTCTGGAACTGGCTATACAGCGTGCTGGTGCTTCGGCGAGCAGCCTGACGGGAGCTAGATGTGGTGGAGCCACTACTCTGGTCACTGTCCAAGCTGAGGCTCAGGGTGGAGCCCACAGGCCCCTCCTGTAGGTACACGCCCAGCGAGCGGCGATGGTGGGGCACACTGGACACCAGTAGGGAGCTGGGAGCGCCCTGGGGCAGCAGAGGATGGTTTATAGACAGACAGTCTATCGACCGACCACGGATAATCCCGGCCTTCTCCTGGCAACGCGCTCAGTCCCCAAGTCCAGCTCCCATCCCAGCTTACACGTCCATCTGGCCGGCCTTCAAGGCGCTGAGCAGCCTTCACCCGGTCCCAGGTGTCCTTCCAGCGCTCAGGAGGTCGGCCTAGCTCTGTTTCCAGCCGCTGAAGCTCCTGGGGAGAAAGAGTAAACAACTATTCAGGGCTGGGAAGGTGGCTCAGGGGTAGAGTGCTTGCCAGCACACACAAAGCCCTGGGTTCTATTCCTCAGTATCACATACACAGAAAAGGACAGAAGTGGTGCTGTGGCTCAAGTGGTAGAGTGCCAACCTTGAGCAAAAGAAGCTCAGGGATACTGTCCAGGTCCTGAGTTCAAGACCCAAGACCAGCAACACCCCCACCCCATCCCCCCAACAAAGGAAAAAGAAAACATATGAATATATACAGACAATATGAGTAACACTTTTCCAAAACAAGGATAAGGATGATAACATCTAAAGGCTAGATGCTGGTGGTTCACGCCTGTAATCCTCAGAAGGATGAGACCTGGGGATCATGGTTTGAAGTAAGCCTGGGCTGGCTGGAGATTCCTATCTTCACTAAATTACCAAAAGTGCTGGAAGTGGAGCTGTGGCTCAAGAGGTAGAACATTAGCCTTGAGCAGAAAAGCTCAGGGACAGTATCCAAGCTCCAAATTCAAACAGCACCAAAAAAAAAAAAAGGAAATTTCTTGTGAAATGTATCTCAGAGTGAAGAAGAGGAACTGTGTAATGTCAAGAAAAGTTACAGTGTCTCAATCAGAGGGTCACAAAGAAGAGCTAAAAAAATGTTTAGGCAAATCAGGAGAGAACTCGTAGCCAGTCCTTACAGAGAAGCCCTGCTTGGGACCCTGCGGTATGGACAGAAGGACAATGCCCTCCCAGTCTGCTGACCTCCTACCCTCTCCACTCTCTGAGGAGCTGCTATGCTACATGGGAGCTATGGAATGTGAGCCCACCAGGAGCTACGAACATGTTTCCTGCCACCCTCCCAGAAGTCCCCAGCCTTTGGTACAGATCCTCAATAAAAACAATTAGAAACGATCCTCCCCACAAAAAAAGGAGGGGGGAGAAGCAATAATAGAAAAATAGAAATAATCAAAAATATATTGCAGCATAAAGAGATTACAGGGGGAAAAAAGGAAACAGTACCTGGGTAGAAAACAAAATTAAAAATCAGTGGTAGTCTAAAATGTTATTAAATTTAATGGAAATTAAATGAAGTGGTCATCCCACAGATCTAAAAAATCTAAGGAGCTTCAGAGTCCGGTTCAAAGGGGTGTGTGTGTGCGTGCGTGTACCAAATTGCTGTGTGTGTGTGTACCAAATTGCTGTGTGTGTACCAAATTGCTGTGTGTGTGTGTGTGTGTGTGTACCAAATTGCTGAAACCAAAGATGAAAACTTTAAAGGTGAAGAGAAAAAAAGGCATTAATTCATAAAGGTGTAAAAAGTACCAGCTTCTAGTCAGCAGTGAAAGCCAGAGAACAATCTAATGCCATCTAAAGTGTTCAGGGTGACCAGCCTGCAGGCCGCCTTCATTCGTAAATTACGACCCCATGTGCCTGGGGAACAGGCCCTGTTGGGTCAGACTCCATATGCAGTCACCAAATATTTGCTTCTCTCTATAGTGCGTATTCTGTATTTCTATACTCATTTGTATCTACCACCTACCTGGGAGCTATAAATCAACGTTCTGCAAGAAGAAACAGATTCTAAAATGTTCAGGGCAACTTTCAAGGCCCCTGGAGAAGTCAGGGTCTAGGCCCCAGTCTTCTGGCCACTCAGTCCCTGGCGCAGGCCCACCACAGGCAGGAAATGCTGTCCTCCGTGTGTCCAACCCCACACTCCAGCAACCCTGTTACCAACCAGCTCAGTGGGCTCAAAATGTCTCTTTTCCTTTTTGTTTTTTTGCTAGTCCTGGAGCTTGAACTCTGGGCCTGGGTCCTGTCCCTGAGCTTTTGTGCTCAAGGCTAGCGCTCTACCACTTGACCCACAGCGCCACTTTGGCTTTTTTGGCAATTGATTGGAGATAAGAATCTCTCTCATGGTCTTTCCAGCTTGGGCTGGCTTCAAACTGTGATCCTCAGACCTCAGCCTCCTGATTAGCTAGATTACAGGCGTGAGCCACCGGCACCTGGTTCTTGACACCCAGCTCTTACTCCAACCTGATTCTTGATGTTGAGGTCTCCCACCAGGGATGGCAGAGTGAGGAGCAACAACAACATACATCCACCTCCAAGCTTCCAGGACAAGAATCAGAAGAGCTGCTGCTTGTTTAGGACAAGAAAGGTAGATAGCCTGGCAGAGTAGGGGAATGTTGCTAGAAAAACCCTGGCTCCTGGGTACCTCCTGGCCACACAAAGCCAGTTATTACACAGCAGTGCGGATGTGATTTGCCCCCCAGAGGCAGTGTGGAGTTGTGGACTTGGGAAATGATGGAACTTCCGAGAGACAAGGCCACACAGGAGGGCTCGAGGCTACAGGAAAGTGCTCTCTTGGGAGCTCTGAGACAGTTCTGAGAGGGCATTACAGGAGGAAGCTCACCAAGCCCTCCGACTCCTGAATGTGCTCCTTGGTCCTGCATGTGGTTTTGCCATCATCGCCATCTGCCACCAAGTGACAGAGCACAGAGGCTTCACCAAAACCGAGAACTCAGCTAAGTAAACCTCTTCACTTTACAAGTTAGCCTATCTCCAGTGCTTCAGCACGGTGACAGAGACTAAGACACAGGGTTAGGGAAAGCACACACACACCCTGAGCCAGCCCTCACAATCACGAGATGTGGGGCTTGTGACAAGTGTCCTTACTACTACCTGCAGGCATGCACCAAGCAGGGGTGGGGACATGGACAGCACAGGTGCCCGGGATGGCAGGCAGGTCACTGGTGGAGCAAAGGCAGGGCCGGTCCAGCCCAAGGGGAACAGACTGGCACATACGTGTACACACGTGCACACACACCCATGCACACTAGGCCCAACCCTCATGTCTGACAAAGCAGGACAGGCCGGTCCAGCCCAAGGGGACCAGCCTGGCACATATGCATATGCGGATGCACACACACCCATGCAGGCTAGGCCCAGCCCTGGTGTCTGAACAAAGCAGGACAGGCCAGGCCCAGCCCAAGGGAAGCCGAGTGGCACAAATGCGTATACGCGTGCACACGTGCACACACACCCACGCAGGCTAGGCCCAGCCCTCATGTCTGACCAAGCAGGCCAGGCCGGGCTGGGCCGGGCCCGCCCACGCTCCAAGCGCGCACCTCGAGCAGGCGTGAGATGGCGTCTGGCTGAACCCGCGGGCGGCTGTCGCAGCACGGCCACACCACGCGCCTCCTGCTCTGGGGGGCGCCTCCGTCGGGCCGCTCCTCCTCCGGGGGCTCAGGCGGCCCCTGCGCCAGCTCCCAGTCGTAGGGGGGGCCCTCGGCCAGCGTCTCCTCCGTGTAGAAATCCCACACCTTCAGGTTTGACACGTTGCTGTAGGGCCGCAGGACCTGGGGGTGAGCCTGGCGTTGAGAAGCTGGGCCGGGCGGGAGCCGCTGGCCCCCACCAGGCCCCACTCACCTCGGTGTCCTCGGGAGCGTACGTGTAGTTATAGAACACGGGGGTCCTCTTGCTCAGCCGGTCCACGTACTCCCACACAGACCGGCATGCCGGCTGGGCCCTGCGCTCACCCTTCTCCTCGTAGAGCAGCCCTGTACAGGGTCACTTTGAGCCTCTCCCCTCCAGACAACTACCGAGGCCGGCACCCAACTCCCCCACCCACATACCCACATACCCAGCTCAATGCGCTCGTAGTCAGAGTCCAGCAGGAAGGTCCGGAAACGGCGGGATGCATGGTGGTAACCGAGGAACTTGAGGTAGAACTGGCTGAACTCAAACTCCATGGGGAACTGTAGATGGACCTGCGCGTGACCGGCCCAAGAGTCAGAGGTCAGGTTAGGAAGTTCAACCCACTTCTGCCCACAGGGCCCCTCGCGCACCTGGTGTACACAGTCCAGGAACTGCAGGAACACGGGTGTGAAGCCGCTGCTCTGGCCCGCCAGGGTGTGGGCCCCACGATGGCTGAAGCGGTGGCCGAAGGACAACCACTCCTTCTCCACCAGCAGGCGGAAGCCCTCCAGGGTGCGGTAGAAGGGGTCTGAGAGCAGCTGCACCAAGGACACCACCTGCCAGCACCACGGGTGGTCAGGAAGGCCCCAGGGGCCCTGGCCCAGCCCGTCCCCGCCTCCGCCACACACCTGCGTGGTGATGTCCCAGCCATCCTCAAGGCTCACCAGGACGGAGGAGCCTGAGTCCAGAAGCTCCACCACCAGCACCGATATCTGCAGCAGCTTATGGATCTGTAGGGGCGGGCAGTCCTCAGACCCCACCCTGCCGGGGTCCACGGTGCCCACACACGCCTGGCAGCGTCCCCAGACACGGGTGAGCACAACGTCAGGACACACTGCTGTGGTGGTCACGCTGGTCACCGTTTTCCCCAGCCAGTTCACCACAGCACCCCCACAACACACCCAGGTCCCCCAGGACTGGGAAGAAGATTCAACACAAGTCCCTGTCCTTGAGGTACCCAGCAGTCAGTCTCATCTCTGAGCCCTCCAGCATGCACAAGACACTAGCGACGTGATGCTCAGCCCTACGCCCCAAATTAGACCAAGCAGTGCAGGTTAGCAGCTCCTCCAAAATCAACAGGCTTCCCCAGACACCCCCATCATCGATGGCCTGTCCAGTCCCAGGCACACGCCCCGCTGTGGAAGCACTGGAAGCCGGAGCCCTGACACTCGGCTCTACTTATGGTAGGCTTGTGACCTGCTGGGCAGACGGGAGGGGCGCTGTAAAGACCTGAGTCAGCCACTCGGAGTCCTCCAGTGAGCGCAGGAAGGAGATGGGGCCGGGCTCCGCAGCAGGGCAGCCAGGGACGCAGGCCTTCAGCAGCTTCTTGAAGCTGGCCTTCACCTGCCTGACCTCAAACACCTCAATGGGTACCAGCTCCCACTGCTGCAGGGGGTCCGGTCGCACACCCTGGGAAGCGGCCAACCAAGCATCGTGAGCCACATCCGACCCTGTGCACAGCCCCCAGACCCCGACCCCTCCCCGGCCCCTGCCCCTCCCCAGTCACCTTGAGCTGCGCTTTGTCCCCAATGATATAGAGGGCTGCACGGTGGGGCCGCAGGAAGCCAGGGTCGGGGGGGGCCCCGTTGGCCTGTGGGGGACTCAGGACATCTCTGCCAGCCAGCCGGGAGCCCACGTCAGCGCCAAGCCCACCGCTGTGGCCGCTGGCCCGGACGCTGCCCCACTTGCCTGTGGAGGAGACCAGGTGAGCTGAGGGCCAGGGCCAGCTCACCACTTACCTGGGGCTGGCTGGGCCTGGCCTCCAGGGGGAGAATGAGCAGCCAGCCACGTGTGGTGAGCGAGGAGGGCTGGAACATACAGATGCTGAGCTACAGGGGTGGCTGGTGTTAGTGCCTGGGGTAAGGTTCGGGTATTAGCCAGGTGAGTGACCAGGGCTAGAGGGACAGGCCAGTTATGCTGTCTGTCACAACGGGACAGTTAGTGCCAGGTGTGAAAGGAGACATTAGCGCCCGAGACGGCTCAGCTCACGCTGGGGGCCATCGGTGCCAGGCAAGGGAGGAGCCCCTGGTTACGGTACCTCGGGGCGCGGTCCGTCTGGAGGCCGAGGCCGCCATGGGGGTGGACAGCGTGGTGACCCTGGCTCTGGGACTGGGCACTGGAGGCATAGCAAAGAGAAGGCTCAGACCTGGCCCCAGCCCCTGGCTGCCAGAAGTTCCCGCCAAGCCCTTCTCTCCAGGAGCCCCGGAACCAGCAGGAGTTGGCACCAAGTCCCGAGTCCCAGCAGGGAGAGGAGGAGCCTCGTGGGGTCCAGGCGGGAGGTCTTCCCACAGAGGCGGCCGAGCTGCGGCGGCCCGATGCTGGGAAGGTCGAGACTCTCTCAACAGCTCCGGACACCCCTGTTCTTGAGTCCCTCCTCAAGGGCACGATCCCTCTCGGTCAGCGTGGCCACTGTGACTGGCCTCGTCTAAAGTGCTCAAAACCTGGCAGTGCCATAGGCAGGACACGGTGCAGGGGACCTGAGAGCTGAGCCTAACCGCCTGGAGGCCTCCAGAAGAGGGGCAGCAGGACGGGGACTCACTGTTCAGTCCAGGACACAGGCAAATCTAAGCTCTGGAGCAATGCCAGACAGGCTCTAGGCTGAGACAAGTGTGGTCGGGAGGCCTAGCTGTTTGGCTTGGCCAGCAAGGGCTCTGAGGGGCTCGGGTCACACAGCGGCCTCAGCATCAACCCACCTCAGTCTCACACATAGACACAGGTGCAGCATGGCCTCCATCCACCGGTAAGGCCCAGCGCAATGCCAGCCGCCAGTGTGCCTTCCCTGACATTCACACTGTTGATAGCACAGTCTACCAGCTCACAATGAGAAAAGCATCAGCCTATTTAAGATGCTGGATGGGGGCTGGGAAGGTGGCTCAGTGGTAGAGTGTTTGCCTAGCACGCATGAAGCCCTGGGTTCGATTCCTCAGTACCACATACACAGAAAAAGCCAGAAATGGCGCTGTGGCTCAAGTGGCTAGCTTTGAGCAAAAGAAGCTCAGGGACAGTGCCCAGGCCCTGAATTCAAACCCCAGGACTGGCAAAAAAAAAAAAAAAAAAAAGGATGCTAGATGAACTCAGAAGTAAAGCTGAGGGCAGCCAGACCCTGGCCAACAAGAGGGAGCATCCACGGGGCTGGAGGAGGTAGCAGATGTCCCAGGGAGAGCAGGGAAGGGGACGGTGCGGGGGGGCTCAGGGTGCTGCCCACAGGCGCCTCTCAGAATCTGGCAGCGTGGGAGGCAAGGAAGCGCCGACCACAAACCAGACTTAACCACAGTGAAGGCAGATGCTCCTGATGGAAGCTGAGGCTGAGCCGATCTGACCTGTCCGGTCAGAGACAGCGTCGCTTGATGCCCTGGTCTTTGACCCCAGTTCCTGGCAGACTAAAAAGTACTACCACAGATGCAGGGAGGAAGCCCTGGCCACGGTGTCCTGGGTGGGACAGAGGGGAAGGCAGCAGCGCAGATGACAGACAGCACACAGAAGCCAGGTGTGAGACTCAAGGACACTTAGGCTGCAGGACGGCTCTGTCCGTGGGAGATGCCCCCACTGACAGACACACTGTGCTCCCAGAAGCTGAGCCGGCAGAGGAAAACACAGCCCATGACCTTGAGGGAAGACTGGGGATGGAAAGTGACAGGTGACACAGCCACCCGAGTACACAGGTTGGGCCAGGAGGACTCATCCCCAAACCGGGACAGGCTGGCCGTGGTGAAGCGGAAGCAATGCCTGGGGCTGAGAAAGGCACCAAGCATCACACACGGCCTGCTGTGCAGAGTGCAGCCTACAAACCAACCCTCCAGGAAGCAGCCTCTACCAGCCGTGCTGAAAGGACCTGCCAGAGAGCAAGAACACCAAGCAGAGCCCTGGGGGACAGAGGACCAGACTGGGGTGTCCAATGGGTCAGCTGTCAGGAAAGCCAAAGGGATGGAAGAAGCTGTGAGATGAAGGTATGGCTGATGGTAGAGCACATGCTCAGCAAGTGAAAGGCGCTGAGTTCAAACCCCAGCACTTCAACATCAACAATAACAAACAGAGGCTGCCACCTAGTAGATCCCCAAGGAGAGGGTTCCCTCCCTCTGCCCCTCACAACTGCCCATGTGCCCACTTGCTATGGCTTGAAAGATAAGCCTCATCTCTCGTCTGAAAGTCTCTCAGTGCTCAACATCCAGAATTAGTCACCTGCCCCTGGGTCTGTTCTGTCTGCTGGACAGTAGCTGCTAAGCAGGCCACATCCACAGCACTAACACAGGAGCCAGCCACGAAGACATTCTACGGGCCAGAGTCAGTGCCAGGCACCAAGGGAAGGCCTCCACCCCGTGGGGAGAGCACACATCTGACCCCACACCTGGTGGGGGGGACGGATGGCCTCATAAGGACAGAAAGCATCTCTCCCAACTCCCAGCAACTCCCAGGCAAGGCACCAAGGGCCCTACAGACAGATCTGAGCTCAGGGGCAGAGGCTGTCCTACGCGCCGGGTGCCATGGCGGTGTGTGCGTTGGGAAGGGGGGACCGGAGATGGGGAGGGGAGGATGATAGAAATAGAGAGACCGACACAGACAAGACCCCAAAGAGCCAGGACCAGTGAGGATGGAGGCCAAGCAGAGAGCAAAGTGGCACTAGGCAGGGGACAGGTGGATGCGCCCAAGGATGTTCTCAGAGCGTAGTCACGTGTGGGTGCCAATCTAGCAGACCCTAGAGGCTCCAGCAGCTACCCTAGTTCAGGGAAGATGAGGTGGTAGACGGGCTCGTGGTCAGAGCGGATGAGGGCTTGGGACACTCACCTGGTCTTGGTACCCAGAGAGGTCCCTCTCCATATCTCACACTCCAATATTCCTGACCAAGGCGACTAGCAGTCACTAGCCTACCGGCCATAAACACCCCCCACCCCCAGTTCCTCCCTGCCCCAGCCCCACCTCCCATCTGTACGTGCTCTCACCGTGACTACTCATGTGAGCTGAGGAGAAGCCACTGAGTGTGTTTCGTCCCGATGAATCAGCATAGCGGGGCATAGAGCTGACCACAGCCTGCAGGTACTTCTCCTGCTCCAAGCTGCCCGAGTCTGCCTGGGACTGGCCTGGAAGAGGACAAGGAGCTGGAAGGGGGCGGACGGGCAGTCAGGGTGGGCAGAAGCAGGCAGCACTGAGGTCGGTACCTGGAGAAGGCGCGCTCTGGGCCTTGAAGAGGCCCGCCACGCCCTTGCCGTGCAGGCCCCCGGAGCGCAGCAGCACGGCCTTGGAGCGCCCGCTGCGCCAGCAGACCACAGGGAAGCGGTTCTGGCGATAGCAGCGGGACACGCGCTGCAGGGCGTTGTCCTGGATGCTCTGGGGAACGATCAGCAAACCCGGGTAGCTGCAGGGGTTGGAGACCTTGTCAGGGAAGCTGCCAGGGCCTTGTCTCAGGCCCGTCTTGGAGCCTCACACAGACAATGGAAGAGAAGCCAATGGGCGGACACAAAGGAGCAAGTTCATGGCTCCAAGCAGAAAAGCACACTTTCCACACCCCTGTGCTCAGCCAGGCGCTCTACCAAGCCCTGAAGCCCCATCCTCTGTTTTTCCTCTTCCCATGTGCCTTCTTGGGCCAAGAGTCATGGCCAAAGCCCACGGCAAGCAGAGACGGTGCCCCAGCACCGCCCACCACCCCGGCCAACCCTGATTGAGTGCCACCGGCATGCCCTGGCCAGGCCTCACCTGCGACAGATGGCGTACATGCGGTTGACTGGGGAGATGCGGAAGGGCTCGGACTTGGCTCGGCTAAGGCTGCTGCTCAGGGTGCCCAATCCAAGGCGCTGGTAGTCACGGCAACATGCCCGCTCCACCAGGCTGCTCATAGTCATACGGTCTGAGGGCTTCAAGGCCGAGGATGGGGTCAGCGTGCTGGGGTCCAGTTCTTCAGACACTGCAGTCCAGGACACACATGCAATCATCAAGCAGAGACCCTCCAGCCCTCCGCGAAGCAGGGCCGGCCCTGACCCTGCTCCCACCTGAGATCTCATCCTCCTGGTCCTCAGGGGGTGGCTGGCCCCGGTGCTCCCAGCTGGGGGGGTTGTATTTCTTCCGGGTAACGTACTGCCGCCCAATGGTCTTCTTGGCATTTTTTACCAGGTTCCGGGACAAGGTTCTGGACAGGATGGGCCAGAAGAGGTGAGAGAAGGGGAAGTGAGCGCCTGGGCACAGGGGCCCAGAAGGCCTGGCTCCCCTGGCCCTGAAGAGCAGCTCCATACCTGAGAGAAGGGCCTTTGTCTTTGGCAGGCCGGGGTGGCCGGCCAGGTACATGGGTGGAGCCCAGGGTGAACGCAAAGGTGCCCCGGATATCTGGTGGGTAGCGAAGCTTGTGCAGCTGCTTGCGGAAGAGCTCAGCACTATCAGACCCCACCTCCTCGTCAAAGGCCATTTTCAGCAGCTGTGTCAGAAAAAGCAGCCCTCAGAGTTGAGTGGCCACCAAGCCCTTCCCTAACCCTAACGCAGCGCGGTACGCAGGCTCCCTTCTCGTGGCCGCCAGCCACAGACGCAGACACCCTGAGGGGAGGCCTGAGCCCGTAACTTAGGGTTCAATGTGTGTGTCAACTGTGCAAATGTCAGTTGCTGCACGGCAAGATCTCAGCTCAGAAAGCACACCTAAGCCTGGACTCCGAGAGCCAGCGTCCCATGGAAGCAGCCAGGACACAAAAGTCAGCGTGTCAATGGGCAGATGCTACCAGGCTGAGAGCCTGGTAAGCCCATGAACGACCTGTGAGCAAGGGCCACAGGTGGAAAATAGCTTCAAGGGGTAAGCCAGCCCGTCCCTGCCCACCTGGAATGTGCAGGACCGCAGCTGCAGCCCGTCCTGCAGAAGCTGGTCTACAGGGGTCTGGACACTGATGCGCTTCTCCTTGGTCAGGGCAGCCACGGGGAAGGAGCGGACCACCACCTGCTCCCCCACTTACAAGGGGCCAAGCAGAATTAGGAGGAGGAGAAAGGGAGAGGAACTAATCACTCTCAGAGTACCATGGTTACAGAGCTCCTGGGTGGATGGGAAAGGAACAGACATGGGCCATCTCCGATAGGGTCCCCACATACCTAAGAAAGGGGAAAGAAAAGGCAGGGGAATCCTACCGCCCCGAACCATCTGGCGGAGGGGAGGGAAGAGAGCTGGAAGGCTCACCTAAGGGGTCAGTGGGCATCCCCGTGAAGATGACCCGGTATGTGGTGAGGAACACAGCGCCTTCGGCTGGCAGCAGCGCAGGCCCCCCGCCGCTGCCCCCGGCCCCCTCCTCACGCCCATCCGGCAGCAGGTAGACTCGCAGTCCATCCAAGACACACTCCTCACCAGGCAACAGGCGTGGCCGCAGCAGCTTGGGCTGCTCAGAGACAGGAGGGGCCTCTCAGGACCCAGCCCAGACCCCTGGCACCCACCGCCCATCCACCATCGCTGCTTACCTTCTGGATAGGGGGCAACCTCTTACTCTCACGGTGCACAGCCTCCAGGGTCTCGATGTGCATCTGGACAATGTCTGGGGAGAGTAGGTTTCACACCCTGGACCCCCACAGCCACCCGTTCGCAAAAATGCTTCCAGGCCTAGAGCCTCCGTACCTGGCACCATGACATGCAGCCCTTTGAGGTGGTCGCTGGTGACCCCACTCTCTGTGCAGACCTTGTCCACAAAGCGGTTGATGAAACGAACCACGGTCCCAGCCACATCACAGGTTTCTGCGTCTTCAAAACCACTTTCTGTATCATAGCTCTCAGCCATGCTACCTGCCATGCTGCAACAGAAGGGTGTGTGTGGGCACCAGCCCTGCCCCCCCCAGACCCCAACCCAAGTCCCGCCCACCTGTTGGTGACGAGGCTGTTGCTGGCGCTCTCCAGGTCGCCTAGCCCTGCGCGTTCCCGAAGAAGGCGGCTTTTACTGCTGTCCAGAGGCAGCAAGAGGTAGCTCATGCGGTTGGCATAGTGGATGGCCTGACTGAACACCGTACTCTCCTCCTTCTGCACCAGTTCCTGTTGCTTCTCACGGCTCAGAGTTGGCCACAGGCGCCGCTGCTCTGAAGCCACATCCAAGGCAGAGCGCTCGTCCTCCTGAGACTGCACTTCACCAACCTCCTGCCAGGACACCACGGTGGGGAAGCTGGGGTGATGGTGCCCCCTCCCAGAGCAGCAAGCACATCAGCCCCGAGCTAGCTCTCTCCCGCATCAGGTGGGCTCCCCACTCAGACGCAGGGCGCCCTGCTCACCTGGGAGGGGCTCACTGAGCCCTCGGAGCTCTCCAGGTAGAGGGCCCGGATGTGGGTCTGCACGTCCCCATAGAACATGGCTTCCCAGAACTGGGGTGTACTCCATACTACGTGCTCCTGCACACAGCTATATGCAAACTGTGTCACCCCTGGGCTCAGCTTCTGCAGAAGGGGGTTGGAGAGGTCATGGGCGTGCCCCCAGGAAGCGGGCAGAGGGCGGCCCGGAGCCCTCCTCGCACTCACCCGGCAGAAGGCCGTGACAAGGGGCAGCAGGGCAGCGGCGATGCCATGCTCATCCAGAGAGGTACAGTCCTGTGAGCAAGGCCGTCAGACGCGGGCACGCCCCTCGCAGAGCACCCACTCCAACCCGGTCTCCACAGCCACCTCAGACCAGCATCTCAGGCCCCATCACCCAGAACCCTCTGGCTCAGCTCCTCACAGCTGCCTCAGGTTTCAAGGTCAGCCAGACTCCCCCACTCTCTGCCTTTCTCTACAGACCACCAACCCCCGTCCCACAGCAGAGATCCCTCATAGCCATCTACTCTCGCCTCAAGACGAGCATCTCTTCCGACTGTCACGGCCTGAGGGTGACCAGAACAGCCTGCCCACCCCGCTCACACCTGCTGTCACAGGCAGGAGGGGGCTGGCATCACCTGCAGGCAGCAGTTCATCATGCGGACGACGAAGTCGAACTGCTGGTGGTCCAAGACCGCTCGGTTCTGCTGCACGTGCAGGTGGAGCTCCTGGGCAAGGCAGCGGCGGGCGGCACGCCCCTTCAGGGCCCTGAGCACCGCGGGGAGCAGCTGCGCGAGAGGCAAGGGGGCACAGTGAGGTCCCCACCGGTGTTGAAGGGGGGTATAGCAGGTGCCCGTGACACCCCAGCCTTAACCTCAACTCCAGGCACGAAGGAGACCTAAAAGCTATACAGGTCAGGGTGTGCCCAAGGGCTGGGTTTTACAGACTAAAGCAATTCCACAGGTGACAGTTAATGAGGACAAGGACACAAGCTGCTAGTACTGCCCACTCCCAAGCCGGTGTGCAATGTGTTCTGGAGAGAGGCCTTCTAGGCCTGCTGGGACTCAATCTGAAAAGCATGGGCTTAAGTAGTGCAGGTGTCATGTGGCGAAGTCACACAGGAGGGCTTGGAAGCCGTGGGAACCCCACAGGGGTGTCACACAGCGATGAACACTGCTGTCATGAAGGAAGAACAGAGCGTTGTTTTCTATAAACTCAACAAATAAAGCCAAAGAACCACTACACATATGGATCTGTTCTTTTTTTAGAAGACACAGAAAACAAAAAGTTGATAGCTGAAAGAAATCTTCAGGTTCCCGTTCCCTCCCTCCCTCCCTCCCTCCCTCTCCAGTCCTAGGGACTGAACTCAGGGCCTAGGCACTGTCTCTGAGCTTCTTTTGCTCAAGGGTAGTGCTCTGCCACTTGGGCTCAGTACCACTTGTGTGGTACTGAGAATTGAACCCAGGGCTTCATGCATGCTAGGCAAGCACTCTTCCACTGAGCCACCTTCCCAGCCCTAGGGTCTTCTAATTTCTAAAAATCGATGTGAACATCTCCACCGCTGGGCTTTCCCAGAAGGCCTGCAGTCCACTAAGGAGAGGAGAAGAGACCGCTGCGCGCTAAGATGAAGGAGAAAAGACCTGGCGCCCACCTACACCAGCCGACTTCAGCCATCCACAGGTGAGCAGAGCCCTGGCAAAGGCTCAGCAGTAGGGCCTGAGCCTCTTCTGAGAGCTGCTGTGGACCCCAGGTCTGAGGTCCCACACAGCAAGTCTCACCTTTTTTTTTTTTTTGGGGGGGGTCCAGTCGTGGGGCCTGAACTCTGGGTCTGGGCGCTGTCCCTCAGCTCTTCACTCAAGGCTAGTGCTCTACCACTTTAGTCACAGCGCCACTTCCAGCTTTTTTCTTTTTGCTTATGTGGTGCTGGGGAATGGGACCCAGGGCCTCAGGCATGCAAGGCAAGCGCTCTACCACTAAGCCACCTTCCCAGCCCCAAGTCTCACCTTCTTAGCCTCAAGCATCTTCCCCTCAAACACATAGGAGATGCAGTTCCGAACCACCTCCAGCCGGCGGGCGCTGTTGACATGTGGCCCGCTGCACCGCTCTAGTATGGCCGCTGAGGAGAGACAGGACATGCTTGGCCTGACTCCCAACTCCTGACCCCACACCCACGCTAGGTCAGGCTCCTCCTTACGCACTCATGGGAGGCCCAGAGGGCACAGTGGTCTTCCTCTCCGTCTTCACAGCTGGGGGTGCACCCTGCATCTTGGCTGCAGCTTGGTCCACAATCCACTGCACAGTACCCTCATCCAGACGGGGGAAGGGCCGGGGTGCCCGTCGCAGGTGACTAGCCTCGCCTGGCCTTTGCACCTTGTGCATCGCCACCGCTGGGTATGGGTTCTCCTGGGGCAACACAGGCAGATGGCGGCTGACGGGCCCGGGAGAAGCTGGGGCCATTCCCTCCCCTCACGCTACCCACCATACATTCTTATAGAGCTGCTCTGCCAGTTCCTGGACGTGACGCAGAACACGCTGGGGGTGGTTCTCATCTGCACGCATCCGTGCCACCTCGTGGGCCACCAGCTGGCGGGAGAGGAGGCAGAGTGAGGAAGAGCGGGTGGGCGGGCGGGGGAGGAGTCGGGTGGACAGGCAGGGGCAAGAAGACCCACCTCATCGAACAGGTCTGTGGGGCGGTAGGGGACCCCGCGCTCTGACACAAAGCCTGCAAAGGCCATGCCCTCCAGTACCTTCGTCAGGAAATCATCCTCCACCAGCCCGCGCTGGCCCAGGAAGGCGGCCTGGGAGAACACAAGGAAATCAGGGGTCCAAGGAGCACTCATCTTCCACCCCACCCGCCCCACCAAGAGGCCCACCTTGTGGAAGCGAATGACCGGCTCTGGGTGGATGCGGACAATGTGCAGGCACCACCGGTAACCCTGCAGCAGCTGAGCAAAGAGCCGAAGAAAAACAGCACGAAGCTCCTTGTCCTGGGAACACAGCAGGCCGGTGAGCGCCTGGCCCACCAGCCCCCCCTAGGGCCCGGGGTGCTCCTCCCTACTCCCACCCAAAGTTTGGGGAGGGGTCCTGTGTACTTCTGCTGGCACCAGTGGCCCTCCACAGTGCTCCACGTGACCAAGTGGCTCCTGTTTGGTACCCCCAGAGGCCTCCTCACCGATGCCAAGCCTCAGCTCCTTAACAAGAGCCCTAAAGACTGGCATGTGCTCACTGCACAAACACCACACCTAACTGCCTGAAGCCCCTTTGTGCGCAGGATCCCTCCTGCCTGAGGCAGGCCTGGAGGTGGGGCCACAGCCCAGCCACCAGCGGAGGTAGCCCTGAGTGATGGGCAGTGGGGCAGCCTGGGGAGGTAGAGGCACGGAGGTCCCGTATCAAAGCAGCAACAACCCCCACCTGCATCTTCAGGGAGGAAGTCGATGTGGTGGCAGGGGGGAAGGCAAGGTCGGCCAACTCCAGCTCTGGGTCCAGGACCTCAAGAAACAGAGGGGAACAGACAGTTGTACAATCAGCCTTCGGCTATGGGTGCCCTTGCTGGGAAATGACTCACTCCCACAGACCCCAGCACCCCGCTTCCCCCAGTTTCCCACCCTCACCATGCTCAGAGCACTGTGGGTCTGGCTCTGCAGCGGCTCCGGAAGGGGTGGAATGTGCACACACTCGGGGACAGTCACCGTCCCTCCATCAAGATCAGCAATGATCACATCCAGCTGTGAACCAAAAGGAGCAATTGGTGAGGGACCAGAAGGGCCTGGGCATCAAGACAGACACAATTGCCTTGCATGCTCGAGGCCCTGGGTTCGATTCCTCAGCACCACATAAGCAAACTGAAAAAAGCCGGAAGTGGTGCTGTGGCTCAAGTGGTAGAGTGCTAGCCTTGAGCTGAAGAGCTGAGGGACAGCAAGCGCCCAGGCCCAGAGTTCAGGCCCCACGACCGGACCCAAAAAAAAAAAGCCACACAAGCCACAGCCCTTACCAGCTCCTGGGTCTCTGCCTGGAAGGCTGCATTGACTCCAATGATGAAGGGTGTGGGTGTGCTGAGGACCTCCAGCAGCTGCGCCGGCAAGATGGGTACATAGGTGAAGCTACAGCAAGTCCAGAGGACACAGTGAGCCCCAGAAGACAGGGCTGGTTGGAGAGTCGAGAGAGGCTGAGTGGAGGGTCTGGGCAGAGGGGTACCTGTATCTGAGAGGGAACAGCAGTGCCAGAAGACCCCTGCAAGCATCTGCAAGCCGTTGGTAGCTCCGGGACAGGAAAAGGACTTTGTGTTCCGTGAGGGCAGCACAGAATAAAGACAGCACGTTGGTGATGCCTGAAGAGGACAGGCTTGATGTGAGCCCTAAGTCCCTGCCCTGGGCACACAGCAAGAATCCATCCCTGAACACCCGCCCGAGGACAGGAAGCCGGGGAGCCAGGAAACAGGCACGCTCACCTAGCTGGCGGAAGAGCAGGGCCACACTGCAGCGACTGACAGGCAGAGAGTCTGCCAGGGGGGTCTGGATGACTTGCCGGTCACCAGCACCCAATGAAATGGTTCTCTGTGGAAATAAATTGGCCCAGGCTTAGCAGCCTGCACAAATTCAAGTCAGCCCAGAGCTCTCGGCCCAGGTGGGTCTCGGTAGGCTGACAGACCTCAAGGTGCACTGGCAGGGTGACTAGAGGGAAAGGCCACACCCAGCTGCAGGCTGAGCACTGCTGCAGAGAAAACAAGGCAGGGGCAGCTGCCTCTGACCTGGGTGGGTGGGGGCAAGGCCTGGGTAGGCAGAAGAAACAAAGAGTCCATACCGCTCCTTCCTCAACAGAGTCCGGCTGCACAGGACAGACAGGCAGAGAGACACAGTTAGACACCGTCAGCACACAGGCACAGAGCAGGGAGCAGACAGATAACTGACACCCACATCCAGAGACAGACACACAACCAAGGGTCCAGGGGACTGACAAGACTGAAAGACGCTAGGCACAAAGGCACAGGTACAGCAGCCAGGTGAGCAGCAGGGTCAAGAACAGGTGACAACGATGACACAGAGAACAGCCATGCTCAGCTGGCGAGACTACAAGTGCCAGGCCTGCACCAGAGTCCCGATACCCACCTGTGAGCCTCCAGCCAAGGGCACAGTGCATGTCAACAGGTTCCCGATAACGTTCTCCAAGCACACATTCAGGCCTTCCACGTGGATGGCGTAGATGAGACCGAGGCTATTCTGCAAGGTCAAGCAGAGCACAGTGGTACACCAGGCGGGAGCACCCGTGTCCCACACCGATACCACGGCAGGCCATCTCACCCTGAACACTTCCGTGTGGTCCAGCCGTGACACCAGCACTAGAGTCTTAGGAGCAAAGAGCTGGCCAGGCGGGGCCGGGGCTGTAGGTGACAACCGCACCTGGCCTCCCTCGTCGGCCTCCTCCTCCCTCTCCACAGCATTTGCAGTGCACACCGCTTCCTGAGGACAGAAGCCCAGTCTCCTGACTCTTGCCAGGCTATTCCAAGAGCCAAAGGAGAGGGCAAAGGTGACCGAGGTAGACCTGGCCCACCAGCTGCCCATGGCCCATGCTGTAGCCCAAATCTCTCACTGACCTGCGTAGGCTCTGCTGGCTCCCAGAAGGTCAAGCAGGCGCAGTAGTGCCGCTCGGAGTTGATATCAGTGAGGACAGCAACAAAGAAGGTTGGTGGATTCCTCTCAGGACATAACTGCCACCCACTAGGCTGGCAGAACTGCAGGGAGGGTCAGCGGTCAGCTGCCGAGGCCCGCGCAGCCAGCGGCAGCAGCCCGCCTGCCCCCATCAGCTGCACTCCAGAGCCGGCCTGGAGCGCCTCACTTAGCCAGCTGAGAACAGCTCACCTCCCAGCCTCAGACTCTAGATGAAAGGGTGAGGGCCGGGAGGGACCGGGTGCCCATCACTGTGACACGTAACGGCATGAAACGGTGAGGCAGGCGCCTGTTAGGCCAGCCATCACCTGCAGGGGGCCTGCCTGCAGTTGCACTGGCACTACGCTGGGGCTAGGTCTGCCTCCTCTACTCACCAGCTCAATGCCCTGTGGGAAAGGGTTGTCCTCCCAGTCCTTCTCTGGGAAGCGCTGCAGAATCTGGCCCTGGCCTTCCACGCTCCCTGAGGACAAGAGCAGACCGTCCGTCAGAGCACCCTTCTACCTCCCACTCACTCCCACCTTGCCAGGGCTGAAGGCCACACAACCCGGAGTGGAAAGGTCTTCCTCTAACCAGCACCAGACAGCCTCAGCTCCCACATCTACCGATTCTCTAAAGTAGTTCTGAGTAGACAAATAAATAGCTAGGCAACCACAGAGCGAGGGACCACCACGGGGCAGGGGGAAAAGCCCTCAAAGCTCTGTAAGCCCTGATGCTCCCGCCTCCTATCCCAAGCCTGACCCCACTGTGTCCACACCACGGAGAACTGTTTACTCCCACCTGCTGGCTAGCCAGACCTCTCACAGCACAAGGACCAGCCATGGAGGTCCCACAGCAGTTCCAACTGTTCCACAGGGTACACAATATCCACCCCTTTTGGCTGACTCCCAACTTAAAGACCAAGCCCCTGTAACTACTGGCGACTGTGTGAACGGTGGGTGCCACGTGCACTATCTGGTGGTGCACAGGACATATCTGAGTAGCCTGAAGCTCCCCTGTGTCGGCCTACGCTAGGCCTACATGACCAGCGCAAAGGACACACACCTGTTATCTGTGTGGAATTCAGACTCTCTGCTACCAACTGTGATCTATCACCACCATATCGAACAGTCTCTCCCTCAGCACAGGTCTCAGAAGAAAACATTTCCCAGGAGTATGTAACTTGGACCCCAGAGCTCCTAAATTCCCAGTCTATACACCCACTACCACACCCAGGATCACTGTCTATTACCCCACACACACACACACACACTACCACACTCAGGACCTGATCACTGTCTATATTACCCACTACCACACCCAGGACCTGATCACTGTCTACACCTCTCTCTACCACACCCAGGACCTGATCACTGTCTATACCCCCACAGCCACACCAGGACCTGATCACTGTCTATACCCCACACACCCACTACCACACCCAGGACCAACTTCAGGTCAAGTATACACAGGTGGTCTGGAACCCATCTCTACAGAGCCAAACCAGAAGGCAAAATGAAAGCCACAATGGTGTGGGGGTGTGTTCAGGACCAGCCTCTGCCAGTACCAGCTGCATTCCAGGACTCATGGACAATGGACTAGATTATGGCGGGAAAGGAGGAGGCCTCTTCACTTTCACACACACACACTGACAATTCCAAAGTCCCCAAAGCACAAATCCTGTGTTCAGCTTGGAGTAGACTCAACCCTGCTGCCTCACCCCTAGAAGAAGCAGGACAGTCCTGTGAAGATGCTTAGCACAAAGTCTCACGGACCTGAGTCCCAGAAAGCGCAGTGCAGTGTGCTACCTGTGCATCCAGGCAGGCCCACACCCACCAGCCTGGTCAACCTGCCAGCAGCCCAACAGCACACATTCCCCCACACCTCCTAAAAGCAGAGGAGCTCGGCCACAATCCCCTCCAGAGTCACAGAGGCCATGCCAGAGATGTGAACACTGAGCAGGGTTCTGCTAAGCTGGAGGTGGAGGCTGCTGAGGAGCGATTCTGACTCACCTTCCTGCTCCCCAGCCCCCTCCACCACTGACACTCTGCAGGTGACAGGCAGGAGGCAGCAGGTGTCCTGGTAGCATGCGCACTTACAGCCAACCCATGCACTTGCACCATCGAGATAAACCCCCACGAGGTTTCCCGGGTCCTATTCACAAAGGCCACCCCAACAGGCCTGGGCAGCTCCCAGGCACACAGTCCCTGAGTTGTGGCTCCTCCCCCCACCCACCTCACCAAGGGCTGGTTGGGCTGGGCCCGGCCCTGGCTGGCACCCGGGGCTCGCCCGGCCCTGGCTGGCACCCGGGGCTCGCCCAGCTCCTGCCACGAGGCAGCAGGCAGGGGAGGGAGGAGGGTGCGAGACATGGACGGCAGCTTCTACCCCACTCGGCAGCCTCCCCCTAAAACCAGGTAGGACCCGGCCCCCCACATGACCAGCAGGACCCCACCTCTCCCCCTTGAGGGAGTGGGCAGAGAGAGGACAGCCACCATCCACCGCTGCTCTCCCCAATACCACTTATGTGAAATGCCACCTCCAACTTCACACTCGGCCTCAACGTCCTCTTGGGGCCCAACTCTCAGAAGAGTCCCTCTCCTGAGTTTTCCACTGGCCAGCTCCTTCCCCGTGCCTGCCCCAGACTTGACCATCAGGTCTCCAGACGGGTGTCCCCTCCTCTGGGAAGCCTCTGATTGAGTCTGGGGCAACAGGGCCCTAAGACCCTCCCTCCTTCCAGCATAACTCTGGGACAAGTGGTACACCTGTCACAGGCTCAGCCAGTCAGCAAGCCCCAGTGCATGGCACAGACCACAGCCTAATTAGGACTTGCTGAATGCCTAGAGCCAGCTACATGACCATCCTCTCCACACCCAGCCCTACTCACGCCCCACAAATGAACAGGTTCCTCAGTCAGAAGTGCACAGCAGCTTCCGGAGCCCCAAGGCATGACAGAATACAGCAAGTCCTCCAAGAAAGGTACATCATGAAGAGACCCTACAGCTCTCCTTCTCTAGGACCCCCCCCCCCAGCCTACAGCGTGGCCGCTGGCCAGCACGGAGTGGGGGAGGTGGAGAGGGAGGAGCCTGCCTGCCACATCTTCGGTGGCCACAAAGGTAATGGGCACTGTCGAGTTACTTGCCCTTTCTGAGGAAGCAGGGTCTGCTGAAGCACAGGGGCCTCCCGCTCATGACGCACAGAGGCAGGGGAGGCACCTGAGGGCCACACCGGAGCTCTTGTCCTCTGAGTCCTCCAGCAGCCATCCCAGGATGGCAAGCTTGGCAGAACACAGCCGGCTCACTGTCGCCTGCGGGCAGGACCCCATCACCAGCGCCAGGCTGATGCCTGGAGGGCCAGGGGGGCCAGTGTGCACTGTGGGAAGGCAGACAGGACTGCAGCCTCCTCTACACCCAGCACACTACCTCCATCCACACTGGATAACATCAGCCATCTGTTGCCCAGGATGAGCCCATCTTTAGGAAGAGGAAAAGCAATAAAGGGGAATGACACCTTCCTGCTGCCCTGCCCACCAGACCTCAATGTGTGGGCATACTGGCCCGGGTCAGCAGAGAACACGTACAAGGGCCTGCTCCTTCTTTAGTTGTCTTCCCTGACCCATCCCCACCCCAAAGTCAGACTACACAACTCTGATCCAAAGACCTAGACCCCTTCATATGCCCAGGGGGAGGATGGGAGGCAACGGAGGCATGCCAAACAGCCCCAACCTGCTCCATGGGTGGGGACAGCAGATGGGACCCAAGAATGCGGCCAGCTCATCACCAGTAGGACTGAGAGAGGTCAAGCCACAGGGTAGAAGGCCTTATTCTCAGATGCTGGGAATCCAGCCCCTCCTCACCAGTTTCAGCAGGGCCCACCAACCCGTCTAGCCAGGTCACATATCTGTGCTGCTTCCAAAGACACCACAGTACTGCCGTACTGCATTCAGTATTCAGTTAGCTGGCCACTACCGAGGGCTCCACAAGGGTAATTGTTCTGGTCCTTGCGCTGATCCCAGGTACAGGCCAGAACAGACACATTAAGTTCTCCTGACTCAGTAGGTAAGGTGCCTGCAGTGAGCCAGCGATGAGCATCCTCCAAGTCACAAGAGACCACACAGCCCAGCATTTACCTTCTCTAGGCCTTCACTACTGAGGTACCTAGCTGGTAACCACTAGCAACCAGGATGCTCCCTCAGGCCAGACCATAGACTCAACCTAGGGAGTTGATACAGACGCTCAGCACCCAGCAGTTCCAGGCGGAATGTTCCGATTCAGGCCAAAAACAAAGATGATCTTCCCACTCACTCCTCAACCTAAAATATTCTGAGTCCCTATCCTGATGTCCTAGGCCTGCCAATACGTGAGAGGTCCTTTCCTCCCTCAGCAGCTCTGGTCATATTTGTGCCTACAAGTATTTACACGCTTGCTGCTCAGACATGAAGACACAATCACTTCTCAGAGCCTTTCACATGCGAAAGTTCATTACAACCCTTACAGCAGCCTACGAAGTAGCATGGCTCACTCCATCTCCTAGGAGAGCCAATGACTGGCCCACGTTTAAAGAGCAATCCAGTGACAAAGCAAGAGCAAATGGCCCCAAACAATGCTCCTGCTTCAGGTGTTTTTGGTCCCCTGTACCTCCACCTGTGCCCTGCCACCTAGCTCTGCATTCAACTCATGACTAGGGACTAAGCTTTGTTCCCCAAAGGGATGGATGAGTCCTTCTAAAGGATGCCATGAGCCTGGGTGGTCAGCCAGCAGCTATTCAGCTCTAATCCCAGAAGGCAATGGTTTAGGGGCTCCATGGTCCCCTATCCCTTTGAAGTGGTTAGCTCAGGAATCACTCATTCATATCATTCAAGGTAAATGGAGGGGCTGGGAAGGTGGCTCAGTGGTAGAATGCTTGCCTTGCACTCATGAGGCCCTGGGTTCAATTCCTCAGCACCACATAAGCAGAAAAAGCAAGAAGTGACGCTGTGGCTCAAGTAGTAGAGCGCTAGCCTTGAACTGAAGAGCTGAGGGACAGCGCCCAGGCCCAGAGTTGAAGACCCATGACCAGAAAAAAAAAAAGGTAAACAGACACCTTGAGCTTCTGTCTTCTACCCTGTCCTACTCAGAGGCCGGAAGTGTCTACCCCTTGTATGGCTTCAGCAGTGAGCATCTATCATAGCTAGCTTTTTTTGTCAGTCATAGGGCTTGAACTCTGGGCCTGGGCGCTGTCCCTCAGCTCTTCAGCTCAAGTCTAGCACTCTACCACTTGAGCCACAGCCCCAGTTCCGGTTTTCTGGTGGTTTATTGGAGATAAGAGTCTCATAGACTTTCCTGCCTGGGCTGGCTTTGAACCGTGGTCCTCAGATCTCAGCCTTCTGAGTAACTAGGATTACAGGCGTGAGCCACCAGTGCCTGGCACAGCTAGCTTCTTCACCTATCCTTCCTTACCTGTTGGTCACAGTCACCCTAACCCTCAGGCCTCTCACTTGGCCTCTGCTTGCAATCTCTGTGTCATAGGCCTTCCCTCCCCACCATGACCTCCACAGGATCAGCCTCCAAGCCTGCTCTGATGCTCCTGCCCAGCACCCAGTTCAAAGCCCCTCACAGCATAGCAGCCCTCTTCCACAGATGGTATGGCCTTCTTATTGCCTTCCACATGTTCTTGGAGGAGAAGTTCTCCCTCTGAGACCAGTACACTGATGGTAAGCCTGCTGCACGCAGGACAGAGAGAGGAGCACTGTGCAATCTTTGCTTTGGAGAATTGCCTCTCTGAAGGGAAAGACAGATGTTCATGACTGATGGTGCACTAAGACCTATACTTGGATAGATGAAAGCGGAAAGGAGCAGATGCTGAGTGAGGGTGCAGAGACAGGAAACTCCTTAAGAGACTTCAGAAAGTGTGTGTGGTCCAGCAGATGGGACACAGTCCAGGTAAAGGCAAAGAGGAAAGCAGATCTTCTTGAATATTGGTAGCTGAACTGATAAACAGCAAGATAGTGAGGGGAAGACTCAATCTCTCCTCTAGGTATTGAGGGCTTAGCCCTAGTTTGACCATACTCAGGGCCTTTTTGCTCAAGGATAGTACTCGACCACTTGGAGCTACAGCACCACTTTCGGTTTTCTAGTGGTTATTTGGAGATAAGAGTCTCACGGACTTTCCTTTCTGGGCTGGCTTTGAACTGTGATCCTCAGATCTCAGCCTCCTGAGTAGCTAGGATGACAGGTGTGAGTCACCAAGCACTTGGCTTACTGTTGGGATTTGACAGCCTGAGTGTAAGTCTCTCTGTGCTGACAGACCAGCACTCAACTTCTCTGGGCCTGATTCTGCTCTGCAGATGGGAGCCACAGCAACCTCAGTGGGCTGCTGGGAGAAAAAAGTGAGATCATGATCACAAAGGGCTGAGCAGGGCCTGGCACACTGAGCACAGAGCCAGCACCCTGTCTCCACGGCTGTTGATGTCACTGCCAGGCTGTTCTCCTACCCGGGAGCGGAGCGCTCAGACGGGCATCAGCGCCAGGCACCCGCGTACCGGGCCAATCACCGGCACTGTTCTTCCACCTGGAGTTCTCCAAGTTTCAGCCCGGCCCCATCCCCTCCTACACCGGCGCTAAGCCTCTGGGAGGCTCCAGACTCGGCACCCGGTCCGAGGGGGGCCGGGAGCCCACGGCCCGCTTTCCCTCCACACACAGCCACCAGCAGATGGCCGCGGCGGGGCGCGTCCCTCCCACCCGACTGGGAGCCGCCCGGGGTCCTCCCTGCGCCCAGGCGGAGGCCGCA
>NW_012267303.1:3714294-3747444 GCF_000151885.1 Dipodomys ordii
CTACAACCTACAAAAAAAAAAAAAAAAAAGCCAGAACTGAGACTGTGGCTCGTGGGAGAAAGCTAACCTTAAGCAAAAAAGCTCAGGGACAGCACCTAGGCCCCAAGTTCAACCCTCAGGACCAGCACAGTACTCAAACAGTACTTTCCTTTATGAAGCTGTCACCCTTTTGGTCCTAAACAGATGTCTCTAAAGTATTCTCCAGTATTACCAGCACCAATCAGCCCTCCTGAGCTCATTCCTGACTCCCTGAGAAACTTCTTGTCTATTTTTCATGTGCTTCAGCAACATTGAGACAAGTAGCCCATTATTCCATCAAAAGCATTTTTTCCCAACTAAGGGTGAATGAAAACGGTGCTTGAGTCTCCCCTAGAAAGACATGGACAGTTGAATGCAGCAAGAGACATAAGGTATGCTGCCTAAGGGTCTGTCCTCAGTGAGGGCCTTTAGTACCTTTTGGATGGATGAGGACAGAAGCAGCTATGCTGAAGCCTGAGGTCTAGAGGTGATTCTCATCCCACCACGGCAACCACACCATTTTTGTTGTCATTAACCAAGGTCTTCAGCCTGCATTCAGCACTCATGGATGTATTCATCTGTATTCAAGCGTTTGCTGAGTACCCATGGGGTGTGCTCAGCAGGGGGGCCAGGAAACCAGAGGAGCCACAGGTGGGGGGGAGAATAGGTGCGTGATGAGAGGGAGACACAGGTGCAGAGCTTCTCAGGCAGAACTCTGTTGGTGAGGAGATGAGGTAAAATTCTCCTAGGGCCAAGGACAATCATGGGTAGAAATGAGACCACAACAGCAGGTTTCTTGCTTGTAGAAAGACTACAAATAAAATTTCATCTTACTAAAGGGCTGACTAGCCAGGCCCCAGTGACTTATGCCTGTCATCCTAGCTACTCAGGAAGTTGAGATCTGAGGTTTGTGGTTCAAAGCCAACCAAAGCAGAAAAATACATGAGATTCTTATCTCCAGTTAACCAGCAAAAAAAACAGAAGTGGAGCTGTGGCTCAAGTGGTAGAGCACTAGCCTTGAGCGAAATAGTTCATTCAGCTCTGAGTTCAAGCCTCAGTACTGGCATACACAGACACAGACACACACACACACACACACTGACTAAATAAATCACAGACTACCTACAATTGCTGTACACAGTAAGCCAAAAATAAAGATTAAGCTAGGTGCTGGTGACTCACACCTGTAATCCTAGCTACTAAAGAGGCTGAGATCTGAGGATCACAATTCAAAGTCAGTCTGAGCAGGAAAGTCCATGTGATACTTTACAATTAAGCACCAGAAAACTGGCCAAAGAGGTAGAGTGCTAACCTTGAACAAAAGATGTCAGACACAGCACCCAGGCTTTGAGTTCAAGCTCCACAACAGACAGAATAAGAAAGCTTAGGGTTCTTCTTTTTGTTTACATATATTTTTACATGTTGCAAGCAGATCTGTGGGTTGCACACAGTCACAGAATAACCAAAGGTATGCATTTGAGGCAGGAGAGACCCACAGAGGGTGACACAGCCAGCCAGGACAGTGTCTTACTTTTCATTCAAATTTTCTTACAAAAACAATAGGAGGTGTGGGTAGTGAGAGCTGTAGGCGGAGTCTACCCAGGGACCTGGAAGGGTGTGGGAGGTGGCAGTGGAATCTTCCACCAGTCGCTGCTGGAGTCCCCACAGGCTGAAGTGTGCTCCCTCCTCCCTGAAAGGTGGACGTGGCTGTGGCTGGTTACAGCCTCTCCTCAGCACCCAGCCTAAGGCCTAAAGGTCTGGCCCCAACTGGCCTTTGGGACAGGGTCACCCACCAGAAAGGGCCAGGGATGAGGCTGGTACAGACCCAAGATTCCTGGCAAACCCCTCCCACCGGGGACAGGAAACACTAGGTGACCCCAGTAGTGCCTCAGGGCTTCCCAGGGATGCGCAGGGGTGGGGGGAGGGGAAAGGGAAAGGGGAGGAGGGAGAGCAGGATCGCTCCTCCCAAGGGCCGTCCAGCTCCACCTCCTGCTGGAAAGTCTACTTAGCACTAGAGGTGCAAGCAGGCGGAAGGGTCTGTCCTAGGCAGATCCCAACGGCGACCACGAGCGGACCACGTGAGCCTCCTCCCTGTCCACCTGGCCAGTTCCCCACGTCCAACAGACTCAGAGACCCGCCTGCTGGCCCGAGACCGGCGCCCCGACGACGACGACGACGACGGCGCTGGTATCCACCCTGCCTCCACCCCTGGGGCCACTGGACCCCCGCGGGCTACCTCACCCCTGCGGGCCCCTGGGCCAGATCTGGGCACAGGCTGCCCCGTGCCAGCGTCCCCACCTGCCCTTTTGCAGCTCCGCCCGCCATGGCCTGGCTCCTGACGCTCAGTGTCACCCTGGGTTGCATCAGCCTCCTCTACCTGCGACTGCCCTGCGTGCTGTCGGGACTGGCACGGCCCAGGTGAGTGCCCGGGACGGTCCCAGGGACCATCTGGCCGGGAGGGATGTGTGGCTTCTCCCCCCTTCCTTGGTGTCACTGGCTTATCCCACACACAGAGGCCAATGCCCCCCCCCCCTTCAAGATGGTCCGGACAGAGTAGGGTTTCTCTTCCTTGCCTTCTCCTCCTAGTCCCTGCGTCCCCCCCCACACACACACACTGGCAGAGCAACCCTGCAGCACAGGACCTGCCGGGCAGAGGAGGCTGAGGCACCCTCTGGCCGGCTGGCCTCCAAGAGCAGGGCCGCAGGATCCTTCTGAGTTCTGGCCCAGTGCATCCCAGTGCTCTTTGTCCCAGGAGGGGTCATTAATGGGACATGTGATCTGGGCTACTAAGATGGCCAAGCTTCCAGGACTGAGCTCCTAAGGGTGGTGGGCTTCCCCTGGCATTGTACCAGATTGTGTGCGTGTGGGTATGTGTGTGGGGGTGCTGTGGACTTCCAATGGACCTGCGCCAAGCTTTGGGGAAGTTGTGGGCTTCCCCACGGTGACCTCAGGCCAGGGTGGAGGGAAGGTGGGTGGGTTTGAGGCCTGACTGGCTGACTCACTGGGTTTGCACGCCCTTCCCCCCCCCACAGGCAGCCCCTAGCCCGGACTCCTTCCAGTGGCTTGCCACCCTGGCAACCTGCACCCCAGCCTATGTTCCGGAAGCTTCACCAGGCTCCCCAGCCACAGAAGAAGGCTCCCCAGCCGCAGAAGAGGGCCAGCCTGGCCCCCATGGTGGGTCAGCCTCTCCAGCATGGTGGCCCACGCCACTCACGTCTCCAGAGACACTTGGGACCCCGAAGGCCCCATGCCCAGCTCCTGAGAGTCGGCTGTGTGCTGGGCACGTGCCAGGTACAGAACCTCAGCCATCGTCTGTGGCAGCTCGTAGGGCCGGCCGGCCGGCGGAACTCAGCACCCGTGGACCCCAGCAGCCCGCACAGCTATGGCTGAAGTGCATTCCAGCCGTACTTCTTCCCATCCTGTCCCAGCTGGTCGCCATACCCTCATCCCAGAGCTGCGGCTGAGGCCCCTACCCGGGCCCCATCCCCCAGTGCTCCTACAGCCAGCAGGTCCCACGGCAACTCTATCCACGCCTTGCTGGAGACATAAACCCACTCTGTGCAGACATAGTCAGTTTACATGCAGCATCTGCACCTGTAGAACTGTGCACACTCAATGAGCAGTGTGGGGAATGACTGCAGTATCAGATGCCAAAAGGGTTTCGGGGGAGGGTCTGTGCGGCAGGCAGAAAGGAAACCAGGGTCCTGAATGCACGGGTCCATCAGGACAGAGCGGGGCTGAATGGCCCCGTGTGGCTCCTCCCAACCATGGTCCCAGGGTTGCTGCTGTCCTGTGTGGCTTGCCCGTCTGCGGATATGCCTCATCCAGGGCCCACAGACTATCTCTGACTGAGACCTGACATAGGAGGGGTAACAAGGAAGATTGTTAAGGAGAGGAAAGAAACCTCCACAATTGGAATTGGCAACCCTGGGATACAGGACAAAACGGTGATAGAAACCCCACCAAAGTCTCTTGTAAGCAATTGGTGAGAAAGCATAGGGCTTCAGGGGCGTTCTAGGGCAGAGCAGCGACACCTCTTCCTACCTTAAGGGTAGAGCAGGGGTTGGGTGAGAGCAAGATCCCCCAGCTTAACTAGGTCCTCCAAGACCCATCCCCAAGCCGGCAGAGTGGTGTACGATTGAAACCTACTTGGGAGACTAAGGTAGGGAAATGGGGAGGTTAAAGGACAGCTTGGATAACTAGCAAGTTTCAGGGCAACCTGGTTTACATAGCTATAGAGTTGGACCCTGTACACACACACACGACCCCTTCCCCCTAAAAAAGGAAGAGCTGGGCTGTGGTGACTCATGTCTGTACTTAGATATTCAGAAGGCTGAGGGTTGTGATTCAGGGCCAGTCTGGGCAGACAAGTCCATGAGACTCTTACCTCCAAGTAAGCCACCCAAAAGCCAGAAGTGGAAGTGTGGTCCAAGTATTACTTGGTAGGTGTATCCAAGGAAGAGCATGAGGACCTGAGTTCAAGCCCCAGTTCGGCATAAACAAATGGGAATCTTAAAAGGAAAGGGGAGGGGGAGCTAGGATGAGAAGCACCAAACGGTCAGTGCCCCTGAGTGGCGCCATCAAGAGAGGGGCAGCGGTACTGCCAGGCTTACTCCTGTTCCCTAGCCAAGAGCCCTGTGAGCACAGACGAGCCTCACACACAACGAAGACAGGACACATGTCTGCCCCAGGGGAGGCCTTTGCACAGGCTATGTCACCCAAACTTCACACCTGTCCAGAGGTTTAGGGGTTCAGAAAGGGTTTTTTATTGTTGGTGGAGGTGGTTGTAGAACTTGAACTCTGGGCCTGGGCGCTGTCCCTCAGCTCTTCAGCTCAAGGCTAGCACTCTACCACTTGAGCCACAGCACCCACGTCCGACTTTTTCTGTGTATGTGGTGCTGAGGAATCAAACCCAGGACCTCGTGCATGCGAGGCAAGCGCTCTGCCACTGAGCCACCTTCCCAGCCCCAAAGGGTTGTTTTTCATCAATCACTCATGCTTGGTTTGCAGTGCTTGCCAGCATTGCTGGTAGCGGCACTTCACCATGCCTGCTCAGCCACACAGAGGTCAGAGATACAGATACTCCAGGTGGCTTCGGTGCCCACCCACAGAGCCCCCCGCGGCAGCCAGGCCCCGAGGAAGGCTGGAGATCTCTCTCAGGGCCCCTCACCCTGCGGGATGGGCAGCAGCAGGCGGCAGGGGGCAGGTGGAGCCAGCGGGAAAGGCGAGTGTGTGCGGATACTGGGGAGAGGCAGGAGCTCCTCCTCACAGTCAGCTCTGTGGGGCCCTCCTGGCATCCTGGGCGCTGGGCAGAGCCCAGGCTCACACGTTACCTGGGCTTGTGTGTGGCCTGTCCCTCAGCACAAGCTGCTCCCTGTTCCTGGAGCGCCTTCCCCCCCACACACACCCCTCCAATCCCCAACCTTCTGTGTCTTCCCTGACTAGACACCTGGGCCGGCTACCGCTCCCCAGAATCCTACCTGCTAGTGGCCTCAGCAAGGGCCCAAGTCTTCGGCCTTTCCACGAGATGGGAGGTGTCCTGGCATCCATGCAGGGTCAGGAGGCTGCTGGTCATGGCCGAAGCCTTGTGTCTGGTATGATGCCAACCCCACACGGCGTTTGGCTATGCTCCAGTGCCTTCTGAATCCCCCACCAGGAGGTCCGGTGGCAGCAGGGCCTGCTCACCCCCAGCTCGGCCCCACAGCGCTCCCCTCACACCCACTTCTACACGCTGTCTGCCCTCCTGGAAAACTGTCTAGATGCCGGTGCTTGTTCCTGACCGAAGCCTGCTCCAGCTGCTTCGAGGAAAATGGTTCCAAGTCTCCCTCGGAGCCCTGGAGCTCTCCAGTACACCCTGAGCATCTAGCACAATAACACAACCCAGCGAGCCCGGCCTGCCCTCCCACAGCAAAGCTCCCAGCGGGAGAGGCGGAGAAGCATAGCTCAAAGGTAGATCAGTAAGCAAAGAATGGAGCGGTCACAGTGCCATTTTAGGAGGGGGGAGGTCTCTGTATGTTCTCTTCATTAGATCATGGTGCCTGCCCTTTCACCCACCATTGCCCTCTTCCCTGCTCTGTTATCTCCAAGAATGCTCCTCCCGACGTGGCTGTTTTCCTCTGTTTGGCTCCTGCATACTCCGAGACTAGTAGACAGACGTGTGGTTTGATTCCCACTCCATGCTGCTTTCTCCAGAACTCCTTTCTCAGAAGCCCAACCCCTCCTTGATCAGACTTCAGCTGTCCTGAGACCGCTCCTGACTTTGCCCCTGTCCTTGCTGAGATTAGCAAGAATTCTGTCAGGACTTGGAATGTAGCCTCAGAAGCAGGTCTCCATCATTCAAAGCAAACCAAATCCTCAGTTAGTATGTGAAGAACCCTCTCTCTCACCCTGATAGTTGGCACCCAGCTGCTTCCAGCAAGAATTCAGCAGAATCACCTCAGTCATCAGCAACAGCCCTCCTTACCCCTGATGCCCCAGTAATTTCCTTCCCACTGACTTCAACTCTATAAATCTGCAATTGTCTTGGTTGTATTTAATCTCACTACCTTATTGTGGCAGTCATAAATAAAACTTTTTCGTGCCATTTTTATGTGCCTTCTCTCCCCTTCTCCCCCCTCCTCTCCCATCCTCCAATCTTCTCCCTCCCCATCTCTGTCCTCCTCTCCCTCCCTCTCCTCCCCTTCTCTCTCCCTCTCCTTCTGTTTGCTGAAGGTCAAACCTAGGGATGTGCCCATAAGCAATCAAACTGCCACTGAGCTAAAACCCTGGCCATTGAATAATTTTGTATTTAATAAACCTTTGCCCACCTATAATCTATAGGTGTCCTAGAACAAGCTGTTGCTTTTCAAAATAAAGTGTAGGGACCATGTGCCTTGGGTGTGGTTCACACTCCACACAGCTGTGCAGCCTCGAGGTGTTCCATGCCTGGGGGCATAGAAGCTGGGCTGCCGAGCAGCACCTGGGGGCTGGAGCAGGTCAGTTATTTCAGGGCAGGGGAGCTGGTCCGTGCGGGGGCTGCTCCTACACCGACACATTAACCTGCTGCGGCCAGGAGAAGGGCGGATAGTCACTCATTACCCAGGGCCAAGGCCAAGGGGCTAGGTAGGTGTCCGGTCACTTATGTAACCTGTGGGCATATATAGGGCACCTGACCCAAGGATCTCGCTGACCTGGAAGCTGCTCCGCCAGGGCACGGCTCCTCAGGATGAAGGTGGTTATGGTAAGTACCCCAGAGCCTAGTGAGGGCAGGTCCCCCACAGAGCCCTCACCGCTCAAGCCAGGAGGCAGCAGCACTGCCCTCTTCCAGGCTATGCCCCCCCCTGTTGTGCTCAGAGGTGGAGGGTGGGCAGGCCCTCACTCCAGGCTCTCTGTGGTGTCAGGCCTCCTCTTAGAAGTAACTTCCACCTGTGAGGGTGCCCAGTTGGGGTGCCGATGGCTCTGACCACGGAAGCAGGCATCTAGCCCATACGGGGGTTTAGGACCCGGAAGGGGAGCCGGGTGGGGGCTGACCTGTGCATGGACTCAGGCTGCTGCCTCCGCTGTCCACCGCCGGCCTGGTTCTGGCCCAGGGAGGCCGACTCTTCCTCACGGGCCAGGCATGATGGTGAATGGGTCAAATCCCCCATCTGACCAGGGTCCAGATCCCTCCCTGATTTACCGTCCCGATACGGACCCAGAGATGACCAAAGACAAGGACAGTTTTCGGAACTACATGGTGAGCATCCCTTTGTTCTGTGGCCCAGCCCACCGGCTCTGGGAAGAGCAGCTCCTGGGGGCCGTGTGGGAAGCCCCTGCTGACACCTTGTAGAGCCTGTTCTGGGGAAGGGGAAGCTGTGGCTCTTGATGACGAGTTCCTGCCTTGCAGTCAGGCCCCCTCCTGGATCGTGTCTTTACCACCTATAAGCTCATGCACACGCACCAGACCGTGGACTTCGTAAACAGGAAGGTAGGCGTTTCCTGCTCCCCCTGCAAACTCGGAGGGCGAGGACCTCCTCTCCCTGGGCCACTGCACCCCGGTAGCCAGGAGGCTCTCTGCAGGCGGTCCTGCCCTGCACGCCCCAGGGGGGCTGACTTCTCTCCTTCCACCCAGCGCGCCCAGTTTGGAAGCTTTTCCTACAAAAAAATGACAGTCATGGAGGCTGTGGACTTGCTGGATGACCTGGTGGACGCGTCAGACCCAGACGTGGACTTCCCCAACTCCTTCCATGCCTTCCAGACAGCGGAGGGCATTCGGAAAGCCCATCCAGACAAGGGTGCGTCCCCTGGCTGTGGTGGGGAGGTGCTGCCCCTGCCCCCAGGTGGGGGGGTCCTCAGCCCCCCCCAGAGAACAGGCCCAACCCCTTCCTGCCCCAGCTCAAGGCCCGCTCATGCTATTGCAGCCTCGTTACCTTTCCTTTATGTGTCCGTTGTCCCTAGACTGGTTCCACCTCGTTGGGCTCCTGCATGACCTGGGAAAGGTCCTGGCTCTGTGGGGGGAGCCGCAGGTGAGGGGCAGGTGTGGGAGGCGGGTGCGTCCTCCGTTCCCCAGGGAGCAGGCTGGAGCCACACCCCACTCACGGGTGCCTGTCCATCCCCAGTGGGCAGTAGTTGGAGACACCTTTCCCGTCGGCTGCCGTCCCCAGGCTTCCGTGGTGTTCCGTGATTGCACTTTCCAGGACAACCCTGACCTCCAAGACCCTCGATACAGGTGCCGTCCTGCCCTGCGAGGCGTCCCCCTGCCCGGGCCCCGGCCTCTCATGCTTGTCTCTTACTCACTATAGCACCGAGCTCGGCATGTACCAGCCCCACTGTGGGCTCGAGAATGTCCTCATGTCCTGGGGCCATGACGGTACGGGGGGCCGGAGGGGGGCAGGGAGCGGTGGGAGGGCGGTGGGGGCACCCTGGGTGCCGGCCAGTGACAGCCCCTCCCCTGCAGAGTACCTCTACCAAATGATGAAGTTCAACAAGTTCTCCCTGCCCTGGGAGGTAGGTGGAGGGAGGAGGGAGGGGCTGACCCGGGCTGAGCCTGGCCCAGTCCCGTGCGTCAGGCAAACCTGAGCACGCGGACGCGGCCTCTGCAGGCTTTCTACATGGTGCGATTCCACTCCTTCTACCCATGGCACACGGGCGGTAACTACCGGCAGCTGTGCAACCAGCAAGATCTGGACATGCTGCCCTGGGTGCAAGAGTTCAAGTGAGTCCTTCTGGGCGGGGGGGGGGGGCCTCCCTCCAGAGGCTCACCAGTCCTCTCTCACTGCAGCAAGTTTGACCTCTACACCAAGAGCCCTGACCTGCCGGACGTCCACCAGCTGCGGCCATACTACCAGGGGCTGATCGACAAGTACTGCCCTGGTGTCCTGAGCTGGTGAGGGCTCTCCCGGCCCAGCCCCCAGCCACTGCTGGCCTCTTCCTCCAGGGCCTCGCTCCTGTTGTGTACAGCACAGCGACCCCGGGCGTCCTCAGCCTCTGCCCACACTCACCATCCTCACAGCCCCTGCACCGGATCACAGTAAAGACCTTGGAAGAGCTCGTGTGTCTGTGTCTTCACTGCTGTGGCCGCAGAAGCAGCCCTAGCACAGGGACACTGCCGCCACCAACATCCTGCTCATCTTCCAGCTCACTCCGCTCATTCTAGAAATGCTCTAGACCCAGTCTCCCTCAACAAAGAAGGGAAAACCCTGGTAGCTAAACAACACAAAACAAACATGCAGGAGGTAGTCTGCCGCGTGGCTGTCCCCGGGAGCCACGTGCGTGCCCAGGGCCTCAGCACACAAACCCGGGCAAACCCTTCTGTCTCTCACACACCTACATGGCTTCCTCACCCACCGTGACACTGCCACCGACGGCATTTATCTTTAAGGCCTCTCCCCCACCCTGCAGAAAAAAGCAGATTGCTGATTTGGGGGGTTTTCTTCTGGTGAGTGGGGCTTTGCTGATCATATCTCCACTACTTCTTCCTTTTTTTTTGGTCGGTCTCAGGAGTTGAACTCTGGGCCTGGGCGCTGTCCCTGTGCTCTTCAGCTGAAGGCGAGCGCTCTACCGTGTGAGCCATAGCACCACTTCCCATTTTCTAGTGGTTTATTGGAGATAAGAGTCTCACAGACTTTCCTGCCCGGGCTGGCTTTGAACCTTGGTCTTCAGATCTCAGCCTCCTGAGTAGCTAGGATTATAGGCGTGAGCCACCGGTGCCTGGCATATTCCCACTATTTCTATGAACATTTCCTCTGTTTCCTGCCAGGGCTCAAGCAGATTCCTTGGTGTCAGCGTGCTCTCCCTTTACCAGGAGGCACATGGGGCCTGTCCTTGCTGGTGGAAACTTCCACTTACCTTCGGAACACTTTAGCTGGGACACTTTCTTCCATGTCCCTTAGCCGTGCTGTCTTCATAAGAAAGGCTGTAAACGTGCTATCGTAATGCACCAATGTGCAAAGAGGTGCTTCCTCAGCACCCTTCCCAGGTAATCTACTTGTTGGTGTATGTGTTAAGAACTTGCCAATGACCAGACTTCTCGTATGCTTCAGCTACTTCTGTGTGCCTTTCCTGTGGCACAGATGGATACATTCCTGGTTGAGATTAGGAAGGGAGAGGCTCTGAGTTAACTCCTGGTTCCTCCTCATATGACCCTAATTGTCTCTGATAGATAGCTGTGCTGCTGTCTGGTGTGAGAAGACCTCCACGGTAGGCCGGGCGCCGGTGGCTCACGCCTGTCATCCTGGCTACTCAGGAGGCTGAGATCTGAGGATTGTGGTTTGAAGCCAGCCTAGGCAGAAAAATCCCCATGAGACTTTTTTTTTTTTTTTGGTTGTTGTTGGTCATGGAGCTTGAACTCTGGGCCTGGGTGCTGTCACTGAGTTCTTCAGTTCAAGGTAAGCACTGGAGCCACAGTGCCACTTCCAGTTTGCTGGTGGTTAATTGGAGACAAAAGTCTCATGGACTTTCCTGTCCAGGCTGGCTTTGAACCGCAGGTCTCAGCCTTCTGATTAGCTAAGGTTGCAGGCATGAGCCACTGGCACCTGGCTCCCATGAGACTCTAATCTCAAATTAACCACTCAAAAACCTGAACTGGTGCTGTGGCTCAAGTGGTAGAGCACTAGTCTTGAGCACAAAGAGGCTCAGAGACAGTGCTCAGGCCCTGAGTTCAAACCCTACAACCACTACCACTACCAACAAAAGACACTCAGGTGGCAGATGCCTGTAATCCCTGAAGCAGGAGAAGCATGTATTTGAAGACAGCCTGGGTCACATAGGAAGACTGCCTCCAACAACAACCACACAAAGCCTAGGGCTCACGCCTGTAATCCTAGCCACCCAGGAAGCTGAGATCTGAGGGTCAAAGTTAGGAGCACACCACACACACACACACATACACACACACACACACGTTAGAACTAGGCCAGGTGCTGTGGGCAAATGCCTGTAATCCTAGCTACCCAGGAAACAGATCTGAGGCTCACAGTTCAAAGCCAGCCAGGGAAAGAAAGTCTGTGATACTCTTACCTCAAATTAACCACCTGAAAACTGGAAGTGGAGTTGTGGCTCAAAGTGGTAGAGTGCTAGCCTTGAGCAAAAAAAGCTCAGGGAGAGTGTCCAGGTCCTGGGTTCAAGCCCAATGAATGACAAAAAACAAAGAAATAACAAAAATCCTTTTAGAACTAATATATTCAGCAAAGTTCATATGATACAAATTCAATTGTGTAAAAAGTAGTAATGTTTCTATACACTGACAATGAACTATTTGAAAAGAAAGAAAATAATCCTATTTACAATAGTTGTAAAAATAGGAATAGCTGGACTCATGCCTATAGTCCTAGATAATAAAGAGAGAGATCCAAAGATCACAGTTCAAACTTAGCCTGGGAAAAAAATCCATGAGAAGCCACGCACTGGTGGCTCACACCTGTAGTCCTAGCTACTCAGGGGCCTGAGATCTGAGGATTGAAGCTCATAGCCAGCCTGGGCAGGAAAGGCCTTGAGACTCTTATCTCCAATAAACCACTCAGAGAACCAGCAGTGGTGCTGTGGCTCCAGTGGTAGAGCACTTGCCTTGTGCTGAAGAGCTCAGGGATAGTGCCCAGGTCCAGAGTTCAAGACCCACCACCAACCCCCCTCCCCCCAAAAAAAATCCATGAGACTCTTATTTCCAATTAATCAGTAAGGGCTGGGAAGGTGGCTCCGTGGTAGAGCGCTTGCCTTGCATGCATGAGGACCTGGGTTCGATTCCTCATCCTTAGCACCACATAAGCAAAAAGAAAAAAGCCGGAAGTGGCGCTGTGGCTCAAGTGGTAGAGCGCTAGCCTTGAGCTGAAGAGCTCCTCAGCCCCACGACAGGACAAAAAAAAAAAATCAGTAAAAAGCCCAAATGGAAAGTATGGTTCAAGTAGCAGAGTGAACCTTGAGTGAAAGCCATGTGAGAAAGTGTGTGTGGGGGGGGGAGACAAAAAGGCAGAAAGAGAGAGAAAAAGAGAAAAAAGAGAGACCCTGAATTCAAGCCTCAGTACTGATTAGACAGATAAAAGTTTTTTTTTTGTTTGTTTTTTTTGGTTGTTGGTGGTGATGGTCATTGGCCTGAACTCTGGGCCTGGGCGCTGTCCCTCAGCTCTTCAGCTCAAGGCTAGCACTCTACCACTTGAGCCACAGTGCCACTTCCGGCTTTTTCTGCTTATGTGGTGCTGAGATGGTGCTGAGGCATTAAACCCAGGGCCTCAGGAATGCAAAGCAAGCGCTCTAACACTGAGCCACTGGCCCAGCCCCAGATAAAAGAATTTTGAAAGTAGAAAATTCTAAAGTTAATATGAAATTACCAAAAATTCTAAACAGCCAAACAATTTTAAGTATAAAGAACAAAATTGGAGGTGTCACAATACCCGATTTCAAAATGTACTATAGGGCTGGAGGTACACCACAGTATAGAGTGCTTGCCTAGCATCCTATGTGGGGTCTTAATTTCTTCCCCAGCATCACACATACAAAAATTACACACACACACACACACACACACACACACACCACCACACAAATGCAGACATATAGAGACAGATTGAACCGAAGGCAGGTCTAGTAAATCCATACATTTATAATAAATAGATTTTCAATAAATATGCCAAGAGTACAGAGTGGAGAAAGGATAATCTCTTCAATGTATGATGTTGGGAAAATTATCCACAAGCAGAAGAATGTAAGTGGACCCTTATCTCAGCCCTTAGACATGAATAATTGTGATGGAGTAGAGACACATGTATCAGTTCAAGACCCACAACTGACAAAAATGAAAAGGTGTTTTGGTAAATAGGAAGCTTGGGATATGTGAGATGCGGCTTCGGCAAATAGGATGTTTTGGTAAATAGGAAGGTTGGAGCATGTTTTAGTAAACATCAGTTAAACCCCTAAGAAAAGAGAAAATCCAGCACATGGTCTTTGTTTCAGACTTACTGCTTTGTTTATTGGAAATTGCTATTTGTCATGTACACATGCCACCCGTGTGTGGCTTTCTGTGCACCACCACCTGCACATGGCCTCTTTCCTTTATAAGTCTTGCTGTGAGAGAGCCTGGCTGCGATGCTTGAGTGGGGCGCAGCCCCATGCAGCTAATAAAATCTCCCCGGCCTGTTTATCTGAGTCAGTGGATATATTTGTGGGAACTGGGATTCTACACATTTAACTGCCCAAGTCAACCAATTAACCACAGGTTTTCTTGTTACATTTTCATAGTTGCAAATTGTGTGTGTGTGTGTGTGTGTGTGTGTTCAGGTCCTGAGGTTTGAACTCAGAGTCTGGACACTGTCCCTGAGCTATTTTGCTCAAGGATAGTGCTCTGTCACTTGAGCCACAGCTCCACTTCTGGTTTAATTAGAGATAAGAATCTCATGGATTTTCCTGCTTGGGTTGGCTTTGAACCTTGATCCTGAGATTTCAGCCTCCTGAGTAGCTAGGATTACAGGCGTGAGCCACCAATGCCCAGCTTGCACATAATCCATTTTTACAATATCTAAAAGACATATGAGAACAGCACAAAGAAACTCAAATGATCCATAGAGGTATGAAAGGTAAGAGGAATCTACTCTGGCCAGAGGAACTAGCAGGGAACGTGTGTCAGGGATAAAGAAGAGTGAACACTGTCAGAAATTAGACTATTTGCAACTATGAAAATGTAACAAAGAAACCTGTTGAGAAGTCTTTCTTTTCTGTGTGCCAGTCTTGGGCTTGAACCTTAGAACCTGGGGCTATTCCTGAGCAGCTCAAGGCTGGCGGTCTAGTACTTGAGCCACAGATCCAGTTTTGGTTTTTCTGTTTTTTGTTTTGGTAGTTAAGAGATAATAATCTTACAGACTTCCCTCCCTGGGCTGGCTTTGAACCTGGATCCTCAGATCTCAGCCTCCTAAGTAGCTAGTATTACAGGTATGAACCACTAGTGTCTGACTGGGAACACTATTTCTTATGGGGAAGGGTGCAGGAGTAATACAGAGGGGGTAAAATTGATTAGTATACAGTATAAACCTGTGGAAATGTGACAATGACATCCTACCCAGGTTGGGAAGGTGGCTCAGTAGTAGAGTGCTTGCCTAGCATGCATGAAGCTCTGGGTTCGATTCCTCAGAATCACATACACAGAAAAAGCCAGAAGTGGCATTGTAGTTCCAGACCCTGAGTTCAAGCCCCAGGACTGGCAAAAAAAAGAAAGAAAAGAAAAGAAAAAAAAAAAGAAATCCCACCCACTCCCTGTATAACTGACTGATATAAACCAATAAAAATTTTATGGCCCTTAAAATTGGTAAATGAAATGAAGATCTACTGGTCTAGTTGGAGCTATCAGTTTTAAAAGAGAAAATAGATGTCCACACAAAATCTTGTGGGCTAGGAAGGTGGCTCAGTGGTAGAGTGCTTGCCTCGCATGCATGAGGCCCTGGGTTTGATTCCTCAGTACCACATAAACAGAAAAAGCTGGAAGTGGCACTGTGGCTCAAGTGGTAGAGCACTAGCCTTTAGCTGAAGAGCTGAGGGACAGCGCCCAGGCCCAGAATTCAGGCCCCATGACCAACAAAAGAAAAAAAAAATCTCATGGACTTTATGGCCTGGGCTGGCTTTGAACTGAGATCCTCAGATCTCAGCCTCCTGAGTAGCTAGGATTACAGGTGTAAGCCACTGGTGCCCAGCCTTCAGCGAATCTTTTGTTTCCATTTTTTCTATGATGAATAGTACTGGTATGAATATTTGGTTTTTGTTTATGTCAGTCCTGAGGGCTGAACTCTGGGCCTGGGCGCTGTCCCTCAGCTCTTCAGCTCAAGGTTAGTGCTCTACCACTTGAGCCACAGCACCATTTCTGGCTTTTTCTGCTTATGTGGTGCTGAGGAACTGAACCCAGGGCCTCATACATACAAGTGAGCACTCTTCCACTGAGCCATCTTCCCAGCCCCCACATGAGATTTTTATCTCCAATTAACTACCAGAAAACTGGAAGTGGTGTTGTGGCTCAAAGTGGTACAGCACTAGGCTTGAGTAAAAGAGCTCAGGGACAGGGTCCAGGCCCTGAGTTCAAGTCCTGTGTCCACCACCACCAAAATTATGCTGAGTAAGAGAAACCAGACACATAAGGCTTAGTTTTTTTTTTTTTTTCTTTTTGTAGGTGATAAGGCTGGAACCTAGGTTTCATGCATGCTAGGCTGAATACTCTAGCCTGAATATGATTCAGTGAACTGGAAATGTCCAGACTGGTGCTGGCATAAGGCTCAGAAGAGGAGGAGTTAATACCTGCTGAGGATTTTTAGGGTGATGCCCTGTTCTGTAAATACACTGAAAGCCACTGAGTTGTGTGCTTTGTTTTTTCTAGCATTTATTAATTATACAAAATGACTTCATTATATTTCCACACATGCTTACAATGCACCTTGGTCCAAACACATTCTTCAGTGAACTATACTTTAAATGAGTAGACTAGAAAATTACCAAGGAAGCAGATACAGAAAACCCAGGAGATATTTATAAACTGGGCTTAAAAGCCTAAGAGAAACAACAAGTTTTTTTTAAAATTTTTTTTTTTGTTGTGAGACCAGGACTCAAACTTGGTACCTGATAGTTTGCTCACGGGCTGGTGCTCTATCAACTGAGCCACGCAGCCAGCCCCAAGAACAAGTTTTTCAATTTTAAAGATTATTGTTTGAAGCCAAAGCCAGTTTCTGGCTCACTTGCTGCCTGCGTAAGAGCCCCTTGACAGCAACTGGATCCTAGCGGAAGTGGGGGCCTCCCAGGGGTCTGCTGAGGAAGGGAACAGGCTTGACCGGAAGCAGACGTGCTGCAAGGTTCTAGGAGGGCAGTGATGACTGACAACCTGACCCCAAGAACCCAGCCGAGACCCACATGGTGGGTGTTTCACTCAGGGTTTCTTTCCTGGACAGAGTTGATGGGCCTGACACACCTTTCTTCTACCCAGGATCCAGGGTCCTCCTGACCCACTCATTTTCACCCTCCGGCCTATTCTGGGCAGGCTTTCGGCCTTGGGAGGTTCTGGCTCCATCTTTTGGCAGTGGCCTCACAGCCCTGATGAGTCCAATCTATCCCTGTGTGGCCCTGGGGCATTTTGTGGTCAGGTCCTCTTGTCCATTTTACAGAGAAAACTGAGGGACAAGGAAGAAGCCCCTTGAGAAGTGAGGTCAGTGGTGAACAGCTGGGCTGTGCCCATGCCCACCGTTCTTAGGAAGGAAGCACAGCACAGGGCCACACAAAGGAAGCCTTTATTGGTGTGGGTCTGAAGAACAAGCTTCAAGGACAGGTCTGAAGAAGGGGCAGGTGCATATGGATCCACCATTGCTCATGTCTGCCTTTCCTGCTCCCTTCCTCGGTGAGTTCCACTCCCCCACACTGGGGCTGAGGTGGGGGCTCCAGACTCAGGCCTCTACAGTCAGGGGAAGGGCAGGGCTCCCCAGGCAGATTATATCCCAGGAGGGGCCTGAGTAAGGCTGCTGCAGGCCCACCACCTGGGGTGAGGGTGCATATGTGAGTGGACAGGGTTCTGATTGGCAGGAGAGGACTGGTGTGTCCTCAAGGTAGCACCCTGGAGTCCCCCGACTCGGACCTGAGTGTGAACCCGTAGGCCTGGCTAAGGCACAGTGGCCGACCTGCATCCCTGCTGCAGGGCAGAGGTCTGGGAGCCCTACCCTCTGGCGACCGGTGGTGAAAGCACCTCTATTTTTTCCGCCGGGGGGGCCGGGAACCATTGCCCGGGTTGGAGCTTGGGGCAGCTGGCTCGGAAGCTGCTCTGGAGTCCTTGGAGGCTGGTCTTTGCTTCTCCCCTCTGGCCAGAGGTGAGGACTGGAAGGGCCCGGGGGCCAGCAACGCTTGCACCAATTTGATAGCTCCGACAGCCGCCAGGAGACTCCAGAGCAGTGTGGGAGGCTCCAGTGGAGACAGCTGTGTCCTCACCCAGTGCAAGGCCCGGGCCAGGACTCTGCTGGGGCTGTGTGCCCGAGGTGGGTTCTTGTCCTGTGGGACAGGATTGAGGAAGGCCCACAGGTTTTTCCCCTGTGCCAAGGATTACCCTGCTACCTCCCCGAGCCTGGCTGACATCCTCTAACCTGAAGCCCGAACTGTTGGAGCAGCATCTCCAGCGTTGGGTCCCCCAGGGACACAGAGGGAAAGAATTCCTCCACCCACTGCCGTCGCCACCACCGGCTACAACAGAACTGGATATGAGTGCATGGCTGGATCCTAGGCCCCAGATCTCTCCCTAGTACCCTGGCCTCACCCTTGCTCTCCAGGCCGTGAAAACCAATACTTGTAGCGCTGGGCCCGGATGTAGGTAGGTGGCTGCTTGTGAAAGGGGTAACTGGTGACGTGGCTCTGGATCAGGCGGATTACTGCGGCAGGTGATGAGGCTCAGTATGGTCCTATCCCCCCAGGCAGCCCTTCCCAGCCCCCTCTGGCCCACCCCTCACCTGGCTCCTTGCCCTGCAGCAGGCGGAGCACGAGGCTGGTGAACCAGGGACTGTGTGTGTGGGGGCCAAGGGCTGCAAACCACATCTGCCAGTCAAGGCGTGGCTGGTGGGGCACCAGGACAGGGGGCTGTCGGCTCACATTCCCAGGCTTGTACATGAACTCGATCTCCTGCCAGATGAATTCACGCTCAGCGAGGGCAGGGAGGCCGAGCCCTTGCGCCCCACCCATTGGGAGGACTCACTGTCCAGTGGTGACCGTCGAAGCTGCCTTCCAGCACCACCTCAGGCCGCCCACCCAGCCCAGTCATCCGGCGGAAGAGGCCGTATGAATTGGCCAGCTGCAAGTGCTCCACAGCACCAAACAGGTGGTGGGCCCCAGTCCAGAGATGTCCATGGGTCCCAGGCTCCACATAGGAGTAGGGTACCTGCAGGACAGGTGGGCAGAGGATTAGTGCTGTCTCCCAGACCCCTTCCCAGACTCCATTTCCTGCACTGCTACCTACCAGGCTGATCAAGAACAAGGCAACTGTGGCAGCGCCCACCACAGAGAGCTGGACCCCTGCGCAGAGCTTCCGCAGCCACCCCTGTACCTGGGTCCACCTGGGAAAGAGATGCTGAGCGTGAGGTCTGCCCTGGCCTGGAAGCTGTCCCCCCCACGCTTGAGCACACACCTCCAGAAGGTCATCAGCAGCTCCCAGGCCAGGGAGACCACCCCCAGCCACATGGTGGGCAGGGTCACTGTCTTCAGCCACTGGGAGAACTGGTGAAAGGTGAAGGCTGCGGAGGACGGGGATGTAAGGGGGTTGGTCCAGCCCTGCCCTTGGGCTCCCCCCAGTGGGCACTCACTGGTTCTGGAGTGGATGGTTCGCTGCTGCCAGTCAACTTCCAGGCCAAAATAGTGTACAGTGCCATAGGCCAGCAGCCCATAGATGGCTAGTTCCAGTAGCAGGGACAGTGTGGCCAAGAGGGCCTTGGGCCAGGCTATAGATAGGGTAGGACAATCACAGGTTGACTGAGGGTCCACAGCCAGGATGCCAGGATGAAGCTTGGTACCTTCAGGGGCTTTTGGTAGGAAGGAGACAGCCTGAGAAGGTAGGGAGCTGGGACAGCCAGCAGTCTTGATGGGCTAGTACTTACAGGTAGGCGTCCTCTTATGGCGGCTACAGCCAGGCTCAGCAGATAGGTGATGATCATCTAGGAGGGCAGTGGTGAGCACCAGCGTTAGCAGGTTGAAGAAGTTATAGTTGCCAGTGATGATAATCAAGACTTGCAAAAGCACCTAGGGTGAGGGTGGGTCTGCAGTCACAACTTGGAAGGGCCGTATCCACTCCGTGCTCCCCTGTTCCCCCAACTGCGGCCCCAACATCTGCGGTGTGGTTGCAGCCCCACTGTGGGACACACTCCAGTAACACATCACTGTACCTGCCAGGCTTCTGACCCCAGCCACCACTCCTCCAGGGCGACTTTGTCTCAGCGGGACCCACTGAACAGAGGTGAAAACTACATCCTTACCTGAGCATAGAAGGCAACCAAACGCAGGCGGCGAATGGGGGCAAAGAACAGAGGGGGTACTGCGATCTCGATGAGGAAGGTGGCGACCACGCTGAGCTTGTGCAGCCAGACTGGCAGGTGGTGGGCGAACCAGGCAGCAGGTGTGGGCAGGCACTGTGTCTCATAGTGGTAGGTGAGGGCTATGAGCAATGAGTGATGGTCAAAGCTGGGCAGAGTCAAGACCACTCCAGATTCTGACCAGGACGCTCACCAGTGAGCCCCCACCACGCGGGGCAGCGGCCGGTCAGCCTGACCACCCCAGATTCTGACCTAGACACTCACCAGTGAGCCCCCACCACGTGGGGCAGCGGCTGGTCAGCTTGACCACCCCAGAGGCGAACATGAGGCGGAACAGCAGCCAGCGCACAAGCCAGAAGGGGAGGCCTTCGTGGGGTGAGGCCCTGCCCTGCTTGTGACGGGGCGGCAGCGTCAGTGGTGCCACCAGCACAGCCAGGAAGCCAGTCTCCAGCAGCAAGGAATCCCTATGGGGAGAGGAAATGGGACAAAGGGTCCTCCCTACAAGGGTGCTCCCCTCAGGTCTTCCCAGGAGAAGCAAACACCCTGCCCAGCCTCAGTAACCCTGGCTCAGGAGTCACTCACCACTGGAAATAGAGGAATACCTGGCCCACCTGCGGGAAGAACGGCTGTCAGGGAGCTGGTGTGTGCCCGGGATGGGGGCCGGAGGGACTCAGGTCCTACTTGCCTGGCAGGCTGACAGGTAGGCAGCCCAGAGCAGCAGGTAGACCAGGGGGTGGCGCAGAGGGCGTAGCAGTAGGGCACCCAGGGCCAGCACCGTGCCCGTCAGGGTCAGCAGCTCCAGGCCCTGGGCTGTGTCCAGCCCCAGCCTCGGTGCCTCCCACAGCAGCGTTGGCGTCTCCCACAGCTGCTGCCAGCGCCCCTTACCCTGCGGCCTCAGCGTCCTCCGCGCGGGGAGGATGCCATCGGGGCCGTAGAGGCCTGTGGGAAGGTGTGTCAGGGATGGCCCGGGACGGGCCCGGGACAGCCCCCCCCTCCCCCCGCGAAGCCGGCAGTCACCGCGGACTTGACAAGCACACGGGGTCCCCGAGGCCCGGGCCTCTCCTTTCCCTACCTGCCCACCAGGTCTGGGAGGAAGTCCGGCCCCCGCTCCCCGCCCGCGTGGGAGCCCAGCCCCGCGGGACGGACCACCGCACGTTCCCTGCTGCTACACCCGTGAGGCCCACGCGTCGAGGCCGGGCCTCCCGCCCTCCCACACCGCGCGGGCGCAGGCTGGAGGGGCGAGGCCACGCCGGGGCTCGTGTGCGGGAGGGGCGCTGCCCCACGCCGGCGCCCTCACCCGGGATCTGCGTGTAGAGGGAAGCGAAGGCGAACATGAACACCGCGGCCACACCCTGGAGGAAAAGCTGCCGCGGGAGCCGGGAGCCAGCCATGTCCGCTACGAAGCCGGATGGACCAGGGCCCGGAGCGCCCGCCACCACGCCCCGCCCCCTGCATTCCACCCGAGCGGCGGGCCTGCCCCGCCCACAACTGTAGCCGGGCCGTAGGCCCCGCCCCGCGGCGTGGCCCCGCCCCTCGTCCCGCCCTCCGGCCCCGCCCAGACTCAGCTAGCCCCGCCCTCCTACCGCCCCTGCACTGTATACCATCCCATAACCGAATCCCCGCCCCTCCCCCGGCGGCCCCGCACTGCGGCCGGCGGCCGGCGGGCGGCGTGGGTGTTCGCACCTCACGGCCTCAGTCCGCTTTACGCCGTCGAGCTGCGCGCGGCGCCCTGCGCACGCACTTCCTGGGCGGGAACGGCAAAATGGCGCCAGAACTAGAGTGGCGCTGAGCCCGCGGCCCGCTCCGAAGTTGGCCCCGCTGCCCCGGGCGGCGCGCCCGCGACCATGGAGGACGCGGAGGCGCGCTTCGCCCACCTCCTGCAGCCCATTCGTGACCTCACCAAGAACTGGGAGGTGGACGTGGCGGCCCAGCTGGGCGAGTATCTGGAGGAGGTAAGGGCGGCGCGGGGCGCCCGGGGCCGGGGCGGCGCGGGCGCCCGGGCCGCCCACATCGGCTCTCGGCCGGGCTCGGCCTCTGGAGCCGGTCCTCCGTCTAGTCTGCCTCTGTCTGCGGCTCCGCCGTCAGGCGTGGCCCTGGCGCTCCCGGCCGGGGCTGGTGTCCACCGCCGCGGCAGGCCGCCCGCCCTGCGTGCTCTTAGCCTGTCATCCTCAGATCGCCGCCGCCTCCCCCTCCCCTCCCATCCTCTTCCCTTTTCTCCCCCTCCCCCTCTTCCTTCCCCCCCCTCTTCCTCCCCTTCCCCCTCCACTTTTTTTTTCCCCTCGAGCCTCAGTGCCACTTCCGGTTCTGTGGTTAGTTAATTGGAGATGGGTCTCACAGACTTTGCTGCCCGGGCTGGCTTTGAACCGCTGTCCTCAGATCTCAACCTTCTGACTAGGATGACAGGCGTGAGCTACTGACCCACGGCTCTATTTCTTTTAAACCTGTGGCGTCCCAAGCTTACCAAGCTCATTCTTGGCTGGCTCGGGCATTTTTCCCTTTATGTACTGGTAATAGGGCTCGAACTCAGGGCCACACTCTCCTGGGCTTTTTTACCCAACTGCTTGGCGCTATTCCACATGAGCCACACCTCAGGTGCAGCCTGCCGTCTAGTTCGTCTATGCCCTTCATTTGCTTTCTACACATTTGCCAGAATTCATTTCACTGCTCATTTACTCACTATTGTTGAATATTAGTTTTGTGCCAAAAGTCTATGTCAGGGCTGGGAAGGTGGCTCAGTGGTAGAGTGCTTGCCTTACATGCATGAGGCCCTGGGTTCAATTTCTTAGCACCACATATGCAAAAAAAAAAAGCTGGAAGTGGCACTGTAGCTCAAGTGGTAGAGCACTAGCCGTGAGGTGAAGAGCTGAGGGACAGCGCCTAGGCCCAGAGTTCAGGCCCCACGACTGTACCCCCCCCCAAAAAAAAGTATGTCAACCTCTAAAGGAAATTAACATAGTAAACAGTAATCCATGCTTTGATGGGATTTGCACTTGTGGGAAGATCGGTTCTAAGGCAGTATGGCTACATAGAGTTGTGTGTGTCATATGTTTGGTGCTTATTTTGGCCAAACATTGTTTTGTGTGTGTATTTTGTGTTATGAATTAGTGTAATTTAGAAAAATAATTTGTAGATACCAGAAAGATAATTGATATTCTTAAAGTCCTATCTGCTTTCTGTCACTGTGTTTGCCATTGGTGATAGGGCTGGGAATGTGCCTCAGTGGTAGAGTGCTTGCCTGACATGCATGAAGCCCTGGGTTTGATAGCTCAGTGCCGCATACACAGAAAAAGCCAGAAGTGGTGCTGTGGCTAAGTGGTAAATGCTAGCCTTGAGCAAAAGAAGCTCAGGGACAGTGTCCAGGTCCTGAGTTCAAGCCCCAGGACTTGCAGAAGAGAAGGACCTCCTGCACATTCCCTTCTTTTAGTCCTGGTCCTCTGGAGCCTTGCTCTTCTGTAGACTGTAGTGCTCCTGTCCCCTCTTGTCACTTCCCCCTGATCTGCCGAACGCCTCTGCTCTTCATGAATGAGGGGAAGCAGCTCTCCCTGCTGGCCTCCTCCCCAACGGTTCCCTGACTGGGACTATCACAGTGCCCGGTATCTTCTCCTCCCCCACACTTCAGCCACATTGGTGTAATGCTCATTTTCCTAAATAGTGTTATTGTCTCTGCTGACTGCCTTTTCATGGGGGATTTCTCTTCCCAGAATGCCTTTCTTTTTTTTTACTTGCCTAGGGAGTTACCCATTTTTTAAGCTTAGCTCTGACATCACCACCTCATCAGATATTTATCTGACACTAGCGTCTCACACTGAACTATAGGCTGGAATTACCTTCGTGCATCTCACAGGCCCCTAAGGAAGCAGAAGCTCGGAAGTGGTGCAACTAGAACACACTCATGGGGCAACAAAGAGGTCCAGGTGCTGAGGGAGAGCCTGCGGGTTTGCACTGGAGACAGGGTGGGGGCATCCCAGGCAGAGGGAGAAGCAGAGCCGCAGCACTCAGAAAAACGTGTGGAGCTTCAAAGTACTGCTCATGAGAGGAGGACAGAAGGGGGGTCCGGTCTTGGAGGAGATGGTGGGTTGTAAGAGGAAAATGTTTGTGAGCTGGGAGTGTTACTTAGGGGTAAGAGTCTAGCATAGGACTGGGAAGGTGGCTCAGTGGTAGAGCGCTTGCCTTGCATGCAGGAGGCCCTGGGTTCGATTCCTCAGCGCCACATAAGCAGAAAAAGCTGGAAGTGTTGCTGTGGCTCCAGTGGTAGAGCGCTAGCCTTGAGCTGAAGAGCTGAGGGACAGCGCCCAGGCCCAGAGTTCAGGCCCCACAAACGACAAAAAAAAAAAAAAAAGGCTAGCATATATGAGGCCTTCGGTTCAATTTCCATTACCTTGAAAAACGTTCTTTTTGAGATATGTGGAAATTCTTAGTGGGGAATTATAAATGCAGAGCCTTAGGGTTTATGAGTCGCTCAAACACACCAATACACAAGATGGACCCTGTAGAAGATACACCCTGCGAAGGAGCAGGCTGAGCATAGACTCCCAGGACCACGCTCTAAGGAGTGACATAGAACTGAGGCTCAGAGAGGCTCAAGGAAGATCCCTCAGGACTCTTTGCTGGGTTCTCCCCTCAAGGGTTTAGACCTCAGCATTTTTCTGCCTCCATTCTCTCGGGTTGGGTTCTTCCTGCTGGAGTTTGTCCCAGTTGGCCTCAAGCTGGGTGCAGTGGGAAACATCTTCAGCCAGGATCCTTGGGGGGACCTTCCTCCCCCAGTTCACTAGGTTTCAGAGGACCTAAGACATCACAAAGATCTGCCCCTCTGGAGACAACCCAGGCAGACTCCAGAGCAAAGCTGGAGTGGTCCGTGCAGCGCTACCCAGGAGGAATTAAGCACAGACGGTCTTTGGCTTCTCCTGCACCGGTGTTCTTTCTTGCAGCTGGACCAGATCTGCATTTCTTTTGATGAAGGCAAAACCACAATGAACTTCATTGAGGCTGCACTGCTTATCCAAGGTTCAGCCTGTGTCTACAGTAAAAAGGTGAGAGCCAGGGGCTGCAGGTCTCAGTACTTCAGGTCAGGGGTGACCATGGTCTGCTCTCCTATCGTATGTGCAATACTCATCCATATGACTTATCTTGACAGCATTGAAAGCTGTACCCCTGGTTTCCTTCACATCTCATAAAGCCAGTGGTAAACTTGGACTTAAAGTGATAGGGCTGTTGGGTGCCGGTGGCTCATGCCTGTCATCCCAACTAGGAGACTGTGATCTGAGGATTGTGATTTGAATCTAGCACAGGCAGCAAAGTCCACGAGACTCCTATCTACAACAAACTACTCAGAAAAAGCCACAAGTGGTGCTGTGGCTTAAGTGGTAGAGCACCAACCTTGAGCAAAAGAAGCTCAGGGACAGCACCTAGGCCCTGACTTCAAGCTCTAGCACTAGCAAAAACAAATAAAATGTCCATGCCAAGTGCCAATGGCTCACACTTAAAATCCCAGCTACTTACAAGGTTTAGGTCTGAGGATTGTGGTTCAAAGCCAGTCCCAACCAATCCAGTTCTGGGGCTTACACTCTGGGCCTGGGCATGTCCCTGCGCTTCTTTTGCTCAAGGCTAGCACTCTACCACTCCAGCCACAGCACCATTTCTGTTTTTTTCTGTATATGTGGTACTGAGGAATCGAACCCAGGGCTATATGCATGCGAGGCAAGCACTCTACCACTGAGCCACATTTGTAGTCCTCCAAGAGACTTATCTCCAGTTAATTGGCAGAAAAACAGAAATGAAGGAATGGCTCAAGTAAAAAGCATGAGACACTAAGTTTTGTGTTTTGGTTCACAAAGAAGAAATATAACTAAAGTAAAAGTGAGTTGGAGTACATAGCTCAAATGGTAAAGTGTCTGCAAGTGTTAGACCCTGAGTTCAGAACTCCAGTCCAGGGGGCGGGGAGGTGGGCACAGAACCTGAGGGAAAAAGGGTAAAATAGCCCAGCATTGGAGCTCAGTGGATGCTGATGAAAATGAATTGCATTGTGGGTGGACATGGGAGGGAGGGACTGGGAGGGGGTGCAAGACACTGTGAAAGGAAATGTAGCCGGGCGCCGGTGGCTCACGCCTGTCATCCTAGCTACTGAGGAGGCTGAGATCTGAGCATCACGGTTCAAAGCCAGCCTGGGCAGGAAAGTCCGTGAAACTCTTATCTTCAGTAACCCACCAGAAAACCAGAAGTGGCGCTGTGGCTCAAGCCGTAGAGCGCTCGCCTTGAGCTGAAGAGCACAAGGACAGCGCCCAGGCCCAGAGTTCAAGCCCTGTGACTGACAAAAAAGAAAGGAAATGTATTCATTATCTGACTCATAATCCCTCTGTACATCACCTTTATAATAACAAAGAAAAGCAAACCTCCAGTACCGCTCATGCCTGTAATTCTAGCTATTTAGGAAGCTGATATGAGAAGATCAAGGTTGGAAGCCAGCTGGGGCTTCCAACCAAAAAGTCAGAAAAGGAACTGGCTCAAGTAGCAGGGAAGTAGCCTTGAACACAAAAGCTCAGGTCATGCCCAGGCCTTGAGTTCAGGCCCCAGGCCCAGCCCAAAAATAACAAATGCAGTACTGATTTTAAAAAAAAAAAAGCATTTTTTTTTTGGTGGCAAAGTCATCAGAGTTGATGGAGGTTTGAAAGTCCTGCCAGACTCGGTCCTACCAGCTTCGCGCTGGGCAGGCCTCACCATGGGCCGCCCTGTGTCCTCACACCTGCCTCTGGTTGCCAGGTGGAGTACCTCTACTCGCTGGTCTACCAGGCTCTGGATTTCATCTCTGGGAAGAGGTGAGTGGGTCGGGAGTGAGCCTGCATCTTTGCAGCTGCTTCTGCTTGGAGCGTGGGAGCGCCTGAAGCTGTCCTCCATGTCCAAGGATGCTTTTCTCTCTCAGGCAAGCCAAGCAGCTCTCCTCAGTACGGGAAGACGGGACCAACAGAGCTGCCAGCTTGGGGACCCCTCAAGAAGCAGACGATGAGGTCAGTTGGGATGTATGCCCTCCGCCCCACATTTTCCACCTGCTCTGCTTCCATGAGTTCTTGCTGTCTCTTTTAGTTCCTGTCCCTTGATGACTTCCCTGACTGTCAGACTAATGTGGATCTGAAGGATGGCCAGGTGCCCAGTGTGAGTATCCTGGCATTCAGGGGGCTATATCATTCCTTGGGGAGAGGAGGGTGCTGCTCTGTAGGTGTCTCTACCCGGAGCTTGCCTAGTTCAACTCCCCACCCATGTGCAGGAGCTGCTCATCATCCCGCTCCTGCCCATGGCCCTGCTTGCCCCTGACAAAGTGGAGAAAAATAACAGCCCCCTGTACAGGTATAGGCCCCAGCCCAGCGTGGGGAGGGGAGAGCCTGCCTGGGAGGGGCCTCCACAACAGCCATGTCTGCCCCAGCCGTCAGGGTGAAGTCCTGGCCAGCCGGAAGGACTTCCGGATGAATACATGCACCCCCAACCCCAGAGGGGCATTCATGCTGGAGCCAGTGGGAATGTATCCTGTGGAGCCTGTGGATGTATGCCCTGTGCCAAGAAACCAGAAAGGTGACAGGCTGGGTCTGGGGAGGGGCATCTGGCAGGAAAGAAGTAGATCTTTCTATGGACTACTTTTGGGTACCTTGTGCCTGCTAGCTCTAGTCCTGGGAGCTGCCTCTCCCCAGTTGCCCACTTCCCTTTGGAGAGTTAGCTGGAGTTCATCCCTCCTTGCTGACAGTCACAGCTGCTCTTAGTGCTGAGTTTTGACACTTTCTACTCTACATGGCCCTGGAATTGGGGCCTGCTCTGCTTTGGCTTCCACTGGCCCCCTGGAGAGCTTTGTTGGTGACCAGGTAGGAACCTTCTTGGAACATCTCTCCCAGATGCCAGGGGTACTGAAGATCAGCCAGTGGACGTCTCTGGGTATCTGAGTCCTGTGCCTGAACTTGGCTTGTCCCAGGAGCCAGGTGAGAGGATTCCCTGGAACCTTGCAGGGTTGAGGAGGGGACCAGGAAGGTAGAGCCAGTGGACATGCTATAAGCGAGGCTGCTCTCAGCGCACCTGTCCTGTCCTGCTGCTGTTTGCTGTGCAGCTGGTTTGGGGCAAGGCACAGTGGGAGCAAACACAGCTTGGAGCTGGGCCCCCATGCCTGGGCCCTGGCCCTCCTGAGCCTCAGGAGCTGCCCTCTGCCCTCTGGCCTCCTCTGGTGGAAATCAGTGGCAACACAGAAAGAACATTTGGGTTGCGTGTGGCTCAAGTGGTGGACTACTTGCCTAGTAAGTCTGAGGGCCTGACTTTAAACCCTGGTTTAGGAAAGAAAAAAAAAGTAAGAAAAGAACATTTGCTAAGAAATAGGATGAATTAAGGGGCTGGGAAGGTGGCTCAGTGGTAGAGTGCTTGCCTTGCATGCATGAGGCCCTGGGTTCAATTCCTCAGCACCACATAAGCAGAAAAATCTGGAAGTGGTGCTATGGCTCAATGGTAGAGCTCTAGCCTTGAGCTGAAGAGCTGAGGGACAGAGCCCAGGCCCAGAGTTCAGGCCTCACGACCGACAAATAAAAAGAAAAAAAAAAGAAGATGAATTAAACAAAGTGTGCTGGTGTGAGGAAGCGAGTGGAGTCTGAGGCCCCAGTAGATCTCCACACACCACAAGTGAAGCTTCCAAGAGGGCTGGCCTGCCAGGTTCCCGGGCCGGGCTGGACTCCACCTCCCGGACCAGCCTCCGGCTCTCGTCTGGTCCCAGCTCCTCAGGCTGACTGCTCTTTTGGTTCCTGCCCAGCCTCCTTTCCAGAGGGCCCGCCACCCAGCAGCGGGGATGAGGACACAGAGGATGCCGTGGAGCTCCCAGAGGCCGCAGCCCCCACGGCTGCTCTGGAGCCTGCTGACCCAAGGACCCTGCAGCAGGTGGGACGCAGGGGCCTCAACCCAGGCTGTCAGCCGAGAAGCCCTGCCCTGGACAGAGCTGCCCGCCGTGCTGCGCACGTTGGCCTCTGGTCTTTTTACATCGGGCCGTGTGTTCTTCAGGTTCCTGGCTGCCCTCCAGCCAGCCAGTCCTTCGGTGTCCCCTGCTTCTAGTGTCCCCTCTGCGCTGAGCAGCTGCTCCTCCTCAGAGGAGTGGGTTCGTGGTTAGGGGTCTGAGCTCTATGGGGCTTGAGGTTCCTGGGTTGCCAGCTTTTCTTCAAGGCTCACTCCTGTCTGAATAGGCTGTCAGGAGAAGTCTGTACTGCTTTTCTTCATGCCCAAAGGTAGAGTCTATGTAGTGTACCACTAAGAAATTCTTAGCTTTTTCAAAAGAAAACCCTGGGCTGAGGGCATAGCTTAGTGGTAACATGGTTACTTAGTGGGAGAGAGGCCCTGGGTTTAACCCCAGAACTGCCCACACCAGACAGACTTGAGATCCTAAAAACCAACCCAGTACATAAAGGGTAAAATGCTAGCATTTATTCTGGACCAGTGTTTCTCATGCTCTGTCCCATTTTTTGTATTTTAAAATAAGTTTTCTATGGTGGGTATTTTTGTAAAAATGATCCAAAATTATTGTTATTTTGTTTTGCTTTTTAGTCCTTTATTTAAATATTTCATCCCTTCTAGGTTTTTATTGTTGTTAATATTTTTCTTTCTTTTTTTTTTGTGTCAGTCATGGGGCTTGAACTCTGGGCCTGGCACTGCCTGGCTCCATTTTTTTTTATTCTTACTATAAAGGTGACATACAGAGTGATTAAAGTTACATAGGTCAGGTAAAAAGTACATTTCTGCCAAGTGCTGGTGTCTCACGCCTATAATCCTAGTTACTCAAGAGGCTAAGGTCTAAGGAATACAGTTCAAAGCCAACCCCAGGCAGGAAAGTCCATGAGACTCTTCAATTAAACACCAGAAAACCGGAAATTGAGCTACAGCTCAAGTGGTAGCGTGCTAGCCTTGTGCTGAAGAGCTCAGGGACAGTGCCCAGGCCCAAAGTTCAAGCCCCATGACCAACAACAACAACAAAAAGTGTATTTCCTAGCTGGGCTTTGGTGGCTCATGCCTGTAATTCTCAGGAGGCTGAGATCTGAGGATCACAGTTCAAAGCCACCCAGGCAGAAAAGTCCTTGTGAGACTCATCTCCAATTAACTGCTCAAAAACCAGAAGTGGTGCTGTGTCTCCTTGAGCAAAAACATCACAGGGACAGTACCCAGGCTTGAGTTCAAGCTGACAAAAAAAAAAAAGAATTTCCCTTTAGACAGTGCCATCCCTTTCCTTGTTCTTCCCCAGTTTTGCCCTCCTATTCCTACCCTTCCAGGGTTTTTGGACATGGGTCAAAGTGCAGGGATGCTGGGCTACTCAGGGACTAGGTGGACAGAGGCAGGAGAGGGACCTGTGGGCTATTCCCTTGTAGACTGCCACCGGGCCTAGGACCTGTATGCTGCGGGATCAAGGAAGGCCCCCAGACCCCGTGTCCCGGCTGAAGGTGAGAGTGCTCTCGAGCCCTTGAATGTGCATCTGTCATGGCTTTGCTCCTGCCAGACTTTAATACCTAGGTGTCCCATGCTTAGCCTGTGCCCCTTGACATACCTTCTCAAGGATTCTTATTCCTTCCAGAAACTAGAGGACCCTCCCTGCAGCTCCGTGCTACCTCTCCCTCTGGTGCCACCCTCTGACCTTGGGTTAAGTGTGGCCAGCAGCTCCCGGGGCTCTCACTGCACTGGGCATCTGCCTTAAGGAGTGCGCAGCCCTTCTCTCCCCTCAGGATCTGCTTATGCTCTGTACTTAGGAGACCCCAGATCCCTGGCAGAGCCTGGACCCCTTTGATTCCCTGGACTCTAAGCCCTTCAAGAAAGGTAACTACTGGGGGGGCTCTGCTGCTTAAGTTTCCTGGGATTGGAGGGAGTAGAGAGGGGTGGGCTCTATATCCTGACCCTGAGATGGTTTGTGGCTGTCCCCAGGTAGGCCCTATTCTGTGCCCCCTTGTGTAGAAGAGGCTCCAGGACAGAAGCGCAAGAGGAAGGGTGCCACCAAACTTCAGGACTTCCACCAGTGGTACCTGGCTGCCTGTGAGTGGTGGTGCTGGGCAGAGGCGGTGCACCCTTTTCCTCCAGTGCTGTGAGTAGCCCCCGACCCCTGCGGGGTCAAGGCCTTGGCATGCACTCTGCCTGACCCAGTTTCTTCACAGATGCTGACCATGCTGACAGCAGAAGGCGCAGGCGAAAGGGCCCAACCTTTGCAGGTAAGGGGCTGCTAGGGAGTCTCTTCTCCACTTCCCCTGCCGGGGTTACCTGAGGTCCTTGGGCGGACCGGGCGGGATGAGGGAACTCCTCACAAGGCCTGTGTCTATAGACATGGAGGTCTTATACTGGAAGCATGTGAACAGTCAGCTGGAAACCCTCCGGAAACTGCAGAGGAATGAGGCAAGTACCTTTGAGGCCAGAGTCTGGGCAGCAACCGGGCCCTGATGGAATGTGACAGTGTCCTCACAGAGGACTCTCTTTCTGGACAGATGGCTGAGCGGTGGCTCCCCCGGGCTGAGGAGAGGTTGTGGCCTGCAGAAGGGGATGCCTTGGAGGAGTCCCTGGAGGACCTCGGTGTGGCAGGTGGGTAATGGGGGTGGGGGCACCTGAGCACCTGCAGCCAGCTGACTAGCTTCCTGTACCTGTAGATGACTTCCTAGAGCCTGAAGGGTATGCAGAGCCTGAAGGGGCAAAGCCTGGGGAAGCCGCCAACCTGGGTAGGTCTTAGCAGGTGGGGGGAGGGAGGGGGAGAAGGCAGGGGTGCTGAGGGAAGGGCTCTGTGTGGTGCCAGTTCAGAAGCTCAGCTTGCCCTTTCAGATGCAGAGGTCATGCCCAAATCCCCAAGCTACGAGGAACTGGTTCGAAAGAATGTGGTAGGCCTGGGTCAGAGAGGGTGGGAACTGAGAGGAACATGCTAAGCCCTCACGTGCAAAGTAGAGAGCCCAGTGACCCCCCCCTGCAGGAGCTGTTCATTGCCACCTCCCAGAAGTTTGTCCAGGAGACAGAGCTGAGCCAGCGCATCAGAGACTGGGAAGACACCATCCAGCCCCTGCTCCAGGAGCAGGTAGAGCGGGCACTCCTCAGGAATCGCACAGTGGCCTCTTGGGTTTGTCCAGGGCCCCAGCCTTTGCTAATAAGTCAGTGTCCCCTGTTCAGGAGCAGCATGTGCCCTTTGACATCCATACCTATGGGGACCAGGTGGTCTCACGATTTCCCCAGCTCAATGAATGGTGTCCCTTTGCGGAGCTGGTGGCCGGGCAGCCTGCCTTTGAGGTCTGTCGCTCCATGCTGGCCTCCCTGCAACTGGTGAGTGGCCCAGGACACGTGGGAGGGGTAGGTAGCCCTGGACTCTGCTGATGCTTTGCTCCCGCAGGCCAATGACTACACGGTGGAGATCTCCCAGAAGCCAGGCCTGGAAGAGGCCATGGATACCATGTCTCTGAGACTGCTCACACACCAGCGGGCCCACATGCGCTTCCAGACCTACGCAGCCCCTTCCATGGCCCAGCCTTGAACAGGAAGCACTGAGGCAGGGCGGAGGGAGGTGTGGGCTTGGAGTCCTGTCTCTGTACTGAGGGCCGCCCCCTCCAGTGCTGCCTCCTAGCCCACCCAGTCTAATAAAGTGGTCTTGCCACCTAACCTACCCTCCCCCAAACCTTTAGAAGTGCTTGCTCTGTGTAGAAAGAAGAGCTGTCCTGCCCCTGCACCCCCTGCCTCCATGGGGTGCTGACAGATCACACAAGCACACCATTAATGTACCAATTTAATAGCAGCCCAGGCTTTGGTGGTTCAGGACAGGATGCTGTGGAAGGTGCCCATGTGTTGCTTCACGCTGTCAGCAATCTGCTCGGCTGATCTGCCCCGACCATAGTAGTCAGTGAAGAGGCCATCGGGGTTGAGCAGGTAGATGGCAATGGAATGGTCCACGATGTAGTCCTGGTCTTCATCTTTGGGGCCAGCGCTGTAGTACACACGGTAGCTGCGGCTAACCTGGGCCACCTGTTCGGTAGAGCCAGTCAGACCCAGCAGCCTCGGGTGGAAGTCCTGCACATATCTGGCCATGGCTGCCACATCGTCCCGTTCCGGGTCCACGGAGATGAAGATGGGCTGCACCAGGGGCAGCCCAGGCTCTGCCTCCAGCCGCTGCACCACCTGCACGAGCTTCTCCAGTTCGTCTGGGCAGATGTCCGGGCAGTGGGTGAAGCCGAAGTACATGAGCACCCACTGGCCTCTGAAGTCGGCCTTGCACCGAGGCTGGCCTCTGTGGTCCAGCAGGCTGAAGTCGCCCTGGCCCACAGCAGCCTGGCGCAGGGCCTCGGTCCGCTGCTGCCGCCGCCGCTGCTCCTTCTCTGTCTTGGCAGCCAGCCAGGCCCCGCCCAGCCCAGCCCCAAACAGAGCAGTGACCAGCAGCCTGGTGTGCAGCCGCGGGCCTCGGGGGGAGCCCCGCCCTGACGAGGCTCGGGACCGCGTACCCAGGGCCTCCCCTCCCAAGGTCCTAGGAGGAGCCCGGGGTCTGAGCAGAGAGAGCCGGGGCCAAATCTTGGAACCCTGAGCCAGCAGCAACATGGACGTGATGTTCCTGGAGAGGAGGAGAGACATCAACGGAGGTCCCGCGGCGAAGGCGGTGCCGGACTGGCGCGGGCCCGCACCCTGTCGCGCTGCGACCAGCGGGCTTGCCACCCCC
>NW_012267303.1:3748533-3752746 GCF_000151885.1 Dipodomys ordii
CCAGCCCCGAACCCCAGCCCGACCCCCCTCACCGAGCCCGGTGACCAGCTCCCGCAGATCCGGCGGCCCCGCACCGTCCAAGCAAAGCAGCGCTTCCTCCACCTCCAAGGAGTGGCCGACGCTCCTGCCCAGGGGGCTGTCCATGGCGGTCAGGGCGGCGGCCACCCGGAGCCCCAGTGCCGCTCCGACGCCAACCTGCGGACCGACGGCTCAGCCTGCGGACCCGGGGGCCTCACGTCCGCCAACCCGCCCCCCCCCCCAGCAAGCAGGCGCTGGGCCAGGCGGGGAGGGCTGGAGAGAGGCCCTGAGGCGTCCCCTGGTCCGGCAGGACCGCCCAGGGACTGCTAGATGAACCAAGGCAGGGACGCCAGGCAGGCCCAGCTGCAGGAGCTCACCAGCGTCCTTGCCAGCTCCCTGGCCTGCTCTTGATCTGGGAAGAGTGCAGCCTCACCAAACTTAACATCCACAATCAGAGCAGACAGCCCCTCCACGACCTTCTTGCTGAGGATGGAGGCTGGTGGGGAGGAAGCGACATTATCCCAAGGGTGACACCCGGGTGAGGAGGGGTGGCCCTTGTGGTGGAGATGGCCGTGCCCAGAGGCAGGGGTACCCCCGGGTCAGTCGGTGGCTGGACACCTGTGACGAGTGGAAGGCTGTCCACAGTGGCTGTCACGTCTCGAGCAGCATAGAGGACTCCATCGGCCGGAACCAGCTTCTCACTCTGACCCACAATGCAACAGCCTACTTGCTCCAGCAGCAGCTTCATCTGGCCAGAGATTTCCCAGTGACTTAAAAATGCCCCAAATCTATTACTGACCAGTGGACGATTTGGATCTGTACTCAACAACTCTGACCTCTGACCTGTCAGGAACCCTGATCAGTGTTATGTGGCCTGTTAATGATTAGCAGCCCACTGGTGATGTTGACCCAGTCCCTAATAATGATCTGATCACAGTTCTGTTGATTCTAGTTCTGACCCAAGTCTATCTACATCAGTGATCTTTGGATAGTCACTCTTTTTTTTGGGAGGGGGACCGGTTGTGACCCCTGAACTCTGGGCCTGGGTGCTGTTCCTCAGCTCTTCAGCTCAAGGCTAGCGCTCTACCTCTTGAGCCACACCACCACTTCTGGCTTTTTTCTTTTTGCTTATGTGGTGCTGAGGAATTGAACCCAGGGCCTCATGCATGCAAGGCAAGTGCTCTACCACTGAGCCACCTTCCCAACCCAGTCACTCTTCTCATTAGTCCAATAACCCATCAGCAACCCCCCAATGATTCTGGCCAGCACTTCCCTCTCCCTCTAAATCAATGACCAATCAGTGGCCCATCTGTACCTGCTCTGGGCTCTGGACGACATTGAACCCAGGAATAGACTCCAGTTTATCCAAAGTTCCCCCTGTGTGCCCTAGACCACGTCCGCTGATCATTGGCACCTAGTGGGCAGGAGTACTGAGTGCCCCCACATTCCCCCCCTCATCCCCCCCCTGCTTGGTTAGGACTTAAGCTGGAATTAAAAAGTATTTGTAGCCGGGTGCTGGTGACTCACTCCAGTAATCCTAGCTACTTGGGAGGCTGAGATCTGAGGATTGTGGTTCAAAGCCAGCCTGGGCAGGAAAGTCAGTAAGACACTTATTTCCAATAAACCACTCAAAAACCAGAAGTGGCGCTGTAGCTCAAGTGGTAGAGCACTCGCCTTGAGCTGAAGAGCTGAGGGACAGTGCCCAGGCCCAGAGTTCAAGCCCCATGACTGACCAAAAAAAAAAAGTATTTGTAATATTTTACAATTTTAAGATTTTTTTGGGGGGGGGCTGAGTTGTGGAACTTGAACTCAGGCTCTTTTGCTCAAAGCAAGCACTCTACCACTTTGAGCAACAGCACCACTTGCGACTTTTGAGTGGTTAATTGGAGATGAGTCTCATGGGTTTCTGTCCAGGCTGGCTTCAAACCAGGAGCCTCAGATCTCAGCCCCCGAGGATTACAGGCATGAGACACCAGCGGCTGGCGAAGTCATTTTAAGCAATCAAAGTGGGGACCCAGCTGGTAGAAAGGAACAGGAAGGGAGCTAGCACTCGTCACTGACAACACAAATCTGGAGAGGACCCAATTCTCGGGATCTTGTCTGGGACGCAGAAGGACAAGGGAGGCCTGCGGTCCATCAGCGGAACGTGTCCTGTTACCAGGGGCCTCACCTAGGGCTGAAGTTTGTAGGGGTTTGGTAGGACTGGGTCCTGTCCTGCGGCGCTCTGAGCCAGAGGAGGTTCAGGGCCACCTGTGAGCAGTTCAGGGCTTCTGGAGAAATGGTGGGCTCACCTTGCAGCCACAAGCAGCCAGGGCCGGAGCCAGGACTAGGCTGACCTTGTCGCCCACGCCTCCTGTGGAATGTTTGTCCACAAGATGTGGGTGCCAGGCCTCTGGCCACTCCAGCTTCTGGCCAGACCTGGCTAGAGCCTGGGTCAGCAGAGCGGTCTCCTCCGGATCCATGCCTCGCAGCCGGATGGCCATCAGCATGGCCCCTAATGGACACACATTAGAAGGTTGTCCAGTAGCACAGGCGTCCGGACCTGAGCGCTCATGGCGGAGTGCCCTGAGGCAAGGGTCTTCGGGGCAGGCAGAGTCCGGGTCGGAGTCTGATTAGGAGCGCCCAGCCTCCCCATGCACTGATCTTTGCGCCCTGCGCGCACCCATCCACCACCGCGCGTGTCCGTCCGCCACCGCGCGCGCCCATCCACCCGTGCGCACCCGTCCATCCCACGATGCTGTCCGCCACCCCGCACTCTTGTCCTCCAGCGCGCACCCGTCCGCCATGCGTGCGCCGTCAGCTACCACACGCACCAATCTGCGCGCCCTGCGCGCTCCCGTCCACCACCGCGCGCACAAAGCCCCTGATGTCCGCCTCACTCAGGTGGCCTCCGTCCCGCTTCTTGCGGATCAGCTCCGGCAGCTGCCTGGACGGTGGCAGGGGCTCCGGAGGCCGCAGGCCCCTCGCCCCCGAGAGGTTACCAGGCACCACGGGGATGGCAGGTGGAGACGTCATGGCTGCGCCTGCGGAGGAGCCGCACACACCTGGCATCCGCCACAGAACCGAGCCGGGCCTCCACGCGCATCGGCGCCCTGCTCCCACGCGGGTCTGCCTAGCTCCGGGCCGGCCGGCATCTCCGCCCCCCATACCTGTTGGCTTCAGCCCTGCCGCCTTCGGCCGTGGATTCTGGTCCGGCTGTCCCCGGGCTACGGGGTGGAGACGAGCCGCGCAGCGCGGGCCGGCCGGGGGAGCCCTGCCGGGGGAGCCCTGCCGGGTCCCGTGGGTGTCGCCAGCCCTAGACAGACCGTGCGAGCACAGGGCCACCGGAGCTCCTCCGCCCGGTCGGTCCCCGCGCGGACTGACGTTTGCGGACCTGCGGGGCCCGCGTGCCCAGGACGCGCACGCACGTACCGCCGACGCCCCCGGGGCGGTGGACAAGCAACTTCGTCCAGGTCCGGTCCGGTCCGCCGGTCCGCTCACCCGCCCGGGCCCGCCCTCCAGGCCCGAGCCCCGCCTCCCGCCCCGCCCGGCCTCGCGCGGAAGGAAGGAGGCGGACACTGTCGGCTCCGAAGCTTTAAGCAAACGACTGTGGGGCCTCCCCGGCTCCCCCGCCCGCCCCGCGGGTTTTCAGTCCACGTCGGTCACCAAAGGGGCCAGGTACTCCGAGTGCCGAATCCCAAAGCTCCAGCCGTGAGTCCTCCGGTGCTGCGGACCGGGAGACGCGGGTCGTCTCGGAGGGACCCGGCCCGCCCCGGCCTCTGGCCCCGCCTGGTCCCCACCTCCGACTTCAGACCCCGCCCGGCCCCCGCGCCGCCCGGTCCCCACCTCCGACTCCAGACTCTGTGCCCCCGGCACCCCCTCTTCTCCCCTACCTGGTCCACGTTGTAGGCGGCGGGCCCCGGCTTCACGGTGCTGTCCCGGGGCAGCGAGGTGCGCGCCAGCATGGTGAACTGGGGGGCGCGGGCCTTGTAGACGGCGGGGCTCACCACGTGGTAGGCGCACGGGCCCGGGGTCTACGGGCGAACGAGGGGCGGTCCAGCCTCCGCTCCGCCGCCCTCCGGCCCCCGCCCCCGGCGCCCGCCCCACCTTGCTGAGGTCCTCGAAGCAGCTGCCCACCGCGCTGCGGCCGTACAGGGAATAGGTGGGCGCCGAGGTCTTGCCGACGACGCGCGCGCCCAGCAGCGGCGGCACGCTG
>NW_012267303.1:3754181-3756784 GCF_000151885.1 Dipodomys ordii
TGCCAGGCAACGGGAGCCGCCCCACGACGGGACCCGCGACCTGACCCGCCCCGGCCCCTGTGACCGGACCCGCACCCCGGAACCCGCGGACCCGACACGCACCCCGCGACCTGTGACCCGCCCCGCACCCTGCGACCTGTGACCCGAACCGCGATCTGTGACCCGCCCCGCACCCCGCGACCTGTGACCGGTCCCGCACCCCGTTACCTGACCAGCAACCCAACCAGTACCCCGCGACTGACCCGCCACGACCCCCCCACCTGATCCGCGACCTGTGACCCAACCTGTACCCTGTGACCTGACCCACCCGGCCTCCTGCGACCCTCGCTTCCCCCCCCCCCCCGTGACCCAACCAGACCCACCCCGGCCTTGGGACCGGGGGTCATTCCCACTTCCTGCGACAACCACCCAAACCTGCCCCTCCCCCGTGGCATGCCCGCTCCCCGAGACCCTTCCCCCACAACCCAACCCGCGACTGCCCCCCCCCCGTAGCGTACTTGCCTTGCATGCGTGAGGCTCTGGGTTCGATTCCTCAGCACCCCATAAGCAGAAAAAGCCGGAAGTGGCTCTGTGGCTCAAGTGGTAGAGCGCCAGCCTTGAGCTGAAGAGCTGAGGGACAGCGCCCAGGCCCAGAGTTCAGGCCCACAATCGACAACAAGAAAAGAAAATTACAAAGCCCTGCAAAGGTAGACCTTATTGACACCCTACCTGTAGGATGCAGCTAAAGCTGCGCTAAGAGGAAGAGTAAGCCCTGATGGAACGGGAAACAGCTCACCTTACAGAAAATGTACAACTACATGCAGCCGGGGATAGACTGCCTGCCCAGCAAGTCCCAGGCCTCGGGGTCCACAGAGACAGAGGGAGAGCTGCACCAGACCGCCTCATTCCCAGGACGGCGAGGTCGCCGCCAACCGAGGCTACACAGGAACTTGCAGGCCAGCTTGGTCAAAACAAAATAAAACAACAAACAAAAAAGTAGAAAGTGTGGTGCACACCTGTAATCCTAGCTACTCAGGAGGCTGAGATCTGAGGACTGTGGTTCAAAGCCAGTCCTAGTAGAAAAGAATAAATAGCTATTTCAGAAAAAGAAGACAAATACTCCAGAGAACTTGATTAAGGAGAAAAAACAGTAAGTGGCTCAAGTGGTAGAGCGCTGAGGAGCTCAGGGAGCCCCCAGGTCCAGAGTTCAAGCTCCACAACTGACAAAAATAAAAAGAAAAGAAACTGAGATACCAATATAGAAGAGAGTGAAATAAAGAATTCTCAAAAACCTACAATTTGGCCAGGTGCTGGTGGCTCACTCCTGTAATCCTAGCTACTCAAGAGGCTGAGATCTGAGGATCACAGTTCAAAGCCAGCCTGGGCAAGAAAGTCCATGAGACTCTTATCTCCAATTAACCACCAGAAAACTGTAAATGGCACTGTGGCTCAAGTGGGAGAGTGCTAGCCTTGAGCAAAAGAAGCTCAGCGACAGTGCCCAGGCCCTGAGTTCAAGCCCCAGGACTGGCAAAAAAAAAAAAAAAGACTAATGAGACCAAAGAAGATTGAATACTGCTAAAAGACTCTTGGTAACTATGACAATGGAATGAGCATTCTGGTGGGGATGCTGTTTCTTAGAGGAAAGGGTGCAGGGAGTGGGACGCAGGGCCAAGTTGATCACACACAGTATGAACATATTTGTGACAGTGGAATCTACCCCATAGCTGATAAAAGACAATTTTTAAAAACCCAGTTTTTCTCTGCATTAACAATTTCCATACACATTTGGAAAGAAATTTCACCAAAAACTATGAAACACAAATATACTTATTTTTTTATTGTATAGTTAAGTAGTACAAAGGTTTCAGTTCAGGGTGTCAATTTATGAGTACATCTTTATTAGTGCCATCAACTTGACCAAAAACACCCATTCTGTCACTCTCCCCTCCCATACAAAACCTTTTTTCTCCGTATTGGGGCTTGAATTCAGAACCTACATTCTATCCCTGAGCCTTTTTTGCTCAAGGCTAGTGCTCTAGGACTTTGAGCCACAGCTCCACTTCTGGTTTTCTTGTGGTTAATTGTAGATAAGAGTCTCACAGACTTTCCTGCCTGGGCTGACTTTGAACCTCAGTCCTCAGATCTCAGCCTCCAGAGTAGCTAGGATTACAGGTGTGAGACACCAGCACCAGGCACAAATGTATTTTCTTAATGTATAGAATATAGCTACTCAGGAGGCTGAGCTCTGAGAATTGCAATTTGAAGCTATCCTGAGTAGGAAAACCGATGAGATTCCTATCTCCAGTTGCCCAGCAAAAATCTGAAAATGGAGCTGTGATTCATGTAGTAGCATACTAGCACTGAACAAAAAAGCTCAAGGACAGAGCCCAGGGCCCTGAAGTCAAGCCCTAGGACTACCATACACACACACACACACACACGTTTGGAAGATAGAAAAGGAAACACTGCTACCTGGAAGATTCAATATTCGTTTTCTTTCTTTTCTTTTTTTGGGGGTCCGGTTCTGGGGCCTGAACTCTGGGCTTGGGCGCTGTCCCTCAGATCTTCAGCTCAAGGCTAGCGCTCTACCACTTGAGCCACAGCACCACTTCTGGCTTTTTTCT
>NW_012267303.1:3756834-3759294 GCF_000151885.1 Dipodomys ordii
CCACTTCTGGCTTTTTTCTTTTTGCTTATGTGGTGCTGAGGAATCGAACCCAGGGCCTCAGGCATGCGAGGCAAACACTCTACCACTGAGTCACCTTCCCACCCCCTCTTTCTTATTATTTTTCTTATGTTTATGTGGTGCTGAGAATCAAACCCAGGGCCTCATGCATGCAAGGCAAGCGCTCTACCACTAAGCCACATTCCCAGCCCCTTGGTTATCTTTCTCAGTAGCAATTCTGAACATTTCAGTAGATTCATGAAATTGGCCTGACTCATTGTCTCAAAACTAAGAAACAGTTAACAGACAGCCTTCCCCAGACACTGGCCAGCTCACCTTTCTGTGCCGTGGCTGCTTGGTTTTCCTTCCACTGCAGTGGTTGTGTCACCAGAGATGGGTTGACAAGATTTTCAATAAAGGGGAAATCTCAACTTATTATCTGTTTCCCATGGTTCTTGAATAAGTTGTAGAAATAATTTCAAGACAACACAGAGTAGAAGAGGAGCAAAGATTTTTTTTTAAATTAAGCTAGTAAACAAAGCAGCAAGCAGCAGTAAGGAAATACAAGCTGGTAGAGTACAGGTGTCAGAGGTGTCTGTGGCTCTTCCATTGGGCTACTTATATTTGTTAAGGTAGGTTTCTCCAGATAAACAACACCTTTATGATAAGCCCCTAGTAGCTTTTAACCATTTTGCTGCTGCAGTAGGGTTTGTTGTTGTTTGCCAGTCCTGGGCCTTGAACTCAGGGCTTGGGAGCTCCTTTTGCTCAAAGCTAGTGTTCTACCACTTGAGCCACAGCTCTATAGCTTTTTTTGTAGTTTATTGAAGAGTCTCACAGACTTTTCTACCTGGGCTATCTTTGAATCTTGATCTTCAGAGCTCAGCTTCCTGATTAGCTAGGGTTACAGATGTGAGCCACCAGTGTCCAGTTGTCATTTTTTTTTGCCAGTCCTGGGGCTTGAACTCAAAGCCTGGATTACCAGTATGAGCACCTGGCTTATTTTGTATTACGAAGACTTTCTTTAAAAAAAAAAAAACAAAACCAAGCCAGGCACTGGCTTGTAATCCTAGTTACTCAGGAGGCTGAGATCTGAGGATTACTGTTCAAAGCCAGCATGGGCAGGAAAGTCTGTGAGACTCTTATCTCCAATTAACCACCAGAAAACTGGAAGTGGTGCTGTGGCTCAAGTGACAGAGTACTTGCCTTGAGACAAAGAGCTGAGGGATGGGCTGGGAAGGTGGCTCAGTGGTAGAGCGCTTGCCTTGCATGCCTGAGGCTCTGGGTTCGATTCCTCAGCAAAAAGAAAAAAGCTGGAAGTGGTGCTGTAGCTCAAGTGGTAGAGCGCTAGCGGAGGGACCCAGGCCCAGAGTTCAAGCCCATGACCGATGACAAAAAAATAAATAAAAAGACCCAATAATAAGGAAATCTTGGGTCTTTCTGCCTATTTCTATGTATTAGTGGTGCAACCTTGAATTTGGTTCTCCAGCTGGCGCTGTCAGAGGCCTGCTGTCTGGTGGGGTTGTCTAGAATTCTCCCCACTATGGGGTACCCTGTAGCCCTCCCTTGGTGGCACGGACTGAGGAGTACTGTCGGGGGATGGTTAGCCCTGTCCTCTCAAGGTCTAAGGCCCCAAACTTGAGTTTCAAGAGGCACACAGCCTGGACCTGAGTCAGAGAATTAGGGCAAGAAAACATGTGTAACTAAGAGTCCACCTTAAGGAAAGGGCCCATTCCACTCTCCTGTTATCTAATCACCCTGGGGGGAGCAGGGAGGGGGACCAGGCCAGATGAGACACTTGAGGCTCAGCAGAACCCCGGCTGGCAGCCAGGGAGACTTGGCATCTCCTATTGCCTGGCCCACGGTGTGCGGTGGCAGGTGGATTTGTCCTGGCTGCTGCTTCAAGCCTGAACTCACCTGACACCTGTCCGGAGACTCACTTTGGTGATGAGACCATACTGACTAAAGCCTAGCGAAGCGTCCGTCCGTGTGTTGGTCTGAGGTCTGAGCCAGCCAGGCAGCTGGGCTGGAGCCAAGTCCCCAGAAGAGGGGAGGCTGGGAGAGGGGCAGGGGTGGGAGGGGCCCTGTGGGGGGCCCCGTGCCCACTGTACCCCCAATGTCCTGTGCCTCCCGTGCCCCCCATGCCCTTTGTACCCGTGTCCTCCCTACCCCTGTGCCCCCGTACCCTCATGCCCATGTCCCTCGAGCGCAGCAACCCGCGCCTAGGGACTATTTAACCCGCGTCCTAGGACGGGTTTGCAGAGACCTCAGCGGAGGGCTCCCTGGAGGCCGGGGCCGCGCCGGCACTCTGGGGTTTTCACCCCGCGTCTGGCCCGGGATCCTCCACCAGCCCCGACTTCAGCCTTCAGTGGCGGGGAGCGAGGGGTGCGGGGCAGGGAGGAGGAGGGGAACCAGAACTGCTGTGCGCCTCCAACCGGCTCGTCCTGGTCACCACCCCCTCCGTCC
>NW_012267303.1:3760973-3761427 GCF_000151885.1 Dipodomys ordii
CGGAGTCCGGTCCTCGTCTCTCCAGGAGCTCTGCGAGCTGGGGCAGCCTGGTCGCCATGGTTCTCCGGAGTCACCCCCTCCCCAGGCGCGAGCGGCCCCAGGGCCCGGCCCCCCACAGCCCGGCCCCCCACAGCTCTGCTCCCCACAGCCCGACCCCCCACAGCTCTGCTCCCCACAGCCCGGCCCCCCACAGCTCTGCCCCCCACAGCTCTGCTCCCCACAGCCCGACCCCCCACAGCCCGACCCCCCATGGGGCCCTGGGGCTGAAGAGGAGCAGCGCTGGGGAGGAGCAGCCTGGCTCCCGCCCCGGGGGCGCCACGCTGAGCCCCCGGGACCCGCACAGCCCTTCCCCGGGCGCGGGCGCGAAGGCTGAGGCGGGGTGCCTCGAGACCGACGGGGTTCCCACTTCCGGATCGCTCCCGGGTGGGAGAGGGGACGGAACCCAGGAGAAAAC
>NW_012267303.1:3763447-3772454 GCF_000151885.1 Dipodomys ordii
TCTACCACTTGAGCCACAGCGCCACTTCCGGCTTTTTTCTTTTTGCTTATGTGGTGCTGAGGAATTGAACCCAGGGCCTCATGCATGCAAGGCAAAGCGCTCTACCACTGAGCCACCTTCCCAGCCACTGGTTTCAAATCTTGACCTTGGGATTTCAGCCTCGTGAGCAGCTGGGATTTCAGGACTGAGCGGTCAGCTCCCAGCCCTCACCCAGTATGAAACCCACTTTAGATAGATAGATAAAGCTGACTAACTGCTGCCTGCGACAGCCCCCAACCTCGTTTATCTAGGCCACTTTGTTCTTTAATTCAATGAGCATGATGGGCACAACATAAGTGATGGATGGTTGTTGCTGCTGTTTTGGGTCAGTTGTGGGTCTTGAACTTGGGGCTTGAGCTCTGTCCCTGAATTCTTTTGCTCAAAGCAGTGCTCTATCACCTGAGCTACAGTGTCACTTTTAATTTTCTGGTGGTTAATTAGAAGAGTCTCACAGACTTCCTTGTCTGGGCTGACTTCAAACCATGATGCTCAGATCTCAGCCTCCTGAGTAGCTAGGATACAGGCGTGAGCTTCGGGCACCTGGATACAGGTGTGAGCCACCGGTGCCTGCCATAATCAGTGTTTGAGGCATTGAAAGCATCTGCATCACATACCTGTCATACATTGTTCACCAAGTTCAGTCTGCAGTTGAGTCAATCAGTGTGAGACAGAAAGGAGGTCCTTGGCTTGCTTGAAAATAAGTTTATTGAGAAACAAATACTGTGTGTATGCTATCTATCTGGACTGCTGATTCCACTCCTGCACACAGGCAGGGAGCAGGGAGCAGCTGTGGCATGTGGTGGGGCCTACTGTTTGCGCTTGGTCTCACTGAGTAGCTCTTGCCAGTTCTTCTCCATTTCCTCCTTGCAGTTGAGAAAGGCATCCTCCAGTCGGCGCATGGACTCTGCCAGTGTGGGGTTGGTACGCATGACCACCATGTCGTAGGCCATCCAGGTCGCCTGCACTGCAACAGACAGACAGGCATAGTCAGGCCACAGGTGCGGAAGCTCTAGGGCCTCACCTGGGCTGAACAACCAGGGGGAGGCAACTGGGGAGCATCAGTTACTCCAAAGAGAAAAAGCCAGTGGGATGCACAATGCAGGCTATAAGACCTCTTATTTCCAGCAGTGGCTTATGCCTATACTTCTGGCTCCTAAAGCCAAGATCTTGGGGAGACCTCAGTTCAAAGCCACCTTAGGCAGAAGTCTGTGAAACCATCTCAAAACAACCAGCAAAAAATCAGGCTGGAGTTAAGGATACACTGGTTGTGTCCAAGCAAGCAAGTGCAAGGCCCTTGAGTTCAAGCCTGAGCACCAGAGACAAAACAACACAACACAACACCCTCAACAGCCTCCTCTCCACAGGCAGCAAGAAATGACACTTCCTAATCTGCAAACCTTAACTTCTGAATATATCAGTCCATGACAGTAAAAGGCTGGGGCCAGTCAGATATGAAGTGGGAGGAAAATTAGAGTAAATCACAGGTCTGGACACTGGGCAAGATAGCCCCAGTGAGTCATAATGTCTAGACAAGCTATGCAATCAGATAGGCTGATCATTTCCAGACATCTCACATTTCCTTGTGCTCAGTGGGTGGGATTTCTGACTACCAGCATCTGGGCAATTCTATGCTTTGAGTGAGGCTCACATCAGAACTTCTTCTGGGAAGGTTCTGCTGTCTCTCCATGCAGAACCTTTGCACACTCACTCACTACTGCACTGATAGATTTTCTTCCTCTTTCCCTCTGAGCCTCGAGGTGAGTACACTTCTTCTTGCGGAATGGGTGCAGTGTGTGCAGAGCTCTCTGGAGGGTGCCCACCTCCATTACAGCTTTTGACAGAATACTTGTGCCATCTGAGCACAGTAGCTATGGCTCCTGAAAACTCCTTTTTGACCTAAAAAGTGCCAGATACCAGGCTGGGGGTGGGTAGCAATGCTCAGGTGGTAGAATGCCTGCCTAGAGAGACTGAGTTTAAACCTTCCCAAAAAACAAAACAAAAAACCCAAACTGGACACTTTAGGAAAGTGATACTGTAGGTAGAATGATCAATAACAAATGCACATGAACCGGCAGCATGACAGGCTTGAAGTTTTACAGAGAATAGTATCTGTTTGGTATGGAAACATTGCTAGAAAAGGGCCAGTGGCCAGTGGTTCTATACTTCTACTATAGGTTCAGGAGACTGAAATCTGAGGATAACAGTTCAGAAGAAGCCCAAGCAGACAAATCTGAAAGACTCTTACCACCAATTAACAAGCAGGAGCCAGAAGTGAGATGTAGCTCAAGTGCCAGCCTTGCATGAAAGCTCAAAGAGACCATTAGAGCTCCAGGCCCTAAGTTCAAGCCCTAAAATAGGCACAAAAACAAAACAAAAAACTGCCAGAGGGGCTGGGAAGGTGGCTCAGTGGTAGAGCACTTGCCTTGCATGCTCGAGGCCCTGGGTTTGATTCCTCAGCACCACATAAGAAAAAAGCTGGAAATGGCGCTGTGGCTCAAGTGGTAGAGCACTAGCCTTGAGCTGAAGAGCTGAGGGACAGTGCCCAGGCCCAGAGTTCAGGCCCCACGACCTGACCCCCCCAAAAAAACCTGCCAGAGAATATAGGGTACATGTAGTGTCTGAATAGCATCACAACTCTACTTCTAGTAGGGCCCCTGGGATGCTTCTTGCCATGAGACCACTGACTGCTCTATCAACACATAGAAGTTTTTTTCTATCAGGCTGGGGATTGTGCCTGGGATCTGCATCTTTTTTCTTTTCTTTTCTTTTGGTCAGTCATGGGGGTTTGAACTCAGCCTGGGCGCTGTCCCTACACTGAAGCTCAAGGTGAGTGCTCTACCATTTGAGCCACAACACCTCTTCCAGTTTTCTGGTGGTTCATTTGGAGATAAGAGTTTCTTGGACTTTCCTGCCTGGGCTGCCTTTGAACCACGATCCTCAGATCTCAGCCTTCTGAGTAGCTAGGATGACAGGCATGAGCCACTGGTGCCTGGCGGGATCTGCATTTAATAGAACCAGAATCATTCTAATACAAAAGGTCTCAGACACTCTTTACAGACCCCTGGGTAACAGATGAGGAGCGAACCTGGGCTCCAGAGCAGAGTGTACTTCCTGGTTCTTCACTTGCTAGCTATGCGACCTTCAACAAGGACTGAAATTGGTTGACTCAGGCTTCTCACCTAAAAAATAGAGACTGTACTCATCTTAAAACTTGCTGTGAGGCCTGAATGTAAGCGAACTGCCTAGAACACATTTGTTTGTGTTTTTTTTTTTTGGGTCCGGTCGTGGGGCCTGAACTCTGGGCCTGGGCGCTGTCCCTCAGCTCTTCAGCTCAAGGCTAGCGCTCTACCACTTGAGCCACAGCACCACTTCTGGCTTTTTTCTTTTTGCTTATGTGGTGCTGAGGAATTGAACCCAGGGCCTCAGGCATGCAAGGCAAGCACTCTACCACTGAGCCACCTTCCCAGCCCCCCTAGAACACATTTGGATTGAATGTTTATGTCCTCCTGCTCAAATCTAACCCCAAGGTGTTGATATTAGGAGGTGGAGCCTGAGGGAGATGAGCAGTTATCAGTATACTGTCCTCAAGATTGGAAATGGTGCCTTTATAAGAGACATGAGAGCTTGCTCTTGGCCACATGAGGGTACAGCTAAGAAGGTGGCTATTTGCAGACTAGGAAGATACTTCTGACTGGACATCAGATCTGCTGGTGCCTTGATCTTAGACTTCCTAGATTCTAGGACAGCGAAATAAATGTTTGTTTTTAATCCATCTTGTCTATATGCAATTTTTTAATTTATTGTTGTAAAACAAGACAGAAATTGGTCACAGAAGGAGGCATTGCTGTAACAAACACCTGAGAGTGTGGAAAGCTTTGGAGTTGAGTAAAGGGCAGAAGTGCTAGAGTTTTGAAGTGCATGGAAGAAGCTAATACATCATTGCCATGAATGAAGCTTTAAAGGAATTCTGGGACCAGAGGCAGTGACTCATGCTTGTAATATCAGCTTGTAATATTCAGAAGATAGAGATTAGGAAGATCTTAGTTTGAGGCCAGCCTGGGCAAAGAGTGATCAAGACCCTCATTCCAATGATTAAGCTGAGCATGTTGATATACACCTATGATCCCAGCCATGTGGAAGTCCATAAGTAGGAGGATTTTTCTATGAGCCTGGCCCCAGACAAACTTTTTGTGGCAAAACTGTATTTAAAAAATAACTGAAGCGGGGCTAGGAAGGTGGCTCAGTGGTAGAGTGCTTGCCTCACATGCATGAGGCCCTGGGTTCGATTCCTCAGCACCATATAAGCAGGGGGGTAAAAAGCTGGAAGTGGCGCTGTGGCTCAAGTGGTAGAGCGCTAGCCTTGAGCTGAAGAGCTGAGGGACAGCGCCCAAGCCCAGAGTTCAGGCCCATGAATGGACCCCCCAAAAAAAAACTGAAGCAGGGCTAGGAAGGTGGCTCAGTGGTAGAGTGCTTGTCTTGCATGCATGAGGCCCTGGGTTCAATTCCAGCACCACATAAGCAGAAAAAGCTGGAAGTGGTGCTTTGGCTCAAGTGGTAGGGCGCTAGCCTTAAGCAGAAGAACTAAGGGACAGCGCTCAGGCCAAGAGTTCAGGCACCATGACCGACCAAAAATAAATAAATAACTGAAGCTAAAAGGACTGGGAGCATAGCACAAGTAGTAGAGTACCTGTCTAGCAAACATAAGACCCTGATTTCAAATACTAATATTGTCACAAAATAAAGTAAAAGGTAACTCTGTTATTTCTGATGCTGAGAGAAAAGAATTTAGAGAGAAAGCCTCTATCTTCTTAGAGAAAATAGAAATACAAATGATATACCATTCTAGGGCTGGGAAGGTGGCTCAGTGGTAGAGCGCTTTGCCTTGCATGCATGAGGCCCTGGGTTCGATTCCTCAGCACCACATAGGTAAAAAGAAAAAAGCCGGAAGTGGCGCTGTGGCTCAAGTGGTAGAGCGCTAGCCTTGAGCTGAAGAGCTGAGGGACAGCGCCCAGGCCCAGAGTTCAGGCCCCACGACCGGACAAAAAAACAAAATAAACAAAAAAAACCCATTCTAATGAATTATCAGACAGTAATGAGGAAATAAGAGGAGAGATGATCCTTATAAAAATGTCAAAAAAAACTTAGTTGAATTGTGTTCATAATCTAGTGTTTTATGGAAGGTAGAACTTGTAAGTAATTAACTTGGACATTTAGTTAGGAAATTTCTCAAAAAAGAAGAAACTTCTTTAAAAGAAAGTACTTAAGACAAAGTTAAAGTAAGAAAAATTAAAATTGGGTCGGGCGCTGGTCCTAGCTACTCAGGAGGCTGAGATCTGAGGATCGCAGCCCAGGCAGGAAAGATGTGAGACTCTTATCTCCAATAAATCACTCAGGAAACTGGAAGTGGTACTGTGGCTCAAGTGGTAGAGTGCTAGCCTTGAGCTGAAGAGCTGAGGGACAGCACCCAGGCCCAGAGTTCAAGCCCCACAACCGGAAAAAAAGAAAAGAAAAGAAAAGATTGGGGAAAAATCTCAAGAAATGAATCTTTTTTTTGTTATCTTTAAGTAGTTGCACAAAGGATTTGCCATTAATAAAGCAGTTTATGGATACAGTGTATCTTGATCAATGTCACCCTTGCAAAAGAAATGAGTCACTATCCTTCATAGGATACCTGTATTATCCATCATGGAATTTTAACTCAGATGAGTTAAAAGGAAACATAATATATTATAGAAGAGAATTATTAGAAAAAGAAACAAATCTATTGTTAGAACTAGGGCTGTAGCCCGTGGTAGAGTGCGTGGCTAATAAAATTTGTTCAAAGCCTTGCGTTTAATGAGAAAGAGAGAGCGAGCGAGAGTGTGTGAGAGCGAGAGATAGAGTGAGAGCAAGGCAGAGTGAGAGAGAGAGAGGACAAGATAAAGATGGAAAAGGAGAGAGAGAGGAAAGGAAGAAAGAGCAGGAAAGAAAAAGAAAAGAAAGGAAGGAAAGAGACAAAGAGAAAGAAAGGGAGAAAGAAAGGAAAGGAGAAGGAAGGAAGGAAAGAAGGAAGGAAGGAAGGAAAGGCTAGGAATGTGGCTCAGTGCTTGCCTAGCATGCATGAAGCCCTGGGTTCAATTCCACAGTACCACATATACAGAAAAAGCCAGAAGTGGTGCTGTGGCTCAAGTGGCAGAGCGCTAGCCTTGAGCCAAAAGAAGCTCAGGAACAGTGCCCAGGCCCTGAGTTGAAGCCCCAGGACTGGTGAGAGAAAGAAAGAAAGAAGGAAAGAGAGAGAGAGAGGAAGGAAGGAAGGGAAAAAGAAAGAGAAAGAAAGAAAAGAAAGGAAGGAAGGATTAATTTCTGTTAATAAGTAATATGGTGGCTCCCATTTGTAATCATTCAGGAGGCTGAAACCCAAGGATTGCAGGAAAGACTCTTACCTACAATTAACCACAAAAAATCTGGAGCTGCTGGGTGCTGGTGGCTTATATGTCTATAATCCTAGCTACTCAGGAGGTTGAGATCTGAGAATTATGGTTCAAAGCCAGCCCGGACAAGAAAGTCTATGAGACTCTTATCTTGAATTAACCCCTAGAAAACCAGAAGTGGTGCTGTGGCTCAAAGTGGTAGAGTGCTAGTATTGAGCAAGAAGAGCTCAGAGACAGTGCCCAGACCCTGAGTTCAAGCCCTATGTTTGACAAGTGGATCAAGTGGTAGAATGCCAGTTTTGAGTAAAATGAAAAAATAAAAACAAGTTTAGGGAGAGCACTCAGGCCCTGAGTTCAAGCCCCAGGACTGGCACACACACACACACACACACACACACACACACACACACACACACTAGTATGAAAAGAAAAAAAAATCTCTATCCAAGGAGTCCTCATGTTTGAAAATGATCTGACTACACCCTTACTTTAGATAGAATTGGATCTTACACATCTGTAGTTAGTACTGTTGCTCAAAGATAACTGGCAGCCTGGCTCTACAGCATGATTCATAAAGGTAGTTCAGTAAGACATCAAAGCTCTCTATTGAATGCATGACCTCCAGTTATCTGATGTGAGGAAAATATTTTAAAACACACAGAATAGGAAAGACTAATCAGAAAACCCTCTAGACAGTTGGGTGCTCACACCTGTAATCCTAGCTACTCAGGAGGCTGAGATATGAAGATCAAGGTTCAAAGCCAATCCAGAAAGACAAATTTAAATCTAATATTTTTTTTTCTGTGGGGGGATTTGACTTTAAATTTTTATAGTTGTTTTTTTTTGGGTCCAGTCGTGGGGCCTGAACTCTGGGCCTGGGTGCTATCCCTCAGCTCTTCAGCTCAAGGCTAGCACTCTACCACTTGAACCACAGTGCCACTTCCAGCTTTTTATTTTTCTGCTTATGTGGTGCTGAGGAATCGAACCCAGGGCCTCATGCATGCAAGGCAAGCACTCTACCACTGAGTTACCTTCCCAGCCCTTTATTGTTATTATAAAGATGATATACAAAGGTTTTTTTGTTTGTTTGCCAGTCCTGGGGCTTGAACTCAGGGCCTGGGCACTGTCCCTGAGCTTTCGCTCAAGGATAGCACTCTACCACTTGAGTCAGCGCTACTTCTGGCTTTTTCTATGTATGTGGTACTAAGGAATCGAACCCAGGACTTCATGCATGCTAGGCAAGCACTCTACCACTAAGCCACACTCCCAACCAAGAGGGGTTTCTAACAGATCCTTTTTTTTTTTTTTTTTTGGTCAGTCATGAGGGCTTGAACTCAGGGCCTGAGTGCTATCCCTGGGCTTTTTTGCTCAAGGCTTACTTTGAGCCACAGCTCTACTTCTGGATTCTCAGATCCTCACTATGATCCTCAGATCTCAATCTCCTGAGTAGCTAAGATTACAGATATGAGTCACTGGTGCCCAACAGACTCTTTCCTTCAACATACAAGCAAAAAAGCTGGAAGTAAAGGTGATAGAGCTCCAGCCTTGACAGCTATGCAGGAGTGAAAAAGCTAGCTGGGTGCTGGTAGCTCATGCCTATAATCTTAGCTTTTCAGGAGTCCGAGATCTGAGGACTAAGGTTCAGAGCCAGCCCAGACAGACAAATCTGAGACTATTTCCACTTAACCAACAAAAACCTTGAAGTGGAAGTGTGGCTCAAGTGGTAAAGTATCAGCCGTGAGTGGAAAAAGCTAAGATTATGAGGCCCCGAGTTCAATCCCTAGTACTTGTACTCACCCCCACACACAAGAGAGTAAAACAGCTAAGCAAAGGCATGAGGCCCTGAGTTCAAGCCCCAGTACTGGCATAAAAGGAAGGAAGCAAGGAAGAGGGGGGGGGTATGGGGAAGGAGGGAGGAAGGGAAGGAAGGAAAAAAGGAAGGAAGGAAGGGAATGTTTTCATTCATTCAGTTAATATTTACTAAATGTCATTCTGTTATATATTGCTAAGCAATATATAAAGGTAAACACAGTTGTGATCCTAAAGTATTCTTGCTTGCTACAAGTGGGAGGAAACAGATAACCAACATACAAAACAGATGGTGGAAGGTGCTGTAAAGGAAATAACCACTGCATATTGTGGCAAATGAGGTTATAGCCAGTCCTTTGGATAGGTCACAGAAAATCTGCCAACAACCGTAAGAATTTGGAAGCAGAATTTTCTGGATCCCACTCAAGCATTCAGAGATAGTATTTTGACATAAATCTCAACAGTCAGGCACTGGTGGCTCACACCTCTAATCGTAGCTACTCAGGAGGCTGAGATCTGAAGATTGCAGCTCAAAGCCAGCCCAGGCAGAAATGTCCAATCTCCAATTAACTACTCAAAACCTCCAATTGGGCTGGGAAGTTGGCTCAGTGGTAGAGCGCTTGCCTTGCATGCCTGAGGCCCTGGGTTCGATTCTTCAGCACTAAATAAGCAAAAAGAAAAAAGCCGGAAGTGGCACTGTGGCTCAAGTGGTAGAGCGCTAGCCTTGAGCTGAAGAGCTGAGGGACAGC
>NW_012267303.1:3772934-3778537 GCF_000151885.1 Dipodomys ordii
TTTGCTCATGTGGTGCTGAGGAATCGAACCCAGGGCCTCAGGCATGCAAGGCAAGCGCTCTACCACTGAGCCACCTTCCCAGCCCCAGTCTGTGAGATTTTTATCTCCAATAAATTACCAAGAAAGCCAGAAGTGGAGCTGTAGCTCAATTGGTAGAGCTCTATCTTTGAGCAAAAGAAGCTCACAATAAGTGCCCAGGTCCTGAGTTCAAACCCCAAGATCCGAAAAAAAAGTTTGGGGTTAACTTGCAATAGATAGAAGATATTGAGTATGGGAATATGATATTGCTGCAGCAAAAATCTAAAATACCAGGCAGCTTTAGAATGGGACAGATGAGAAGAAGCTTAGCAAAGTTGTAAGGATTCTGAAGAGAGAAGTAGCAAAATTTTATGGAAACAATAGTGTTTTTTTTTTTTGTTTGTTTGTTTTTTGTCGGTCGTGGGGCTTGAACTCCAGGCCTGGGTGCTGTCCCTCAGCTCTTCAGCTCAAGGCTAGCGCTCTACCACTTGAGCTACAATGCCACTTCCAGTAGCAAAATTTTAAGTGTCTTGATGCACTGTTGAATGTTTTGGACTTAAAGGTAACTGCTGATAAATGCTAAAAGACAAGTAAAATTTTATTGGAAGATGAAGGGGGAGGAGACATGCTAAGTAGAGGCAAAGATTTAGCAACACAGTCACAAGAGGTAATTTGAAAAGATTGAGCAACAAGGTCAAAAGAGGTAATTTGAAAAGATTTAGCAACAAGGTCATAAGAGGTAATTTGAAAAGATTTAGCAACAAGGTCACAAGAGGTAATCTGGAAGCTTAAAATGCAACTACTGAGCTATTAAATTTTAATTACTTTTTTCTTATTTTGTGTGTTTATTTTGGGAGTGGTTGGTGCTGGTGATTGAAGCTAGGGTCTTGTATGTGTGCTAAGCATACATTGTATCACTGAACTACATTTCTCGCCCCAATCTGAATTTTTTTTTTTTTGGTTGGTCATGGGACATGACCTTTGAGTCTGGGCATTGTCCTTCAGCTCTTCAGCTCAAGGCTAGTGCTCTACCACTTGAGCCACAGAGCCACTTCTGGCTTTTTTCTTTTTGCTTATGTGGTGCTGAGGAATGCAGGGCCTCATGCATGTGAGGCAAGCACTCTACCACTGAACTACCTTCCCAGCCCCTCTAATACTTTTTTTCTTCTGAAATCTCCATTAGCTACAAGTTAGTCTTTTAAAAAATCTATATTACAATTTTTTGTTTTTATTTTTTGGGCGTGTGGGGTAGCTCAAGTGGTAGAGTGCTTGCCTAGCAGGCATAAGGCTTTAGGTTCAATCCCCAACACCACAAAAACAAAACAAAACTTTTTTAAAAATTGCTTTATTTTTAGTATATTCTTATCCAGTTGATCTCTTCCAACTGTTGTTAATTCTGTTTTAGTTTACAATTACATTTTTTATTTTAGAAGATCCATTTTCACTGGGTGCTGGTGGCTCATGCCTGTAATCCTAGCTGCTCATTAGGCTGAGGTCTGAGATCCTGGTTCAAAGCCAGCCCGGGCAGCAAAATCCATGAGACTCTTTGTTTGTTTGTTTTTTTTTTGGGGGGGGGGTCCGGTCAGGGGGCCTGAATTCTGGGCCTGGGTGCTGTCTCTCAGCTCTTCAGCTCAAGGCTAGTGTTCTACCACTTGAGCCACAGCGCCACTTCTGGCTTTTTGCTTTTTGCTTATGTGGTGCTGGGGAATCGAACCCAGGGCCTCAGGCATGCAAAGCAAGCGCTCTACCACTGAGCCACCTTCCCAGCCCCGAAGTTTTTGTTTTTTAAAATTGATTCTGTCTATTCATTCTTGAATTTCTTTTTATATTCATCTTTGTTATTGCATCTATTATTTAGCTATTTTATATGTAGCTATTTGTCTTTTGCGTCTGACATTATCTTAAATTCTTGGAAATTTAAACATGCTGATTCTTGTTTCTTTTACTCAAAACTGCTTATGGCATGTATTTGGTAATTTTTATTTGTGAGGTGATTGCTGAGGTAACCCCATGCCAAGATGTCTTCAATAGTCTACAGGGTTTTGGTTTAGAGTCATACAATCTGCTTTGCCATTTCTACAATGTTCCAAGATTTAATATCTGCTACAGGCTGGTTTGTTTCTTCTAATGCCTAGAATTGACTGTACTTAGAAACAGAATATATATAGAGGTGATTAAGCTAAAATGGGGTCGTAACTGGTGTCCATATAAGAAGTTTAAATACAGGAAGCAAGAAGTGTCTGACCATGTGGAGAAACAGGAAGAGAGAAGTCAGGAGAAATCAACCCTGCCAACATTACCTCAGATTGCTAGCCTCTAGTGCTGTGGATAGCATGCTTCTGTTGTTTGAGTTGCCCATTCTGTAGTCTTTTGTACAGGAAACTCTCATAAAATCCAATTACAGAACCATGTATACACTCTGCTCCTCTGACTCCTGGCACCTCGCTGGGTGGTGAGGGCTTTCCACCCAGCTTGGAAAGGCCTAGAGGTGAGATAGGCTATTCTTTGAATTACAGACCTCATGCTCTTTAGCCCCAGGAGAGCAAATCCGTTTGATTTGCTCAAACCTTACTGATTCCTATATGGAAAGTTTAGCTGGCCCTGAGTACTTCCCTGGATGGTCTACTTTGGTTGGACTTGGGTCTTTACCTCAAACATATGGTTTTTTGTCTTTAAAAGCTTTGTGCAAACTCCATCCTGGGCTGCAGGTCTTTGAGACATGAGTCCACCTGCATTGCCAGCTTGCTAATAAAGATTCCCAATTCGACCTCTCAAAATGTGGCTTCTCTGTTTCTCGCTGATCAAGCTCCCATACAGCACTATCTTCCTTCCTTCCTTCCTTCCCTCCTTCCTTCCTTCCCTCCCTCCCTCGCTCCCTCCCTTATTTTCTCTATCCTGTGCTGGTACTGGGGTTTAAACTCAGAGCCTTAAGTTTTCACTTATGTGTGTGTGTGTGTGTGCGCATGCGTGCGCGCACGTGCACGTGTGTGCGTGCCCGTCCATACTGGAACTTGAACTCAGGGCCTGAGTGTTGTCCCTGAGTGTTCTACCAGTTGAACCACAGCTCCACTTCTGCCTGGGCTGGCTTCAAACAATGATCCTTACTCAGATCTCAGACTTCTGACTAGCTAGGATTACAGGCATGAGCCACTGGCACTAGATTCATTGTCTTTGTTTTACTCACATCAGGTATTCTACCACTGCAGCCTCACCTTCAGTTTGGCATTTTGCTTGTTATTTGGAGATAGAGTCTTCTCCATCTTTTCTGCCCAGGTTGGCTTCAAACTCCAATCCTCAGATTTCAGCCTCCTGAGTAGTAAGGATTACAAGTGGTGAGCCACCAGTACCTAGTGATTTTTATGTTTCTAAAAACAAATCAGTCCTCACTTCTTCCTAAAACCTTCTCTTGACTTGGATGATATAAGACTACTCTTCCTGTTTCTGCCTGTGTTTCCATAACTCTCTTTTTCTTCATGTCCAAACATTTTGGCTGGCTCTAAAAGTAAATGATATGCCTCAGGGTCTTTTCACTATAATCTGATGTCATAGTCAGTATTACACATCAGAAAAAAAGGAAAAAGTAGACCTTCTGAGGATTAATAATGGATACTAGCCCTAAATTGGCAATAATTTCTGGAGACCTCCTAAAACATCTCTGTAGTCCAGCATTCCGAGCAGGGGCCAGAGGTCAAGATGACCAATGGAGCTCTGTCTCAGGTCCATCTCATAGTGAGCTAATGGGTCCCTGAACACACCATTTGTGGGATAAGTACTGTCCTTCTGGGGAAGGCCAAATGAAGTCAGTGAGACACTGCTTTTACTTATGACAGCAGTAAATCAAAAACAGTGCATTCGGGGCTGGGAAGGTGGCTCAGTAGTAGAGCGCTTGCCTTATATGCATGAGGTCCTGGGTTCGATTCCTCAGTACCACATAAGCAAAAAGAAAAAAGCTGGAAGTGGTGCTGTGGCTCAAGTGGTAGAGTGCTAGCCTTGAGCTGAAGAGCTGAGGGACAGTGCCCAGGCCCAGAGTTCAGGCCCCACGACCGGAACCCCTCCCCACCAAAAAAAAGAAAGAAACATGGAGGCCATGTTTAAAAAAAAAAAAACAGTGCATTCCTGGAGAAACTGAAGAGATTAGTACCACTATCAACTCTGAAGGGTGTGATTCTCATTACAATCTTTCTCAAGTTGTCTATTTGGTCTGTGCAGAAGATAGATCTTGAAGAATGATACCAGGTTATCATAAACTATATCAGAAGGTGTCTCTGTTTTTGGGAAGTGCTCTAGATATGTTTTGTTTTTTTTGCTTGAACAAATGAATATATCCCCAGGTGCTTGATTTGTAGTTGTTGTCTTTTTTCTCTATATCTGTGACTTAAGGCCACCAGAAGCAGTTTGCTTTCAGCTAACAAGCCAATAACACATCATCACTATGTAAACTCAGATACATCAGTTCTCCTGATGTCATAATTTGGATCTGAAATGCTTCCCAAAAGCTAGTATGTTAAAGATTTGCCCTCCCCCCAGATTGTTTCACTATTAAAAGTGGAGGAAGTTTAAGGATGTGGGGTCTGGTAGAAAAGTGAGGTCACTGGAGAGGTGTGTCCTTAAAGAGGATTTGAGGATTTTGGGATCCTGGGCCTTTCCTCGCTTTCTGTCTGCTTCACAGCTACCATAACATGAACAGCTTTGCTCCCCAATGTGCTCCCTTCCATGATGTTCTGCCTTGTCTCAGACTCAAAATGATAGAACCAACTGACTATAGAGATTGAGACCTCTGAAACTATTGGCCCAAATAACCTTTCCTCCTTGCAAGTTTATTTTCCAAGGTATTTTGTCATAATGTCAGAAAGATGACTAACACAACAGCTATTAGATGTATACATAGCATCTTGGAAGAAATTGCACATGTGGTTTTGAATGGAAAAATTAAACAGAATGAGACATATGAATAATACTATTCATAGGAATTTAAAATACATGTTCACAGCCCAGTGCTGATGGCTCATCCCTGTAGTCCTAGCTACTCAGGAGGCTGAGATCTGAGGATTACAGTTCAAAGCCAGCCCAGGTAGGAAAGTCTGTGAAACTCTTATCTCCAATTAACCATGAGAAAACTAGAAGTCGAACTGGCACAAAAGCCCAGGGATAGAACCCAGGCCCTGAGTTCAAGACTCCAGAATGACAAAAGGAAGGAAGGAAGGAAGGAAGGAAGGAAGGAAAGAAGGAAGGAAGAGATAAAATACATGTACATAAAAGAGCCATATATATTTTACACATAAACAGTATACATTAAGAATATTAGAGGGGCTGGGAAGGTGGCTCAGGGTTAGAGCACTTGCCTTGCATGCCAGAGGCCCTGGGTTCGATTCCTCAGCACTACATATGCAAAAAGAAAAAAGCTGGAAGTGGCGCTGTGGCTCAAGTGGTAGAGCGCTAGCCTTGAGCTGAAGAGCTGAGGGACAGCGCCCAGGCCCAAAGTTCAGGCCCCATGACTGGACCCCAAAACAAAAATTAAAAAAAAAAATCAACTGCTGCCTTTCACCAGGAATGGGATGGGAAAATTACACACTTTGTTTTAATCA
>NW_012267303.1:3780012-3792420 GCF_000151885.1 Dipodomys ordii
AAAAAAAAGAGTCTCAGGGACTTTTCTGTATGAGCTGGCTTTGAACTGCGATCCTCAAATTTCAGCCTCCTGAGTGGTTAGGATTACAGGCAGAGCTACCAGCACCCCGCTTCCCTATTTATCTGGAGGCCAGTATTTGTACCTCTGGCTAAAGATATACTGAAGTGCTCTCTTCCCATGGCTACTGTGTAATCTCTGTTTTTCATCATGTCTTTTTCACTTGGCATATGGGGGAGGGTGGCTAAACCTAACGTGGGACTCTTGGAGTTAGGGCCTAGGGTCTAAAACTGGTTTCAACATTGTTTCAAAAATTACAAAAGATGGAGCTGGGCCTGGTGGCTCATGCCTATAATCCTAGCTACTCAGGAGGCTGAGATCTGAGTCTCATGGTTCAAAGCCAGCCTGGGCACGAAAGTCCCTGAGACTCTTATCTCCAATAAATCACTAGAAAACTGGAAATGGTGCTGAGGCTCAAGCAGTAGCAGGCATGCCTTGAGATGAAAAGCGCAGGGACAGCGCCCAAGCCCAGAGTTCAAGCTTCAGGACCAACATACAAAAAGCAAAACAACAAAATAAAAAATTGTGTGTTTTTTTTTTAAAGGAGGCTGGGAAGGTGGCTCAGTGGTAGAGTGCTTGCCTTGCATGCATGAGGCCCTCGGTTCAATTCCTCAGCACCACATAAGCAGAAAAAGCAGGAAGTAGGGCTGAGGCTCAGGTGGTAGAGCGCTGGTCTACAGCTGAAGAGCTGGGGGACAGCACCCAGGTCCAGAGTTCAGGCCCCACAACCAACCAAAAAATAAAAATAAAAAATAAAAATAAAAAAAGGAGGGCTGGGAAGGTGGCTCAGTGGTAGAGTGCTTGCATTGCATGCATAAGGCCCTAGATTTAATTCCTCAGCACCACATAAGCAGAAAAAGCCAGAAGTGGTGCTGTGACTCAAGTGGTAGAGTGCTAGCCTTGAGCTGAAAAGCTGAGGGACAGTGCCCAGGTTCAGAGTTCAGGCCCCACAACTGACAAAAATAAAACAAAATAGAAAAAGAAATTACAAAAGGTGAGAAAGATAAGGAAGGGGTAACAAGTTTGACAAGAAATGTACTTATTATCTTACTTATGTAACTGAAACCCCTCTGTATATCACCTTGACAACAAAAAAAATGAGACAAAAATAAATACTAATAACACTGATAAAAATGGAAAATAAAAATAGTATTAATAACATAGAAAGGTAAGAAAGGGTGTGTGAATTCAATCATAATATTCAATGTACATCTGTGAGGGGATGGGTAGAATTGGGGTACCATTGGTTAAAGGCATTGAATTTATAAACTGGCATGTTGAATTAAAACACCTATGTACAACTATTTAAAGGTAATTTTACTTTATTTATTTATTTTTATTTTATTTTATTTTTTGCTGGTTGTGAGGACTGACCTCTGAGCCTGTGCTGTCCCTCAGCTCTTCAGCTCAAGGCTAGTGCTCTACCATTTGAGCCATAACACCACTTGTGGCTTTTTCTGCTTATGTGGTGCTGAGGAATCGAACCCAGGGCCTCATGTATGCAAGGCAAGCACTCTACCACTGAGCCACCTTCCCAGCCCCTTAAAGGTAATTTTTAAAAAATCAAAAAGGTAATTATACAAACTTTTAAACTATTATTTGACCTGTAGGTTTTTTGTTTGTTTAGTTTTGGTAGGTCATGGGGCTTGAACACAATATGTGAAACTGAAACTAAGCATAGAATCTTCCTAAAAGGGAAACAAAGAACATCACAGGACTTCAAGAAGTGTAACCTGGCACTGGTGGCTCACGCCTATAATCCTAGCTATTCAGGAAGCTGAGGTCTGGGGCTAAGGGTTCTAAGCCAGCCCTGGGCAGAAAAGAGAAAAGTTCAATGAGACTTTTTTTTTTTTTGTCAGTTGTGGGGCTTGAACTCTGTGCCTGAGGACTGTCCTTCAGCTCTTCAGCTCAAGGATAGCACTCTACCACTTGAGTTACAGCGCCACTTCTGGTTTTCTTATGATTTATTGGAGATAAGAGTTTCACAGAGTTTCTTGCTTTGGCTGGCTTTGAACCATGATCCTCAGATCTCTGCCTCCTAAGTAGCTAGGATTACAGGCGTGAGCCACCGGCACCAGGCCGGTTTGTCTCCAACAAACCACTCAAAAAACTGGAAGTGGGGCAGGGGCAAGTGGGAGAGCACTAGTATTATGTACAAAGAGGTTTGGGAGCCTGGTGCTGGTGGCTCACGCCTGTAATCCTAGCTATTCAGGAGGCTGAGATCTGAGGATCACATTTCAAAGCCAGCCTGGGCAGGAAAGTCCGTGAGACTCTGATCTTCAATAAACCACTAGAAAACTGGAAGTGGCGCTGTGGCTCAAGTGGTAGAGGGCTGGCCTTGAGCTGAAGAGCACACGGACAACGACCAAGCCAAGAGTTCAAGCCCCACGACTGACCAAAAAAAAAAAGAGGCTTGGGGTCAGAGCCCAGGCCCTGAGTTCAAACCCCACAACCACCACCACCAACAAAACTCCCATAAGACAAGCCTCATTAGATAGCTCAGACTGGCCTGAAACTGGCCTAAAACTGGCCATCCTGCATCAGCCTCCTTGTGCTGCTTGTGCATGACCACAGCAAATTTAAGAAGCAAATTAAAAAACAAAACTGTCAAGACAAGACTGTCTATGTCACCTGCTTACTATAAACACCTGACACTCTTCTCTGAACTACAAAGGTTTGGCTTTAGAATTAAATTCAGGTTCTTAACAGTTGCCAGGCAAGTACAGAAGCCATATTGACAGTCTTGAGAAAACATTTGCTATAACATCATTTCTTTCTTTCTTTCTTTCTTTCTTTCTTTCTTTCTTTCTTTCTTTCTTTTCTTTTCTTTCTTTCTTTGTCATGGGGCCTGAACTCTGGGCCTGGGCGCTATCCCTCAGCTCTTCAGCTCAAGACTAGCACTCTACCACTTGAGCCATAGTGCCACTTCCAGCTTTTTCTGCTTATATGGTGCTGAGGATTCAAATCTAGGGCCTAATGCATGCAAGGCAAGCACTGTACCTCTGAGCCACCTTCCCAGCTGCTCAACATCATTACTTTTATAATATTAGCTTAATAACTCCGTAACAAACTGATAGCCAACAAGTACCATAAGGGAAAGTTGAAAAGAACTTGGATTTTTTTTTTTTTTTGGTCGGCATGGGGCTTGAACTCTGGGCCTGAGCGCTGTCCCTCAGCTCTTCAGCTCAAGGCAAGCGCTCTACCACTTGAGCTACAGCGCCACTTCTGGTTTTCTGGGTCTCTCCTGCCCAGGCTGGCTTTGAACCGCAATCCTCAGATCTCAGCCTCCTGAGTAGCTAGGATTACAGGCGTGAGCCACCAGCGCCCAGCTTTGAAAAGAATTTTGAAGAGAAAGTTCAAGAGGGCCAAATCACAGTGTGAGGCGGGTAGTGGCTCCTGGGGCACTGGGTGGTTGCTTGGGAAGGCCTCCCAAAGTAGGTAGTAAACCCTATCTAAGGCTAAAAACAGACAGGAGACTGACAGCCAACAAGTACCATAAGAGAAAGGTGAAAAAAACTACTTAACAATTACTAATAACTACTTAGTAACTTACTTAACTATTAATTATTGTTTGAATATTTGCCAAAAGAAATCTTTTTTTTCTTTTTTTTTTTGCCAGTCCTGGGGCTTGAACTCAGGGCCTAGGCACTGTCCCTCAGCTTCTTTTTGCTCATGGCTAGCGCTCTACCACTTGAGCCACAGTGCCACTTCCAGCTTTTTCTGTGTATGCAGTACTGAGGAATCAAACCCAGGGCTTCATGTATGCTAGGCAAGCACTCTACCACTAGGCCACATTCCCAGCCCAAAATAAGAAATCTACAGTACGTTTGAAAGGTTAGAGTATTTGAGGCAGTGACCATTTGTTGCTTGTTTCAGAGCAGAGCAACTGTGGTGTTAAACCACCTGGTTGTGTGCCCTTATAAGACCTGCAAATCATTAGCTCAGGGCTCTCCTCCTGGGCTCCGCTGTGTCAGAGTGTAGGACAAGGCCCGAGCTGCAGCCTGTTTAAATAAAACAACTGTAGAGTCTGACTCTCAGTGGTCTTCTTGGTGGGGGTCCTGTGACCTTGGCATAACAGGTTTATAGGGAAATTCTGTATATAACCTGGGTCCTTTGGCATACAAGATAGATTAGAATCAAATGGTCAAAAACCTGTTCACCACTGTCTCATAAGCAAACAGAAAAACAATAATCTGGAAAAATACTACAAATTTGAATAAAGAGTTTATAATTTTTTGTCTATTTGTTTTGAAGATAGAATTTCATTTTATAGTTCAGGCTAGCCTTGAATTATCAATTTTTTCCTGCCTCGGCCTCCTAAGAGCTGGAATTATAGTGGTATGCCACCATACCAAAGTTATAAAAAGTTGATACAAATCTGTAAGAGTGTACCACAAAAGTCTGGCCTGGCCTTCTTTATTGTCAGTGTTAGGCCTGAGTCAAGGCTTGCTTTTTCTTAGCCTTTAGTTCTATACCAGCTTCCTAAATCTTCCTTACTCTACTTTTTTTACTGTCCAAACCATCCCTTGCTCTGTCTCCAAAGATATTTTTCTAAAGGACAAGTGTCTCATTTGAAACCTTGGATAGCTGCCTGTCAACTAAATGCCTCTTCAGGCTCTTCCCATGATTCCAGTCTTGCCTTTCTCTGGCTTGCCACCTTAGAAACCTCATGAGTTAGTGTGGCTCTTTATAATCCCTCACTCTCCCCAGCCACTAGGCTCTCCTTGTCTGTCTCTTCTGCTGGAGAGCCTTTCCTCTCCTCCATAGTACCCCACTGCCATTTTCTAGCACCCACTCATCTACTAAAGCCTTTACTCAAAGCCTTACTGGCTGTGGGGAACAACAGTTCCTTCTTCTCTGCACCCCTCCCCAGCCACTCACCACATTTTCCGTTTTATACTTTTAATATATAAAAATGTTTTAACTCATATATTTAAATTATAAATAGTCACCTTGATGTCTGTTTCTGGCCCTTACCCATTTCTAAGGAAGGAACCTCTAATCAACTTTATATTCCTAGAATGAACATGGTAGATACTCAATAAGTGCCATTAAAGAAGAAGCATATAATTAGACTGAAGGAATTATATAGCTTATAGGAGAAAATTAATTATAGAACTTCTAGAGAGAGATGGTTAAAAATATATTTAGGGGGGCTGGGAGGTGGCTCAGTGGTAGAGCACTTGCCTTGCATGTATGAGGCTCTGGGTTTGATTCCTCAGTACCACATAAGCAAAAAGAAAAAAAACTGGAAGTGGTGCTGTGGCTCAAGTGGTAGAGCTGAAGAGCTGAGGGACAACACCCAGGCCCAGAGTTCAGGCCCCACGACTGGACCCCAAAAAAATAATAATAAAAATATATTTAGGGCTGGGAAGGTAGCTCACTAGTAGAGTACTTGCCTTGCATGCATGAGGCCCTGGGTTCAATTCCTCAGCACCACATAAGCAGAAAAATCCATAAGTGTTGCTGTGGCTCACGTGGTAGAGTGCTAGCCTTGAGCTGAAAGAGCTGAGGGACAGCACCCAGGCCCAGAGTTCAGGCCCCATGACTGCCCAGCATCAGTGTACTCTGGAGGATGAAATCTGAGGATCACAGTTCAAAGCCAGCCAGGGAAGGAAGTCTATGAGACTCTTATATCCAGTTAACCATCAAAAAGCCAGAAGTGAAGCTGTGACTCAAGTGGTAGAATGCTAGCCTGAGCTAAAAAGCTTAGGGACAGTGCCCAGGCCTCAGGACTGGCACACACACAAAATACATAATATATGTATGTGTGCATACACACACATACATACATACACACACAAAATAAACCAAAAAGACTAATTATTTCCAAAAGTAGAGTATTATTATTATGAACAATCCTAATGATGCTTTATGACACTGTGTAATACCTCTCATTTCAACACTGTTTCATTCTTTTTTTATTATTGTAAAAGTTTATTGAAAAAAAAGTTAACTATAAAAAGGTATATGACCAAATTTTATACAATAAAGAAGTTCCTTTAGAGAAGAGATGCAGATTTCTCTGATGAGCCATCATTATTAAACTCGTTCCAAGGCTTCTAACATGATGATACTATTTCCTCGTATAACCACCATTCCAATATTGTTCTGTTGCCCACTAGTAGCCATCTCCACACATTCATCCATCACCAGATTCATAAATGGATCAAATCCCCGCAATATTCCTTGGACATGTCTGCCACCATTTAATTTCAATGATAGCTTCTTGTCCATAAATTTTTTTAGCTCAGGAGGGTGAGCTTTGCTCATGGTTTTTAATCGGCGGGCTCAGAGATGCTTTGGAACTGAACTTGCTGCCTCCTTCACGCGCCTGCGGCACAACACGGTTTCATTCTTATCACTATTAGTCAATCTTTAAAAAAAATGATTCACAGAAAGAATGCCAATTGTGTTCACAGGTAATACCTCTTTGTCATTAGCTGAGTATATGAGCTGGTATCTGATGTAACAATTTCAAGTCACTATTTTCTTTCCTTATTTTTTTCTTCCTGGTACTGGGGCTTGAACTCAGGGCCTACATGCTGTCCCTTAGTTATTTTGCTCAAGGTACTCTACCACTTAAGCCTCACAGCTCCACTTCTGGCTTTTTGGTGGTTCATTGGAGATGAGTCTTATGGACTTTTCTGCCCAGGCTGGCTTTGAATTGTGACCCTCAGATATTAGCCTCTTGAGTAACTAGGAATATGGGTCACTATTTCTGACCTCAAGGAGATGATAGTCCAGTGGCAGAAATCAGATGTAAATACAAGTAAAATAATCAGAAACAATTCAAGGTAATTTGTTGTGTCAAATTTTGTGATTTAGTAGTAAAATGCAATAAATGTTAAAAGATGTGCAGTTAGAGAAGGCATTAGATATATGCTCACAAGCTTAGGGAAGACTGTAACTATCAGAAAGAATGGGGAGGGACCCTGGGAAAACCCTACCTGAGATTTTTTCCATCTCTTCCAATAGTTTTTCCAGATCCTTATTCAGGTCGGACAGCATTTTCAGCATGTTATCGTAGTTTCTTTCTCCAGGGTCAGAATCAGCCATCTAGGCAGTGCATAGAAAAAAGCTGTCATGAGACAGACTGGCATTTCATTTCCAGCTCCACAGCTGAGCAGAATGCTTTCCTCATCTCAGATTCAGACAATACTGACACCACAGAGCTGTTGTAAAGATTAGATCACAATATGTATAAAGGGCTTAGTGTTCAGCACATATTTAGCTTTTCCTCCCCTGCCTTTATTACTCTGCAAACACTCTTCAAACACAGCTGAGGGGCTGGGAAGGTAGTTCAGTGATAGAGCGCTTGCCTTGTATGCATGAGGCCCTGGGTTCCATTCCTCAGCACCACATAAGCAAAAAGGAAAAAGCCGTATGTGGCTCTGTGGCTCAAGTGGTAGAGCACTAGCCTTGAGCTAAAGAGCTTAGGGACAGCGCCCAGGCCCAGAGTTCAGGCCCCATGACCAGATTCCCCACCCCCCCAAAGAAAAACACAGCTGAAGACTGGGGAGATAAAAGTAGAAGACATTTTTACCAATTACAAAGTAAAAAAAAGAAAACTTTGCTATGATGGTAACACAGTAGTGAGCTTATTTTGGCAAAACTATATTAATGCACTAAAATGTAAGCTTTGTATAAATATGCTATGAAGGTATAATCCTACCTCCAAGAGATCTCCAATGTGTGATATGAGAATAAGAAAAAGGCCATATGACTAGAAGGTGACAGATGGCAGAGGAGATACAGAAGAAGTACTAACACAATATAGATTGAAGCTACAGAATTGGAGTGGAGTTAGTTTTATTTTAAAATATGAAATGATTAGCACATTTTCAGATTTAAAAATTACTAAGTTAATTTTCCATGACTATGCTGGTCTACCCATACAGAATTATTTCTTTTTCTTTCTTTTTGCTTTTGGTCAGTTGTGGGGCTTGAACTCTGAGCCTGAGCACTGTCCCTCAGCTCTTCAGCTCAAGGCGAGCGCTCTACCACTTGAGCCACAGCACCACTTCTGGTTCTCTAGAGGTTTATTGAAGAGTCTCACAGACTTTCCTGCCCAGGCTGGCTTTGAACTGTGATCCTCAGATCTTAGACTCCGGAGTAGCTAGGACTACAGGTGTGAGCCACTAGCGCCCAGCTACCAAGTATTATTTCTGAATTTGGTCTTCTTTGGTTCAAATCTTGGCTCCCCCACATATTTAGCTACACTACCTTGGACAACACACACACACACACACAAACACACACACACACACACACACACACACACATTTTAAACATTTTTTTTGTAGGTTCTCAGGCTTGAACTCTGGACTCAGGTGCTGTCCTTAAGCTTTTGTGCTCCAGACCAACAAACTACCACTTGAGCTACAGTTCCACTTCTGGCTTTTTTTGTGGTTAATTGGTGATAAGAGTCTCATGGACTTTCCTGCCTGAACTGGCTTTGAACCATGATCCTCAGATCTCAGCCTCTTGAGTAGCATGGTATAAGCCACCAGCACCTGGCTCACTTAACAAGACAGTTTTGTGACTTGTAAAGGGCAATTGTCAATAGTAATTGTATTTTATGGGCTAGAGTTTTGGTGAGGATTAAATGATTTAAATTATGTATGAGTCAGCACATAAACTATCCTAATAAGCACATAATAAATCATATCTACTGCTACTTAAAGTATACTCTAAATACTTTAGATCCTTTCCTGACCTTTATAAATAATATGGATTACTTCATTGCACATATTTGATGCTCTTCTATTTGTCTACAAGGCCTTGGGCTAGGTAAGATGAGAAAAAAGAGAGACTAACAAGGCTGTTTCATGAAGATGAAGAAATGAGCCAGATGTCCTTAAAATAGGAAAAGAAGGCCTCAGGTATGGTGTGTTCATATCGTTGTCCATGTAGAGACATGAGGAGAGACTTCTTGGACCTCTCTGTAGAGTTAGTGACCTCTACAATATTCTCCTGTGATTTCAGGGTCTCTCTTACCATGCATTCCTCAGCTGGTGTGATGACTGTGGACACTTCTACCTTCTTAATAAGACTATGAAGCCCTGGACAGTACTTTCTAATGAACTATTCCTAGAAAAAATACTGAGCATTCAAAAAATATTGGCTGAATAAAGGAAAGGAATGTACAACTAGGATAAATCTCTAAATATGAAAGACAATTCTGGATTCTCCCCTTCTGCTATCATCTTTGCTAATTGGAAGTTGAGGAACAGAGGGCCCTCTAGAGACCCGAGGCAGATCTGCTGGCTCTGAAGTAGTCAATGAATACCTTCTTAGCATTTTCCCTCTGCCTCTCAGTGATAATGCCCCTCTCTGCCCACAGCCTCACTGTCCTGATTGTGCTAAGGATTCACACCTTGCTCTTAAACCCCAGGTCTGTATATACACCTGCCTTCTAAACTTCATAGGGATGTTTCCTAAAAATTTAAAACTCAGCAATCTAAGATAACTTATTATTTTTATTTCCTTCCCCAAATCTTTCTTCTTTGGGAGAAGTACTAGTGTCTAATCTTCTTCCATGCTATGGATGGCACCACTGTTTGCCTAGTAGCCTGAGACAGAAACATGAGTAATATTTAGGTCCTTCATCTCTTATCTTCCTGATCTAATTGATTACTGAAATGCCATTTTTTGTGGGATTGTTTTTTTTTTGGGGGGGGGTTGGTCATGAGGCCTGAACTCTGGGCCTGGGCACTATCCCTCAGCTCTTCAGCTCAAGACTAGCACTCTACCACTTGGGCCACAGCACCACTTCCAGCTTTTTCTGCTTATGTGGTACTGAGGAATCGAACCCATGACTCATGAAAGGCATGAAAGGCAAGCACTCTACCACTTAGCTACCTTCTCAACCCTGGAATGCCATTTTTATCTGTTCTTGAAATAACTTTTTTTAAGTCTATGAATCAGGAAGGCTTAATGCTTAGGAGCTGCTAAGAAATGAAACCTTGCACTTGTGGAGTTCACATCCTGTTCTTTAAAGTCTCTCATATCTGTCTTCCTCCATTCCCTCAGGGATATTGCTTTAAAGGAGGTATATTTCATTATCTACATTGATTACACACTTACTGAGAATTTACTATGTGTCAGACACCTGCTATGTCTCTGTAGACACTTCAGAATATCTGTGGGTCTAGACAGACAAAATTCATCCTGTTGCCTGTGTAATTGTAACCCCTCTGTACAGTATTTTCACAATTAAAAAAAAAGAAATAAAAAAACAGAAATTAAAAAAAATTCATGCTGTCATAGAGCTTCTATACCAGGAAAAGTAAGAAATTCATAAAATATATTCACTTTGTGGTAATTGCTGCAAGGAAAAGAAGGAGCACTTTTCTCTTTCTTCTTCTTCTTTTTTTATTTTTTTATTTTTATTGGTCGTGGGGCCTGAACTCTGGGTCTGAGCACTGTCCATCAGCTCTTCCGCTCGAGGCAAGTGCTCTGCTTGAGCCAAGCACCATTTCTGGTTTTCTAGTGGTTAATTGGAGGTAAGAATCTCACAGAATTTCCTGCCTGGGGTGGCTTTGAACTGTAATCCTCAGATCTCAGCCTCCTGAAATAGCTAGGATTATAGGCATGAGCCACTAGCACCCAACTAGAAGGGGCACTTTCACTGGAAAAGTAAGAATATATTTGCTGATGAAGTGACCTTTTGGTATTGAAGATTGTACCCAGGGCTTTGTGCATTCTAGGCAAGTGCTGTACATCTGAGCCAATTTTTGAACTGATACTTGGGTGACAAAAGTGTTGGCTGGGTTATGATGTGAGTGAGAGAGTTCTAGACAGAAGGAAAGGTTCAAGAAAAGCAGGGGCTGGGAAGGTGGCTCAGTGGTAGAGTGCTTGCCTTGCATGCATGAGGCCCTCGGTTCGATTCCTCGGCACCACATAAGCAGAAAAAAAAAAAGCCTAAGTGATACTGTGGCTCAAGTGGTAGCGCACTAACCTTGAGCTGAAGAGCTGAGAGACAGCACCCAGGCCCAGAGTTCAGGCCCCACGACTGGACCCTACCCCCCTCCAAAAAAAAAAAAGAAAGAAAGAAAAGCTGGGCATGGTGGCTCACGCCTGTAATCCTAGCTACTCAGGAGGCTGAGATCTGAGGATCACGGTTCAAAGCCAGCCCGGGCAAGAAAGTCCATGAGACTATTATCTCCAATAAACCACTAGAAAACTGGAAGTGGCGCTGTGGCTCAAGTGGTAGAATGCTCGCCTTGAGCTGAAGAGTGCAGAGACAGCACCCAAGCCCAGAGTTCAAGCCCCATGACGGACAAAAAAAAAAAAAGAAAGGTTCAAGGAAAGGTGAGGGTGGCCCTGATTGTTTTGAGGAATAGAAAAAAGTATAGAGACAGGCACCAGTGGCTCATGCCTATAACCCTAGCTACTCAGGAAGCTGAAATCTAAGGATTGTGGTTCAAAGCCAGCCCAGGCAGGAAAGTTCTTAAGACTCTTATCTCCAATTAACCAACAGAAAACTGGAGGTGGCACTGAGCTCAAGTGTAGAGCACTTGCCTTGAGCTAGAGAGCTGAGGGACAGTGCTTAGGCCCTGAGTTCAAGCCCCATGACCAACAAAAAAGAAAGAAAGAAGTATAGAAAGGTGCTTATGAGATGAATGGTATAAAATGAGAACAGCTAAGTAGGCAAGAATTTAACCTCTTTTGAAAGTGAGTTAAGCCTATAGAGGTTGAGATCAGGGGTTATGTAATTATGTCTTTGGCTGGTGTTTGGCGGATAGACTGTTGTAGAAGGTTAAGAGGAGGCAAGAGCAGTAGACCAGTTCAGTTAGGAAAGTATTATGATGCCTTAAAGATATCTGGTCTGTTTTTTTTTTTTGTTTTAGTTTTAGTTTTTTTTAGGGTGGGAAGGGGTATGGGGAGAGAAACACTAGGACATTGCTAAAGATAATAGTAACTTGGACTAGGGTATTATGATATCAATAAGAAGTAGAAGGGACCAGCTCACAACTGTAATTCTAACTACTAAGGAAGCTGAGATCTTGAGGATCATGGTTCAAAGCCAGCTCTGGAAGGAAAAGCTGTGAGACTCTTTTTGTTGTTGTTGTTGTTGGTGGTGGTTGTGGGGCTTAAACTCTGGGCCTGGGCGCTATCCCTCAGCTCTTCAGCTCAAGGCTAGCATTCTACCACTTGAGCTACAGTGCCACTTCTGGTTTCTGAGTGGTTTATTGGAGATAAGAGTCTAATGGACTTTCCTTGCCCAGGCTGGCTTTGACGCGATCTGAATCATTGGAATAATACAAGTGAAAGACAATAATAGTTAGGACCAGCATAGACATGGTGAAAGTAGAATGGAGTAGGCTGATTCAGAATACATTTTTT
>NW_012267303.1:3793785-3795916 GCF_000151885.1 Dipodomys ordii
CACTGAGCCACCTTCCCAGCCCCCGAATGAAATGTTTTTAAAGAGAAAGGAGAAGTAGAAACTGGCTTCCAAGAGAAGCTGAGAAATATTCTAGTACTTGAATATACTGTGGCGTTAAGTTGGGAGATACTGTGCCAGTGTTAAATATTACAAAGGGCTCAGTACATTCCAAACATTTAATTTGGGTGTCAGAGGTCATCTCAGTGAAATCTTTTTCAGGGGAATCAGCAAAACTATCAATAAGGGCTGGGAAGGTGGCTCAGTAGAGTGCTTGCCTAAGAAGCCCTAGGTTTAATTTCTCAGTACCACATACACAGAAAAAGCCAGATGTGGTGCTGTGGCCTTGAGCAAAAGAAGCTCAGGGACAGTTCTCAGGCCCTGAGTTGAAGCCCCAGGACTGGCAAAAAAAATATTAATAATATCTCTATGAACTGAAGAATTAATGAATCATTATAGGAGTTGGAGGTATAAGGATTGAGGTTCAAGGCTGGGCAAATGTAAGAGACCCTATGTAAAAAATAAACCAAAAACAAAAGGATTGAGACCAATCTCCAGCACCATTTTTAAAGGAATTACACAAAGCAGACAGTGTGGATTAAGATAAGGGAAACTAAAGTGTAGAGTGAAGTGTGTGTGTGTGTGTGTGTGTGTGTGTGTTTTGAATTCTTCGTTTCTAGGTTGTGTGAAAAAAGTCTGGTTGAACAGAAAGGTTGACCCATCAGGAGAAAGAGTAAGAGATAATGAAGAGTCTGGTCTCAGGCAGGTAAAGGGACATCTTATTCTATGAAAGTAGGACAAAATAGGGAACAGAAGGACAGTTGGGGTCATGGCTCACTGGTAGAATGCTTGCCTCAAAGTTCAAGCCCCAGTACCACCACCAGGGGAAAAAAAGGTAAGGGAAGATGGCCAGAGCAGGGGAATTCAGCATTGATGATATCTAAATGCCCTGAGGCATAAGGCTTCTCTCTCCCCTTCCCCCCCCCCCTTTTTTTCCTTCTAAGAATGTTCTTTCTTGTTTTGGGAACAACTGTCTGTACTTCCCTTCAGTGCTTCAGCGTGTGTTAGAGAAGCAGTGGTAGTGTGTATAAGGCTGAATAGCTGCAGGGTCCTCAGGAACCCTAGAATAACACAGAGAAAATGGATGGAGTAAAACCAGCCTGGAAGTACAAAACAGGCTGATAGTACAGGAAAGGACACTGAGGCACAAGAGATCACTTTAACAGGTGAGCAAGATGATAGTAAACATGAAGTAGACGTAAAGACATGTGCTGGGCACCAGTGGCTCATGTCTGTTATCCTAGCTACTCAGGAGGCTGAGTTCTGATGATCTTAGTTCAAACCCAGCCCAGGCAGGAAAGTCCTTGAGACTCTTCTCTCCCTAAACCACCAGAAAACCAGAAGTTGTGCTGTGGCTCAAGTGGTAGAACCCTCTCCTTGAACTAAAGACCTCTAAAACAGCTTCCAGATCCAGAGTTCGAGACCTACTACTGACAAAAAACAAACAGACAGACATGCTTCTATGACCCTAGAGACACATACAGGGTATGTAAAATTCAGGACATGGAATGTATGGGATGAGGAGGCTGAGGTGAGGGGCCTTAGGGTGTGAGGTGAGGAGGCTGAGGTAGAGGTCTTAGAGTGTGAGGTGAGAGGTTGAGGAGAGGAGTATTAGGGGATGAGGTGAGAGGCTGAGGTGAGGGGTGTTAGGGTGAGAGGTGAAAAGCTGAGGTGAGGGGCGTTAGGGTGTGAGGTGAAAAGCTGAGGTGAGGATTGTTAGGGTGTGAGGTGAGGAGGCTGAGGAAGAGGTCTTAGAGTGTGAGGTGAGAGGTTGAGGAGAGGAGTATTAGGGGATGAGGTGAGAGGCTGAGGTGAGGTATCTTAGGGTGTGAGGTGAGAGGCTGAGGTGAGGGGTGTTAGGGTGTGAGGTGAAAAGCTGAGGTGAAGGGCGTTAGGGTGTGAGGTGAGAGGCTGAGGTAAGGGGTGTTAGGGTGTGAGGTGAGAGGCTGAGGTGAGGGGCGTTAGGGTGTGAGGTGAGAGGCTGAGGTGAGGGGCGTTAGGGTGTGAGGTGAGGGGGCTGATGTGAAGGGCGTTAGGGTGGGAGGTGGGAGGCTGAGGTGAGGGTTAGGGTGTG
>NW_012267303.1:3803116-3816366 GCF_000151885.1 Dipodomys ordii
AGCCACCTTCCCAGCCCATAAAAATCACTTTTGATTTACTCCTAATGTTAGTTTAACAGAAAAGCCTACTTGAGAGGAGCGAGTTGTCCCAGGGGACCCTTTATGCCCTCACGGACATGACAACCTGGCAGCCAGACCTCAAGCCTAGGGGATAACAAAGAACCCTCTAGGGATGTACTCTTGCTTAGAGGGGTACAGAGGCATGTTCATGCATGGAGAATGCAGGTGCATCCCACCCTCAGGTAGACAAACACAAGAAGTCCCACAGAAGAAGTGAAGGTTCTGAAGCAAGAGTTTATTCCAAGTGCACATGAGTGTGTGGACAAGTTCAGAGTCTGTGTTATTTAGCAGACAGAGACACACATTCCATAGCATGTCACAAAGTCCCCATGAACAGTCTCTAAGCGCCAACCCTTCCTCTGTCACCTTTCCAGCCTAAGCTAGGGAAAAGGGAGGGACTTCTAGTTCCCAAACAAAACACAGGCACCTAAGGGCTGAGTGACTTACACAGCCTTATCTTTATTAATATCTACCAAGAAAAAAATCAAAATTCCCTCCTTATTCCAACCCACCTCCATCTGGGCCCTCAGGGAGCAGCATTTGCCGAGGGGCACCTGCTGACAGAACAGTCCTTGGAACTGGGCACCCATGCATGGCCACGCATTATGCTTGCACACAGACCACAGGCCCCTTCCTCCACCGTGTGAGGGATGAAAGGGCAGCTGGCATTTTTCCATCCCTCAGCTGTCAGTCTTGGGAACTTGAAAAAGATCAGCAATGTCCAGCAGGGCTTGTCGGATGTGGTTCCCAAAGCGCTGGGCATTCTGTAGGAACTGGGAGCTCAGACACACTTTCAGGTCAAATCCCACCCATTCCCATGAACAGAGTAGGCTTTTGGGTTGCCCCATGTGGCCCCTCTCCTCAGGCCACGTAGCAGGGAAGACTCACCGTCTCTGAACTTGAGAACTTGCTAGAGACATGGAAAAACATAGTGCTTTCTCCTGCAATCATGTAGGAGACACCATAGCCATCATCTGCCACCTGAAAACAAAAGGTGAGTGAGAGGACATGAAAGCTGATGTGCCTGGTCTTCCCTAAGATTTGCAGGAGATGGCCTCAACCCTGGAGACTGCATTCTTGATGTCAGGACCTTACCTCCCACCCCAGGAAACAGGGCTCCTTGTGCTAAGATCTAGGGGGCTCATACTCTATACTGCCCCCTTGTTCCAGGAGGATCTCTAGTCTTCTGACAAACCAAACTATCTGAATGTCTAGGTGAGGAGCTGGATTCCTCAACTTGACATATTGCAGAAGGACCCAATATAGAGCGCTGTCCTCTGCAGAGAAGACAGAGCCACATGACATTGGTGGGCCCTAGAACCTGTCTACCTGTGCTGACAGCTACCACTCTGTTTTCATTCAGGGTTCCTCCCACACAAGGTGCTCCTGTCCCGTCTGGTCTGGTCATGGTACACACGTGTGCATACATACACGTGTGTACACACACACACACACACACACACACACACGCTGCACTGAATCTCTAGGGCCCAAATATTTCTCACCATCACCTTTCAGGGATACTCACAGGGCCAAAGCCACCTCCGGCACCCACGTGATTGGGGTACTGGTCTGGATCAAACATACGAATCTGGGACTGAGGGATCTGGCTGGTGGAGAGGCGCCAGGGTTCTGAAAGCACCTGTAACAGGGAGTCCAAAGTCTGTCAGACATTAGGCACTCAGCATGCACCTGTTTAAATGGTACTAAAGACCTGCTCTGAGAAGGACACTGTCCTGGTGAGGATATAGGGATGGACGTGCATGAGGAGATGCCTGGGCTACTGTTCCCTGCACCCCACAGCCTGTAAAGGAAACCTTCCCCGGCCCATTAGGGCCCATCAGATCTCCCATGCAACCCTCTGCACTGCCTTGCCTCCACCCTTCTCACCAGCACCAGGACCACCTGACAGCATGAAAGCAGTGACTTCATGAAGAGAACATGCAGGAACAGCCCTTAGTCCCAGGACTGCAGGCCTGGTGGGCTGTGAGGTGAGAAGGCTTCCACTGACTTCCAGGGCTACAGTAGGAACTGGCCACACAAAGCACTATCTCAAGAAGGCTGAGCTCCTGGGTCTAAAGGCCATAGCCAGCAACAACACTGACCTCAGCCAGGAAAGGAGAGCTGACGCTCAGGTACTTGGAGACTACGTAAAGGCAGAAGAGGTGCCTGTCTATCCCAGCCCCCGTCATAGCCAAGCGGTACATGTTCTGGTGCTTCTCAGAAGCTTTCCGGAAGAGATCTCGGAGATCTTCTTTCTGGGGTATAAATGCAGAAGGATGAAGAATGGCCGGTGCCTCAATGCATAGGAAAGTGAAGAGCAGTGGGTCAGAGCTCACCATGTGGGAGCCATTCACCATGGCCTGCACAAAGGCTGTGGACTCACTGGTACAGGAACGCACAGTTTCTGTCCGTCCCTCGCGGAACATTCTGGTCATTGAGGCCTCATAGGTCAAGCAGAATTTGCCCTTGTCCTGGGGTACAGAGAGGGGTGAATCTGGCAGGTGGACCCCGAGCTGCCCTGCCCACTCAGCAGCCCAAAAGGGCTCCTACCCGGAAGTGAGCCAGCTGTAAGGCAATTTGCACAAAGGCATCAGGGCTGGTACGACACTTCTTGATGAGGCCTTTGCCAAAAGGCAAGAACTGGAAGCAGTACAACTCCACATCGTCTGCCAGAGCCTTAGCCACCTGGTAGGAACTCTCGATGGCAGCTTGGCACTGCAGAGATATGGAAAGGGTCAAGTTGGGACAATGCTCTCCAAGCAGGCCTCTAGGTTGCATTGAGGAGGTGTGAAGTAAAAGGCAGAAGCTAATGTCTTCAGAAGAGGACCGGAGAGGACTCATCGTGAAGGCAGAATGAGTGTAGGTAAAGCGGACGCATCGCTGGGCGTTACAACAAGAGCCATGGATGTGAGCTGTGCACCTCAGCCTTTCCCCAGTACAGACAGCCCTGAACTTTCTGCTTTCTTTGTGAAAAGTCTGGACCCCACATTTCTTTTTTTTTTGTTATTGTTGGTCCTAGGGCTTGAACTCTGGGCTTGGACACTGTCCCTCAGCAATTCAGCTCAAGGCAAGTGCTCTACCACTTGAGCCACAGCGCCACTTCCAGTTTGCTAGTGGTTTACTGGAGATAGTCTCACAGACTTTCCTTCCTGGGCTGGCTTTGAACCATGATCCTCAGATCTCAGCCTCCTGAGTAGCTAGGTTTACAGGCATGTGCCACCGGCACCCGGCAGACCCCACATTTTTTAAGCTTCTGTCCCATCCCTGGAGGAGGGGGGTCCAAGTGGTGAGGGCAGGAGTGTATGTGGGTAACCCGAACTGATCACTCTTGCCCCTGCCCCTGCCTGGCTTGCACACCTGTTCAGGAAGGTCCCACTGCAGCCGCTGAGGAAGAATAAGCTGAGGGTTCGGGTTGCCAAGGCAGTGTCCAGTCTCTGTGTAGCCCAGGTGAAAGGTGTCAGTGCCTAGGACAAACTGAAGGGAGAAAGCTAAGATAGGAAACAAAGCTCATCACTAATGTCTGTCCTGCTGGCCCCCTCTCCAGGCCTGTTACCTCCCAGAGGTGCCCAATGATGGGGGCATCTGCCCACGCGTGTTCTGTGTTGAGCCCCAACAGACCATTCTTGAAGGAAATAAGAGTGAAAGACTTGTCGAACCATCTGCAGGAGGAGTAGATGCATGGATGACCCAGGTGGGGCATACACAGGACCCTTAACCTACAATCCTAATGTTAAGAAGTAATACCACTTTGCTCTCAATTCTAACCATCATCCTAACTCCAAACTTAACTGAAACAACCTTGATTTCTTTTTTTTGGGGGGGTGGGTCCAGTTGTGGGGCCTGAACTCTGGGCCTGGGCGCTGTCCCTCAGCTCTTCAGCTCAAGGCTAGCGCTCTACCACTTGAGCCACAGCGCCACTTCTGGCTTTTTTCTTATGTGGTACTGAGGAATCGAACCCAGGGCCTCAGGCATGCAAGGCAAGCGCTCTAGCACTGAGCCACCTTCCCAGCCCCAACAACCTTGATTTCTAACTTTCAGCTCTAACCCTGACTATAATCACTAACTTAACCATGCCACTACCTAGCTGATAGCGGTGTTCCTTTTCTGTTGATCCTCTAAGCCTAGTCATAACTTCTAGTGTTAACCCCACCTCCCATCCCACCCCCGCCCTCCAGTCAACCCCTGCCCCCTGCCCTCTGCCCAGAGCCTCGCACATGCCTGTTGTAGCAGTTGCCGTGCAGCAGCGCCTTGCCGTAGAGGCTGAGGCTGGCCTCATCATCAGGGTTGTAGCAGTGGGACTCTTCATCCAGAGACACAAAGAAAGCAGCACGCTCGATGGTTTCCAGAGCAGCCTTGTTCTTGCCAGAGCTGAAGAAGGCCTGGCGTGCCTGTGCCCACTCCACCCTGGGAGCACAAGGGCAGGTGAGCAGTGGAGCCAGTGTGCACTTTGGTTCAGGGCACTTCCCAGGACCTGGCGGGGCCTGGAAATGGGTGAGGTCGGGGTGCCTACGTGTCCTGGAACATGTCCCACCTTCCATGCAACATATATTAAGGGTGGATATGCCAGCTATCTGCTATTTTACCACCAATGCCCTTCACTATTTAGGTCCTATATGCCCCCATTCCTTGGTTGTACCTCTGGCCCCAATTCTACCATGACAGAAAGGGCAAAAGCCTCCCCATAAGTCCAGATACCTTCCGCCTGCAGTGAGGGCTGCCAGCCTCTCTTCCCCAGGCTGAGGTGGGGAGGGGTCATCTAGGATCCTTTGGAACTGCATCTCCAGGTCCCGAGGCTTGAGCAGGCGGGATCCCTCATAGAGCCAGACCTTGAAGAAGCGGCCCTTGTGGTAGACAGCCACATGCCTGCTCTCTGCGAGGTGCTGCAGCACATCTGTGACAGAGGCCAGTGGACAGGCTGAGGCCTGGCCTCAGAGAGAAGAGCACCTCCCTCCCTGACCCAGCCCTGGAAAGGGGCCACCTCCTTCACACTGCGTAGCAATTGGCAGGTCAGATGATACTTGACCTGCCGCTGCCCTGGGCCTTCTATCCCTCAGGAGCAGATCTCTGTGTGCTAAGCAGGGCTTGTGCTATGTCCCTCTACTACCTCTTACGACAATCAAAGTGCTAGTAATTCCCATAAACTGCCTGAGGCAGCAGGTCCAGAAACAGAGAAAGTTGCTGACTCCATAACCCCCAGGCAAACCTTTTCCCTTCTGCAAGCTCTGTTTAAGGTGACTGTGCTTCCTCTGAGCTACACTAACCCAGCAGTGCTCCTCTCACTGTGTGCTTGTGTGCGCATGTGCCAATACTGGAGCTTGAACTCAAGGCCTTAAGCGCTCACTTGGTTTTTATGTTCACAGCTGGTATTCAATCACTTGCCTCTACTTCTGGCTTTTTGCTGGCTAGAGATAAGAGTCTCTTGAATTTTACTGTCTGAGCTGTTCTGATCCACAGTCCTAGCCTGAGTAGCTAGGATTCTAGGTGTGAGCCATTAATACCCAGACTCTCATTACTCTTTATTTACACAACTATCTTCCCATGTTTAGGGAGGCTCTGGAGGGGAGAGGCTCTGTTCTGGGCACCCTGGGATCTAGTACCATGCCTGTAAATAATGCCTAGTATCGGCCACAAACTGACTACTTCGTACATATCCATGACCCCAAGACACAGGAATGCTTAGTAATAAGTAGGTAATTGGGCACCTAGTCATGGTAGGACCACAGCTGGGAGGGTAGGACTTGTTCCTGCCGGGTGCCTGGCTGTGGCCTGGTACCTGTCTCATTGCCGGGGATGCGAGTAGTGTTGAACATCCTCTCCATCTGATAGGAGCACATGGGCACAATACCCAAGGCCATCACCTGGGAGAAAGGTCCATCATGGCTCACTCAGGCCTCCCCTCACCATCCCACCTTCAACCCTGATGCAACTCACAGGCTTGATCTCTTCACGGTCCAGTTTGCGACGATACATGATCATGGCATGGACGACATTTCCTAGGCGGGCTGCCTGCACCTCTGTGTTCTTGACAAGCACAAGGTCCTATAGACAAAGCAGATCCTGCAGGGCTCACACCTCTGTCTGCATGTCACCTAGGTCTCACTGACAAGAGGACCAACTTATTCAAGGGTGGAAGGTATCACTTCCTCCTTCCAGCCCATCCCATATGCTGTCAGGGCAACTTCCAGAAATGTATAACTAACATTCTACAAGTCTGCTCCAACTTAGATCAGAGTTGCTTTCTTTCTTTATACTTATTTTACTTGTACATGTTTTTCTTATTTTGATCCAAAGAAAGTTCTGGCACTAATAAACAGCTTGAAACCTTTGGAAGGCTGTGTACATACTTCTAGAAGGAATCCTCACAGGCTAGTAGTGGGGTTGTTGTTGTTTGTCAGTCGTGGGGCTTGAACTCTGGGCCTGGACACTATCCCTCGGTTCTTCAGCTCAAGGCTAGCGCTCTACCACTTGAGCCATAGTGCCACTTCTGGTTTTCTGAGTGGTTTATTGGAGATAAGAGTCTCATGGGAGATGACCTCCCCAAGTGAGGTGAGCGAGGTAACGCCATGTGGGACCAACCCTGCCCTGGAGCCTGCTCCGGCAAGGCAGCCGCTTCTCCCTCAGGAACTCAGAGCGGCCCGGAGGACACCCTTGGTGGACTCCCCTTGACCTCCAGACCAAGTGACGTGACATGTGAGCTCCCCTGGGTGTGGGGCACGCTTAGTAGAATTAGGCCTAGGAGTTAGTTATTGGTATGGATGGCATTTGAAGTGCTTAAATAAACTAAGTGAAACTTAAAAAAAAAAAAAAAAAGAGTCTCAGGACCTTCCTGCCCAGGCTGGCTCAGATCTCAGCCTCCTGAGTAGCTAGGATTCTAGGTGTGAGCTACCAGCGCCCGGCTAGTAGTGTGTTTTTGACAGTGGTAAAGACTGGGTGTAGGGCAGCAGAGAGACCAGCAGGTGGTGTACAGTCAGAAGGGCCAGTGGCATGGGGCAGGCACACAGTGACGTCCTGAGCGCTAAGAGAAGCATGGTATTCATCTGAAGCATAGTATTCATCTTGTGGTCTGGCCCCACACAGGGACAAAAGCAAGACATATTTGAAGAAATTCCCTAGAAATGGTGTCAAAACAGCTGGGAACTTGTGACTGGGAAGCCAAGGAGGTGGGAATAAAGGCAGGAAATGGTGGAGTCTGACAAGCAAGCCTGAGAGAGATTCAGCCATTCTCTAATACTCCCTGATGAGGATCCCCCAAGCCTCACTCCATAACCCCTTCTTCCCCATGGAAGCATCCACAAGACCTCTGGACTGTCCTCCACATCCTTGCCCCAGAGCCAGGGAAAGAGCCAAGCACACACAGGAGGCCTGTGTAAGCTGGCTTTGGTTCTTACCATGACATAATAGTTGCTATTCACCATGAGGGGGCTTCTGCCTCGGAGGTAGATATACTCTTCCCACCAGTCACTCACCTGTGGGTGGGCAGGAGATTAAAGCTGGGGAGGTGGCGGTCAGGACATGTGAGTAAGGACAAGGCCAGGAGGGCAAACTTACATAGTTAGTTGCCCACCATGACTTGAATACCAAGTATTTCTGCAGCCTGGGGGCAGTCTTTTCCTGGAATTCTTTGGCCAGTGTTTCCATACGGTAATATTCCTCATCCTCCAATAATGGCCGCACAGACTCCAAGTACTGTCATTACCACAAGATCAGATATCAATGGCTATCTTAACCCTCTTCCCATCTCTGTCTCCTCACTCAGGCCCCATTACTCTCAAGCCAACTATTTACAGGAAACAGTCTTTTATGTTTGAACTAGCCTCTGAACCCAGGCTCCCATGCCCACTAGTACCCAGGCCCTTACCCGCTGAACTGTGGCTGACACACAGGGCACAGGAAGTTTTGGCAGAGATGTCTGGAAGCTGTAGAGCATGGGCCGACGGCTGGACAGAAGGCGGACACAGATCTAGAAGTACAGGGCGCAGCATTGGCGTGGGAGGCAGGAGGCACAAATCAGCAAATGACTGACACCTTTAGAAGCACCCCATTCCCCTTCAGAATAAACCCACACATGAAGCACCAGTGCCCAGTCTGTCTCTCCCCTCCTGTTTAGAACCCCAAATGAGATTCTTGGGGTATCAAACCACACGCCTGCACCCTCCAATGTTTCTGCTCACAGCCCAGATCTTGGTGGCATGACTGGTCTTGCCGTGCATCTCAAACATCCACCCGTGGTAAGAAAGCAGCAGCTTCAGAGTTTGTCGGAATAGGAAGATGCCTGTTATCCAGACCCCCGTGGAGAAGATGGCCATGCTGAGAAGTGCCCGAGACTGTGGGGTCTCATAATGGCTACACCTATGAGAGAAGGGGAGAGGACTGCCGGGGATCCACTCACAGCAATATTAGGAGAATTCTGAATCATTGGCTATGAACAGTCTTGTGAGAGACACAAAGGGGCAAGAACCTCTCTGGGCACACTCAGGTCTGAATGTATCAAATACCAGCTGATATGGTGGTTCTGGGGGAAGGTTGCCCCTGGGGCCATTATGAACTGCTGTCTTGAATTTGACTAGCTCAGGAATGGTCTTGGGAACTAGCCTAGCCCTCTTTCCTGCCACTTGTGCCCTCCTGGCTTTTTACCTCTCAGGGAGGTATCGCTGGATACAATAGACCAGCCCCATGGAGATGTCCACCTTGCAGTAGGAGGAACCCACTGTTGCCATGACGATGACCAGCCAGCTGGTAGGGCTTCCAGGGTACACACCTCTAAGGATGCCATTCTGTGGAGCAGAAACAGGCATCCTTGTTGAGCAGAAGGCTAAGGGAATGGGGCTTCGGTGAGGTCCTAGGAAGGGCTTCCCAGTCTGCCGCAGCGGCCTGCTGTGCTGTTCTCATTCCTTCCACACACCCACACCTGCAGCACCCCTAGTGTCCCGTCACACCTTGATCCCCTCAAACTTCTGCTCTAGTGAAGTCTGTTCCCAGCAGCGCTGTTGGCCACAGTGGTGGCGGACACCGACCACGGGGCGACCGCAGACATCCAGCCCCGCCGTGCACCTGCTGGAGAATCCAGAACCACCTATGCCCACCTTGATGCGAATCAGGCGTTTCTTCCAGGAGTTGATCCCAGACAGGTAGATGTGTTTCAGGGCTTCCCGACTGAGCCGGAAGTCGACCCCTTCTGGGGTCACAGTGAACTGAAAGGCCACGGCCTGGTGTGCTTCCGCCATCCCGGGGGTTGGTCGGCACCTGGAAGCCGGGAAGGGGGGTGGGCGGAAGGGTGTGCGGCGCGCTCAGGCCGGCCCCGCCCGGGCCTCCCAGCGCCGAGGCCCCGCCCCCGGGCCCACCGCCCCTTCCCCGGCCCCAGCTTCCCTAGCGGCGCTCCGGGCTCCGGGCTCCGGCGCGGGCCGCGCCTCCGCCCTCTGCCCGGCCTACAAGCCCGGCCAACCGCCGTCGCCGAACCCTCGCGGCGGCGTTCCGGACAGCTCTAGCCACAATGGAGCGGGACTGGAAAGGGGTAGGGAACCTTCAGAGCCGGGCGTCGACACGGGCAGCGAAGGGCGGCCTCGAGGGGGGCAGCGCCCCGGAAGCAGCGGCCTCCTGGGCGGGGAGGGCCGGGCGTGGAGCGGGGCTCTGGGCACCGCAGGGTCCCGCTCCCACCGCTAGGCTCAGCTTGCTCCCGCCGGCGTCCGAGCTGGCTACTCGGCCTGTGTCCCCGCGTCCTTCAGGCCTGGCCGGCCTGGCCCCACCCTGGCTGAGAACCTGACACCCACTCCTAAATTGGGGTGGAGAAAACAAGACAGAGGCCCGGCGGGGCGCACGCCAGACCGCCGCCCCCTGCGGTGGGAATGGGGAAAGGGGCAGGGTTTCCACAAGCAAGCTGAAGGTTGCTCGAAGGTCCAGGGGCCGGGGTGACGGTGGGGCAAAGGGGCTCACGTGAGGATGGTGGCATTATAGCTAAAAATAGCCAAATGTAGGGAAAAGGTCATGGTGGAGTCAGCCATGCAGCCTAGTCTGCTCCTGGATCCTGGTGGCTGGGAGGGCAGCCGCATCCCAGGGCCCTCCGTAGGTCTCTAGGCCGCCCTCTGTCGGTCTCTAGGCCACCCTCCAAGTCTTCCTAGTACTTGTTACTTGGAGCCAGGGGAGACCCGAGGGACAGAGATTCCCCCCAATGGGCAGAACGGGCCCACAACCATTTTTAAGCCCAGAACATTGAACATCCATTCATCTGTGTGTTCCCGTCGGTTATTTCTGTTTCCAAAGCACAAACAAGACAGCTGTGAAGGAACAGCTCATTTATTAAGGTATACAGTCCAAAGGCGCCCACTTTGGGCAACTATACAATCTGGGGGAGAGGTCAGCCTTCTCAATCAGTCTCATTTGAGGACACAAGTCCAGTCCCCAGGGCCTCCTGCCCTTTGTCTTTCCCTCCAAGGTCCTGCCCTGGAGGCTCCAAGAAGAAAGTTGAGGAATGAAGTTGGATGGTCAGGACGATGAGTGGAAGCTGGCCAGCTGCCCTTTCTGCTGGAAGTAGAACTGGAACCGAGACTGGGCGTACTCCTAGGGAAGGAGGCCGGCCCGGCCAGGGTGAGAAGGCTTGGAACCTGCATGCTACACACATGCCTTGGTTTGCCCAGTTTCCTGGATAACATATAGCTATTGTTGCTCCCCAGCTCTCATTAACGCGCCCACTCCCTTGACGCTTACCAAGTATCCAAATTCTATAGTGGACATGGATGCCTGGAGGATGGACCACAGACCCCAGAAGAAATGAGAAGCCAAAGCATACCTGGGCAAGGGAGGGGCATGGAAGATACCTGTGTTCAAGATCACTTAGGCTCTGCCTCATCCCTTCCCCTGGGCCAGCCAGTCCTCAAAGCTCTAATTTCTCCCCTATTTTCCTAATACCTATGCAGTCCTAACTCCCCACTTTGAAACTGTCCCTTCCCACCAGCTAAGGCTGGCTGGCTAGCTCAGATTTCATAATCATAAGCCCACTCTGTACTAGCCCCTTGTGACCCCCTCCCCCACCTTTCCTCTGCCCCTTCCAGACTCCCAACCTGCCTCTCTTTCCTTACCGGTTGACCTCTATCAGCAAATCTTCTTCTAGTTTTTTCTGCTCCACTGGAGAAAGAGTCTCACCTTTCATTACCTCAGACAGGTAATGGCGAATAAAATGAAGCTGAAAACAATGGACAGGAGTCAGGAACTAGGGAGTCCACTGGGGGTACTTCCCTCCCAGTCAACACCCTTTCTGGGATGCTGGAGCCATTTCCCAGCCTTTGGTCCACATACCTGCTGTTCTCGAGTTGGGTAGTCTGTGAGCTGTGCTTTGTAGAAAGGCCATTCCTCATGAGTATAATCATAAACCCACTCACAAAAATGGTTCCCAATGTCAAAGCCCCTGGGGAAAAAAGGTGGAAGTTCAATCCCCAGATGCCCCAGCAGCTGGAATGGAGAGATAAAGTCCAGCTTGTTTTTCCATCATCTTGTTGGAACAGATCTGTAAGAGGCTGCCCTCTCAGCCTTACCTGTAGTTATAACTGCTGTACTCAAAATCAACCAGCATGAGGCTATCAACATTTTTTGGCTCTGAGAGCAATAAGATGTTTCCTGGGGAAATAGAGTGGGGTTCAGGTCAATATGGGGCCCCCTGGCCTCTCCAGCTTGGATTAGAATTCTCAAATCAAAAGCCTTTTCTTACCTTCCTGTATGTCATTGTGACAGAAGACCACTGGTGATGGAGTAGAATCTAGCAACTTCCTGCAGAGGTAGACGGACATGGGTCTAGAGTAATTAAAGTTACTCTCATAGGCTAGGCTCAGATTCCTGCCACCAGTAAATCCCAGGTGCATGGTGAGATGCTCCACCACCCAGCCAGCCTTTACCTGAGGTTGCCCATCTCATCCTTCAGGCTATACATTTCCAGTAGATTCATATGAGGGAGGTCAGTGGAAGGTAGGTCTTGGATCTGCTTTAAGTACCTGAAATTCAAACAAATAGGTAAGTCACTGCCCACTATCCTATTTATTCTGAAGCTAGCAAACTTAAGAGCCCATGCTAGACAAAGGGACACTTAATCAACTCAACTGGAGGGCTGGACACACCTATGGGGGTTCAGGTGTTTGGGTTACAAACCTGACTCACCGTTCCATAGTCCCAAACAACCAATGAGGTTCCTTGGTGAAAGGCATCTCCATACCATGGAATTGGGCCATCTTCATGGCAATGGCTGCTGACAACAGCGGCTCTCGAAGTTCATGGGTTTTCAATGGCCGGCTCTGCACCCAGGAACCTATCAGGATGGTGAAGGGGCTGGGGCAGGAGGGGAAAGGGATTGGGGGACCTGGGGGAGGCCAAGACCTTGGGGAGACTTTCCGACCTGGGATGTGAAGGTAGACACTGGGGAGGAGGACAGGGGACAAGGAAAGAAGGCGATGTGGGGAGAGGGCTGAGCTCGTACTGGGAGATACTGTTCCAGGCGGCCCTCTGGGAAGACTCCATAGAGCTGCGGCCCCAGGGACCGCTCTGCAAGGATGGCGAACATCACGCTTTCTAGGACCAAGGAATCCACGCCCTGAAGGAAAATGGCACAGCAAAGAGGCCCAAATCAGTGGGGACGGGAGGTAAGCGGCCCTGGACCTGTAGGAGGGCCTGATTTCTCCATAGCAGCTGGAACTTCCGGTCTCACCACCCGAGGCCCCGCCGCACAGGCTCTTCGTGAGGTGTGCCGTTCGCCTGCGCCCCTGCGCTTCCCCCTCACCTGCAGGATGGCCCCGTACAACCGCAGCAGCACCTCCCGCGGCTCCTCGCCGACGCTCGGCAGGTGGTCCGGCAGCGAACAGCGGAAGAGCAGGTTGCTGAGTCCCCCGCTGCAGACGCGCACACAGCGCCTTCAGTCGGCACCCGCCCCGCCCGGGGGCCCGAGCCGGGCCCCAGCCCCCGTCTGTCTCTCCCCTCCTGTTTAGAACCCCAAATGAGATTCTTGGGGAATCAAACCACACGCCTGCACCCTCCAATGTTTCTGCTCACAGCCAGCTATCTGCTATTTTACCACCAATGCCCTTCACTATTTAGGTCCTATATGCCCCCATTCCTTGGTTGTACCTCTGGCCCCAATTCTACCATGACAGAAAGGGCAAAAGCCTCCCCATAAGTCCAGATACCTTCCGCCTGCAGTGAGGGCTGCCAGC
>NW_012267303.1:3816416-3825281 GCF_000151885.1 Dipodomys ordii
CAGCCCCGCCTTCGCTCGCAGCGGAAGCCTCCGCCGCCGCCATAACGAGGACTCCACAGGCCCAACGCCCTGCTGCAAGCTGCTCTCTTTGGGAGGGCTCGGCTCCTTCCGGCCCCGCTCGACCCCACTTCCGGTCGCTCTAGCCTCCCCAGCCGCACTCGGCTCTTTCCGTACGGTGGTCCGGGCCCATCCTGCAGGTGAGGGAAGCCGCGCGTCCCCGCGGTCCCCGCCTCCGATCAAGGGCCAATGGCGTCTCCTCCTGGGTGGGGCACGCCCGATCGCGCCCTCGAGACGGGCGGGGCCTCCGAAGCCTGGCCGTTGTTTGGACGGTGGCCCGGAACCTAGAGGCATCTGGAGCCAATCAGAAGCGTCGAGGGCGGGCGCGTCCTCCGCCTCCCGGCGGTGGCGGAAGACGGGCTGAGCGTCGTCGAGCGCTGGCGCGAAGCGTATTCAGCGCCCGTCGCGTGATCGTAAGCCTCTGTACCTCACTTTCCAGCAAAAATTAAAACGGGCTGGGAAGGTGGCTCGGGGTGGCTGGGAGGACAGGCGTGGCCCCGAGACCCGACATTCACACACCGACTGGAGGAGGTGCCCTTAGCTTAGCGGAGGAACACTGTTGATTAGAAACACGGCGGAGGGGGGTGGTGCTGTTGGTGTTTGTTTTTGCTTTGGGTTTTTTTCTCTTATGGAGGGAATAAGGGAGGCAGAAAAAGTAAACAAATGCAACCATCCTATTCAGTATACACCGTGGAAAATGACCTCTGCAGCTTGTGTGCAGGGAGGGAGGGGAAACTGGAGGAAAGTAGAGGAAGCAGAGAAATGTATTCATTACCTGATTTATGAAATGGTAGCTCTTCTGTGCAAATAATAACAAAATTATTTTTTGGTCGGTCGTGGGGCCTGAAGTCTGGGCCTGGGCGCTGTCCCTCAGCTCTTCAGCTCAAGGCTAGCGCTCTACCACTTGAGCCACAGCACCACTTCCGGCTTTTTCTGCTTATGTGTTGCTGAGGAGTCGAACCCAGGGCCTCATGCATGCAAGGCAAGTGCTCTACCACTGAGCCATCTTCCCAGCCCCAAAATGATTAAAAAAACAAAACAAAACAAAAACTCACTTTTCTGTGTACCAACAGCAAACAGGCTAAGAAAGAAATCAGAAAATTCCATTTACAATAGCCACAAAAGCACAGACTATCTGGGCATAAACAACCATTATGCAGCTAAAGGACTTCATAATAAAAAATATAAAACCTTAAAGAAATTGAACACAGCCAGGCATCGGTGACTCACGCCTGTAATTCTAGCTACTCAGGAGGCTGAGATCTGAGGATCGGAGTTCAAAGCCAGCATGGGCAGGGAAGTCTGTGAGACTCTTATCTCCAATAAACCACCAGAAAACTGGAAGTAGCATAGTGGCTCAAGTGGTAGAGCTGAAGAGCTGAGGGACAGTGCTCAGGCCCTGAGTTCAATCCCCATGACCATCAACAACAACAACAAAGTTACAGTTATCTGCTGTGTGTGTACACCAGTACTAAGAAATGAACTAAGGGCCTAAGTGCTGTCCCTTAGCTTTTTTGCTTAAGTTTAGTGCTCTACCACTTGAACTACAGGTCCACTTCCAACGTTTTGGTGGTAATTGCAGATAAGAATCTTAGGTAGACAGGCACTGGTGGATCACGCCTGGGGAGACTGAGTGAGATCTGAGGATCAGGGTTCAAAGTCAGCCTGGACAGTGTAAGGTCCGCTCCTGGATAGTGAGCAGACTCCACCCTCCTCGCAGCAAAGTCTCCACCCAGTACCTGCATTACCTAGGCAACTGGCACACCTGCAAGAGGTCACATCTGCATCTGCTGAAGGTCACATCTGAATTTGATGTGGCCACACCTTTCTCCGCCCATACCCTAGATAAGGCCTAGCCCAGGCCCAGACGCCCTCTTTCCCAGATCTCTTTCCCAGACGTGTGGAGGGCCAACATGGCCTGATGCCAACCGGAACAATGAATAAACCTACCCCTTACTTGAATACCACATGGGTGGTGTGGTTCTTACTTGGCAACCTCTTTTCAAAAACCTAACAGGCAGCAAAGTCTGTGGTTCTTACTTGGCAACCTCTTTTTAAAAACCTAACAGGCAGCAAAGTCTGTGAGACTCTTATTTCCAGTAAACCACTAGAAAACTGGAAGTGGTGCTGTGGCTCAAGAGGTAGAGCGCTTGCCTTGAGCTGAAGGGCACAGGGACAGTGGCCAAGCCCAGAGTTCAAGCCCCACAACAACAGCAACAAAAAATTTCAAGTATACTGGGTGTCAGTGGCACCCAGCTAGTTCCTTATCTGTAACTTTGTACAAAAATCAACTCCAAATGTATCAAAGGTCTAACCTACCTTCCTTCCTTTCTTTCTTTCTTTCTTTCTTTCTTTCTTTCTTTCTTTCTTTCTTTCTTTCTTTCTTTCTTTCTTTCTTTCTTTCTTTCTTTCTTTCTTTCTTTCTTTCTTTCTTTCTTTCTTTCTTTCTTTCTTTCTTTCGAACTCGGCCTGGGTGCTGCCCCTCAGTTCTTCAACTCAAGGCTAGTACTCTCCCACTTAAGCCACAGCGCCAGAATTTCTGGTGGTTTATTGGAGATCAGAGTCTCACGGATTTTCCTGCCCAGGCTGTTTTTTCATTTTCTTTTTTAATTTGCCAGCATCACTGTTTATTAATAGACCCAGTTACAAAAATAGCTTGGCAAGCTGGGCACCAGTGGCTCACACCTTTAATCTTAGCTATTCAAAAGGCTGAGATATGATGATCATGGTTCAAAGCCAGCCTAGGCAGGAAAGTCCATGAGACTCTTATCGCCAATAAACCAGAAAACCGGAAATGATGCTATGGCTCAAGTGGTAGAGCACTCACCTTGAGCTGAAGAGCTCAGAGACAGCGCCCAGGCCCAGAGTTCAAGCCCCATGACAGACAAAAAACTAAAAATAACATGGCAGCCGGGCGCTGGTGGCTCACGCCTGTAATCCTAGCTACTCAGGAGGCTGAGATCTGAGGATCGCGGTTCAAAGCCAGCCCGGGCAGGAGAGACCATGAGACTCCTATCTCCAATAAAACCACCACAAAACTGGAAGTGGTGCTGTAGCTCAAGTGGTAGAGCGCTCGCCTTGAGCTGAAGAGCTGAGGGACAGCGCCCAGGCCCAGAGTTCAAGGCCCACGACCGACAAAAAAAAAAAAAAAAAACCATGGCAGACACCTCAGTTAATCCTTCTAATAAGCCTGTTTATCTATTCCTCCCTTTTGCCAGCATCTCCATCTTCTACAAAGGGAGTGATCTTCATGCCACCTCGTGGAGAAGATAACTTGAAGGGCCACAGGAAATTATTTGCTTCTTGACGCATTTTACAACAGTATGGATCTCACGAATCAGATCATCCATGCAGATGATACCATATTTACCAAGAGATTGAGCAACCAAAGCCTTATCTGTTAAGGCAATTTGCTTCTTGTTAATTTTGCCATAACCAGGCTTGTAGATGAGCTCATTTACTGACTTTGGGTTTGGGTACCCCATGTAGTATATGGTTCCATAACCCTCAGTAACTTAATTGAAGCCTTGTTGAGCTTAACAAAGGTACCACTGAAGATCTGGCAAAGGCAAAGGAGGTGCAACACCTTATGGACTTTTGGATTCACACCATCTCTGATATCTCTGATTCTGATGACAAATGCCAATTTAGTCTCTGCAGGTACATAGAGGTTGCTCGCTTCTCTGGCCACTGTAGCCTTTCGGATGTCAGCTCTGTATGTTTGCCTGTATTCTTTGTGATAATGCTTAGCTTTCTCAGAGATGAGCTTCTCCTTGCCTTTCTCAGAGCTGAGCTTCCTCCTTTCTTTCGAAGCATCTTCTGAGCACATTTCTTTCTCAGGCACTTTGTTTTCAGCTCAGCAAAATTCCTTTGCTTTCTCTTAAGTGTCCCTGGCATAGCAGGAACCTTCTTTTTCTTCTCTTTGGCACCCTCCATGGCTCCAGGTGAAAAAGAGCCCAGCTGGCTTTGAACTACAATCCTCAGATCTCAGTCTCCTGAGTAGCTAGGATTATAGGCTTATAGGCCTGAGCCACTGGTGCCCAGAAAGGTCTAATTTTTTTTTTTTGTCTGAGGCTGGGACTTGAACTCACTACCTGTCATTTTCACTCATTGGCTAGTGACTACCAACTGAACTACACTTCCAACCTCTCAAAGATCTAAATGTAATATCTGAAACTACTAGAGAAAAACATAGGGAAAACTCTGGAAGATATAGACACAGGTAATTATTTATGAATGTGACTCCAATTGTTCAGAAAGTAAGAGCAAGAAGGAACAAACAACTGCATCAAAGTAAAAATGTGTGTACAAAATATTGCAAAAGAAACAAATAGGGCTGGTAAGGTGGCTCAGTGGTAGAGCGCTTGCCTTGCATGCATGAGGCCCTGGGTTCAATTCCTCAGCACCACATAAACAAAAAGAAAAAAGCCGGAAGTGGCACTGTGGCTCAAGTGGTAGAGCGCTAGCCTTGAGCAAAAAAGCTAAGGGACAGTGCTAAGCCCTGAGTTCAAGCTCCAGTACTTCCACAGGACAAAAATTAAACTTATTAGTAGGGGCTGGAAAGGTGGCTCAATGGTAGAGTGCTTGCTTAGTATGCATGATGCCCTGGGTTTGATTCCTTAGTACCACATAAACAGAAAAGGCTGAAAGTGGTACTGTGGCTCAAGTGGTAGAGTGCTAGCCTTGAGCTGAAGAGCTGAGGGACAGTGCCCAGGCCCAGAGTTCAGGCCCCACGACCAGACCCCCCCAAAAAAAAAAACATTGTGTGAGCTGGGAATGTGGCTTAGTGGTAGAGTGCTTGTCTAGCACTCAAGAAGCCCTGGGTTATATTCCTCAGTACAACAAAAACAGAAAAAGCTACAAGTGGCACTGTGGCTCAAGTGGTAGGGTTGCTAGCCTTGAGCAAAAGAAACTCAAGGACTCTCCAGTCCCTGAGTTCAATTTCTAGGACCAGCAACACACACACACACACACACACACACGACTTACGTGGGTGGTCTAAGAAATTGCACTGAAAGTCGTTGAACAAGGGGGTAGGGAACGAATACATAGGAAACAATAGAAGATATTATTCTGATTAAAAGGTAATATATGCACTGCAAAATACCATGATGAAACTCCTTGGTACAGTTAATATCACAAAAAGAAATTTGAGTTTGGTGTTTTTGGTGGGAAGGTTTTGTGTGTGTGTGTGTGTGTGTGTGTGTGTGTGTGTATGTGTGTGTGGTGTGTGTTGGTACTAGGGTTTGAATAAGCCCACAGCTGGTAGATGCTCTTTCACTTGAGCCACACCTCCAGTTCTATGTGGAAATTGGGAATTCACTTTCTTTTTTTAATTTTTATTTATTTATTTTTTGCCAGTGCTGGGGCTTGAACTCAGGGCCTGGGCACTCTCATTGAGCAGCTTTTGCTCAAGGCTAGCACTCTACCACTTGAGCCACAGTGCCACTTCCGGCCTTTTCTGTTTATGTGGTACTGAGGAATCGAACCCAGGGCCCCATGCATGCTAGGCAAGCACTCTACTGCTGAGCCACCTTCCCAGCCCAAATTCACTTTCTTGAAGAGCTGTTTTCTGGTGGATAATTGGAAGTCCAAGAGACTCTTTTTTTTTTTTTTCTTTGTTGGTCATGGGGCTTGAACTCTGGGCTTGGGCACTGCCCCTCAGCTCTTCAGCTCAAGGCTAGTACTCTACCACTTGAGCCACAGTGCCACATTTGGTTTTCTGGTGGTTTATTGGATAAGTGTCTCATGGACTTTCCTACCTAGGCTGGCTTTTGAACCATGATCCTTAGATGTCAGCCTCCTGAGTAGCTAAGATTACAGGTGTGAGCCACAGGCACTGGCCTCTTTCCTCTTAAAAACAAAAACAAAGGGCTGGGAAGTGGCTCAGTGGTAGAGTGCTTGCCTTGTATGCATGAGGCCCTGGGTTCGATTCCTCAGCACCACATAAGCAGAAAAAAACGAGGAAACAGCACTGTGATTGAAGTGGTGGAGCGTTAGCCATGAGCTAGCTGAGGGGCAGCGCCCAGGCCCAGAGTTCAGGCCCCATGACTGACAAAAATAAAAAAAAGCACAAAAACTTAGGTTTAAACTGGGTGTCTGTGGCTTGTGCCTGTAATCATAGCTACTGAGGAGGATAAGATCTGAGGGTCACGGTTCAAAGATAGCCTAGGTATAAAAGTCTGTGAGACACTTATCTCCAATTAACTACTAAAGAGCTGGAAGTGGAGCTGTGGCACCAATGGTAGAAAGCTCAGGATTAGTGCCCAGCCCCTGAGTTAAAGCCCCAAGACCTGTACCCCCCCAAAAAATGGGGTAAAAATGAAAAAGTATAAAGAATAATTAAGCAGCTTGAAAATAATCAAGCTGAAGTTCAAAAAGGAAGTTTTAGTGCATGATCTTTTTGTTTTCTTTTTTTTTTTGTTTTGGTCGGTTGTGGGGCTTGAACTCTGGGCACGGGCACTGTCCCTCAGCTCTTCAGCTCAAGGCTAGCACTCCATCACTTGAACTACAGCACCACTTCTGGTTTCTGAATGGTTTATTGGAGAAAAGTCTCAGGTGGACTTTCCTGCCTAGGCTGGCTTTGAACAGAGTTCCTCAGATCTCATCCTCCTGAGTAGCTAGGATTAAGGCCTGAGCCACCAGCGCCCAGCTAGTGCATGCTCTTTTGCAGTACTTGGGAGGCTGAGGCAGACGTTTGAGAGTTCAGTATAATCAGCCTGGGATACATAGCAAGATCGTCTCAAAAAATAGGTAAGCAAATAGAGACCTGTTTATAATGTCTTTAATGGCCAAGAAATTTCCATACTGATAAGAGATTCATATAGTTAAGATCTGTTACCCTTAGGGAGAAAAAAAGTGTGAAATGAATCCATACCAAAATTCAGCTGGTGTACTGTGATTTAAGTCTTATCTCTAGACCAGATTTTGCTAGTTAATTGGAGATGGAATCTCCATGGAGTCTCTGCCTGGGCTGACTTCAAACTGAGATCCTTTGGCTCTTAGCCTCAATCCTGTAGCTAGGATTAAAGACGTGAGCCACCAACGCCAGGTTTTAAGTTTTGGTTTTTGTACTAAGACTTGAACTTAGGGCCTTGCACTCTCACTTTTTTTTTTTAATCACTCAGGGCTGACTACTGCTTTAGCCACAGCTCCATTTTCAGCATTTTTACTGGTTAATTGGAGGAAATAAGAGTCTCTAGGATATATCTGCCTAGGCTGTTTTTAAACCTTTATCCTAAGATCTCAGCCTTCTGAGTAGCTAGGACTACAGGTGGGAACCACTGGCTTAGTTTTTTTTGGCCTGTCTTGGGGCTTGAATTCAAGAGCCTGTTCACTGACCCTGAGCTTCTTTTGCTCAAATCTAGCACTCTACCACTTGAGCCACAATGCCACTTCTGTGCTTTTTCTGTTTATGTGGTACTGAGGAATCAAATCCAGAACTTCATGCATGCTAGGCAAACACTCTACCACTAAGCCACATTATCAGCCCCTTACTTGAAGTTTTGATGTGGTTTTTTTTTTTTTTTTTTTGGTCCAGTCGTGGGGCCTGAACTCTGGGCCTGGGCACTGTCCCTCAGCTCTTCAGCTCAAGGCTAGCACTCTACTACTTGAGCCACAGCGCCACTTCTGCCTTTTTTCTTATGTGGTGCTGAGGAATCGACCCAAGGGCCTCGATCATGCAAGGCAAGTGCTCTACCACTGAGCCACCTTCCCAGCCCCATTGATGTTTTTTTTTCTGGTAGTACTAAGCTTTAAACTTAGTCTCATATCGCCAGGCAAACACTCTATCACTTGAGCTACACCCCAACATGTACTTTAAAATTTTTAATTAGAAGGCCAATTTGAACCAGGTGTGGTGGCACACACCAATAATCTCAGCACTCTGGTGGTGGAGGCAGGAGGATCACAGGTTCAAGGTCAATCTGGACTGTAAGACGTTGTCTAAGTATTTTAAGCTGGGGACTAATACTGCCAAAGGACCAGCATGCGCACACGTGCATGTGCGCACACATATACACATTATAATTTGTTGGAAGGTGCAGGAAAGTGGTGGATGGTAGGAAAGTAAGGATAGCATTCTGACAGCTACCTTATCATTATCTACCCTGTTGTGGTCTGTGCAGCAAAATTGTACCAAGAACCTTGATATTAGCCCAGGAAGCATAGCTTGATTAGAGTGTTTTTTTGTGCTTGTACTGGGGCTTGAACCCAGTGCCAGAGCTTTCCCTGAGCTTTTTTTGCTCAAGGCCAGTGCTCTACCGCTTGAGCCACAGCCCCATTTCTGGCTTTCTGGTTGCAAATTGGATGTAAGACTCACACTTTCCTGACTGGGTTGGCTTCAAGCCTGGTTCCTCAGATTTCAGCCTCTTGATTAGCGAGGATTACAGGCATGAGTCAGCAGCGTCTAGCTCTCTGCTTAGTTTGAGAGATTCTGAAATACGCTGAAGGGAATTCTTATCTCTCTTAAGATGTCATACATTCAGGAGTGAGATAGGCTGGGTATCTCAGATGGCCAGTGATACTTAAGTGTCCTCAGCATCTCCAATGTTTTCTTTTTTTTTTTTTTGTCGGTTGTGGGGCTTGAACTCTGGGCCTGGGCGCTGTCCCTCAGCTCTTCAGCTTAAGGCAAGCGCTCTACCACTTGGAGCCACAGCGCCACATTTGGTTTTCTGGTGGTTCATTGGAGACAAGAGTCTCACAGACTTTCCTGCCTAGGCTGGCTTTTGAACCATGATCCTTAGATGTCAGCCTCCTGAGTAGCTAAGATTACAGGTGTGAGCCACAGGCACTGGCCTCTTTCCTCTT
>NW_012267303.1:3825331-3826105 GCF_000151885.1 Dipodomys ordii
CACCTCCAATGTTTTCTAAGTATGATGGTCTCAAGAGCCAAGTGGAAGCTGCACAGCCTTTTCTGACCCAGCCTTCTAAGCCTATGAGGTCACCTCTGTCAAATATCCTCCTTCTCCTTCTCACTAGGAACAGAAGACCATGGTACTGTGCCACACAAACCAGTCCATCAGTCCCTCTCTGTTTTTCGTTGTGCCTTCAACGGCTTTCTTGAACTTAGTCCTACTTTTGCGTTGTTAACTTCTTTACTGGGTCCTCATCAGCAAAGAGGCAGAATAGAGTAGAAAAGCATACAGAGGCTGGGAAGGTGGCTCAGTGGTAGAGTGCTTGCCTCCCATGCTTGAGGTCCTCAGTTCGATTCCTCAGCACCACATATGCAGAAAAAAGCCGGGGGCTGGGAAGGTGGCTCAGTGGTAGAGCGCTTGCCTTGCATGCCTGAGGCCCTGGGTTCGATTCCTCAGCACCCCAATAAAAAAAAAAAACAGAAAAAAACCCGGAAGTGGCGCTGTGGCTCAAATGGTAGAGCGCTCACCTAGGGACAGCACTCAGGCCCAGAGTTGGCCCCACGACTGATGAAAAACAAAAGAAAGAAAGCACACATACTTCAACGTAGTTAACTGTGTCATCTCGACCTGTGCACATGGTACCCGAGTTGTTACCCTGACAGAAAGGAAGCAGGGCCCCGTGCCCGTGGATCCGAGCGTCTCCTTTGGAAGCCAGCTGGGGCAGGAAGGCCTGCAAGACATGCTCTCCACTTGACTAGAAATCACCCCCCC
>NW_012267303.1:3827375-3843445 GCF_000151885.1 Dipodomys ordii
TGGGGGAAGGGCGGGTCCCCCGGGCCGCCCCGCAAGGCTCCCTTGGGTAGCGGGGCCGGGGTCGCGGTGGAGTCGGCCTGTGGGCCGGCCACCCCCTTCCGGTGTTTTTCGGACCCGCCCCGGGTGGGGGCCCGGGGTCGGCCGCTCTGACCCCGGCCCCCTCTCCAGGCCCCCCCAGGATATAAGCCTGGAAGAATTTGATGATGAGGACCTGTCAGAGATCACTGACGACTGTGGCTTGGGCCTCAGCTACGACTCAGACCACTGTGAGAAGGTAGGGAAAGGCCGGGTCCAGATCCCACCAGAGAAGAGGCCGCTCAGGCCCTTTGTCTGATGTTCACTTGGGTGCCTCGCCGGTGTGCGGGGAAAGCCCCGATCGCCCTTGCTGTGAGCCCGTGGCCTTGAGGCTTCCTGGGCCTCCGTCCTCTGCCAGCACCGCAGGCCCCCTAGAGGGCCTTCTCCAGTACATCTTCCCGGCCCTCCTGGGGAGGGATGCCTTGGCTCTGGGGCCCTCTGTCCTCAGATTCCTCCCATAAAGACTTAACCCTTCCAACTACATCTGAACCTCTGCCTCCTTTCCGTTCCTCACATCTTTCCTCTCCTGCGCCAGTGTCGTCCCCCCTTTCTGTTTTATGCGTTCTATTCCCAAACACTGCCAGGTTAAGTGCTGGGGATGGAGCGCTGCCAGCAGATCTTGCAGCTTAGGGGAGAAACACATGTCAGGGAGAGTGGCTACTTAAATTTCATGGGCTGGTGTAAGGGGAAAGAGAACTGGATCCAGACTGAGGGAGTCAGGAGACTTCACAGAGAAAATGTCAGCCATGTCCTGAGGTTAGCAGGAGCTAAGCAGATGGGGTAGATAGGAGAGGAATTGCTGGCAGAAGGAATGATTGACTGTGCCAAGGGCCCTGGGTTGGTACAAACTTGGTGAATCCTCTCATGCATTCATTTGTTACTTACTGAACATCCACCAAGCTGCAAATGCTGTTCCCAGGGATGTGTACAACAGGGACATGACTCTTCCTTGGTGGAGAAGACAGACCAAAAGTCATGAGCAGTGTGAATTATGTGTTTATGTGATGGGGTTTAGGAGTGAGTTGAGGCCGCTCTGAGGATCAGCCATTCCTTTTCAGGAGTCTGGCTTCTCCACAGGAAATGCAGTGATGGGCTGGGAAGGTGTCTCAGTGGTAGAGCGCTTGCTTTGCATGCCTGAGGCCCTGAGTTCGATTCCTCAGCACCACATAAGCAAAAAGAAAAAAGCCGGAAGTGGCGCTGTAGCTCAAGTGGTAGAGCGCTAGCCTTGAGCTGAAGAGCTGAGGGACAGCGCCCAGGCCCAGAGTTCAGGCCCCACGACCAGACCCCCCCCCAAAAAAAGGAAATGCAGTGATCCCCAGGAGTCTTCCGCAGATTTTTAAAAACACTGCTCGGTTGCTGGAAGCCGAGTGGGACCCAGATTCCTATTGCTCTCTGGCCAGCCCTGCCCTCTCCCTCCTTGCAGGACAGCCTCTCCTTGGGGCGCTCGGAGCAGGCGCATCCCATCTGCTCCTTCCAGGATGACTTCCAGGAGTTTGAGATGATAGATGACAATGAAGAAGAGGAAGAGGAGGAAGATGAGGAGGAGGAAGATGAAGAGGAGGAGGGAGATGGGGAGGGGAAAGAGGTAGGAGGAGCTCATACAGAGGCCCCTGACAAGGGGCCCCTTATTCCTTCCCCTGCTCTGGAGGAGCCCCACAAGCACCGGCCCACCACCCTCCATCTGACAACACTGGGCGCCCAGGTGAGCCTCCTGATTCTCAGAATTTTAGAGTTGATCCTTGCTCAGCAGCACCTAGACTCCGCACCCCATGGCTTCAGGCCCCTCCCACTCTTGGTTGCTGAAACCCTCTTCAGCATTGCTGTTTTGTGCCTCATCCTAGGACTCTCTGAACAACAATGGAGGCTTTGCTCCAGAGGCCCCAGCCTCCTGGAAGGAGACTGTACTGTGCTCGCCAGTTCAGGAACCCCTCAGAGGTGAGGGGTGGGGCTGGCAGGGGCACTGGTAGGAGGGAGGGTGCTGGCTGCTGGAGAGAGGACAGGATGGAGGTGAAGGTAACTGGAACCCTTGCCCTGCAGAGCTCCCTGGCCCCCTCCTGCCCACAGAAGAGGAACCCCGTGGGGTGCAGCCTGTGGCGTGCCCAGGCTGTGACTGGGAAGGGAACCCGCCCCCGGGCCCCCCAGCGCCAGCTGGGGCTTCACCCTCTTCTGATCCTGGCATTGAGGCCGACCTGAGAAGCCCCTCAAGTGGGGACCACGGCGGACGGCGGAGCAGCCAGGAGCTCTCATCCCCTGGCTCAGACTCAGAGGACACTGGTGGAGGGCGCCTGGGGCGAATGATTTCATCTATCTCGGAAACTGAGCTGGAGTTAAGTAGCGATGGTGGTAGCAGCAGCAGCAGTGGACGCTCCTCGCACCTCACCAACTCCATTGAGGAGGCTTCATCACCAGCCTCAGAGCCAGAGCCTGAGCCCCTGCAAGAACCTCCTCGCCGTCCCGCCTTCCTGCCTGTGGGCCCTGAAGACACAAACAGCGAGTATGAGTCCGGCTCCGAGTCTGAGCCAGATCTCAGCGAGGATGCCGACTCACCCTGGCTGCTCAGCAACCTGGTGAGCCGCATGATCTCTGAGGGTTCCTCCCCCATTCGCTGTCCTGGCCAGTGCCTGTCTCCCGCGCAGCGCCTGCCTGGGGAGCCTCTGTCCCTGGCCAGCAAAGCCACAGAGGACTCCCAAGCCCCTGAAGCGGCAACAGGCCCTGGTGTGGAGTTGGTGGACATGGAGACGCTGTGCGGGCCGCCACCGCCGGCCCCCACAACGCCTCGGCCAGGCTCAGCACAGCCTGGGCCCTGCCTCTTCCTCAGCAACCCAACGCGAGACACCATCACGCCCCTGTGGACCACGCCTGGCCGAGCTGCTCGCCCAGGCCGTGCCTGTTCTGCTGCCTACTCTGAGGAGGAAGAGGAGGAGGAGGAGGAGGATGAAGACGGTCCCGAGGACAGTGTGGGGCTCCCCCAGGGCAGGGGTGCAGGCTCTAGTGCGCCACTGGATGCATCACTGGTGTATGATGCAGTCAAGTACACACTGGTGGTAGATGAGCACACACAGCTGGAGCTGGTGAGCCTGCGGCGCTGTGCGGGCCTGGGTGATGACAGCGAGGAGGACAGTGGTGGTGAGGCCGCTGAGGAGGAGGTGGGCGCTGCACTTCTAGGTGGCGATCAGATCCCTGAAGATGTGTCTCCCGACAGCCCAGACATCACCTTCTCTAAGAAGTTCCTCAACGTCTTTGTCAACAGTACATCTCGATCTTCTAGTGAGTGGGAGTTGGGGAAAGCTGGGTGGCCCCAAAGGAAAAAGTACTGCTCCAGTCTCAGGTCCCACTGGTCCCCAAAATGCCCAGGAGACCTGTGGGCCTGGGAGTAGTCACAGCTTAACCTTGACTTTTTTCCTAAGAAAAAAGAAGAAAGAGGAGCATCAGTCCTCCCCAGGCACCTCTTTGGGCAGAGACTTGGGGGATGCTCCTCTGTCCCAGTCCCTAGTGGCTGGCCCTCCCTCCCTTCCTGACTTAGAATACCCTGCACCAGCCTGTTGGGGAGGAGGGGGCTTGGCTGCAGCCAAAGTTAGGACTTCAAGTACTTTCCTTTCCCCTTGAGTCTCCATCTTTGCTGCTTCTGTTGGTCTCTTAGGCACTGAGTCCTTTGGCCTTTTTTCCTGTCTGGTCAATGGGGAGGAAAGAGAGCAGACTCACCGGGCTGTTTTCAGGTATAGCTGCTCCCTTGACCCGGGTGGTCCTCAGCCTTAGTTCACAATACCACAGGACACTGGGACACAATCCAGCCAGGCTTACTCTGCCTTACCTCAGGTTTATCCCTCGTCATCCGGATGAGCTGGAGCTAGATGTGGATGACCCAGTGTTGGTAGAGGCTGAAGAGGATGACTTCTGGTTCCGTGGCTTCAACATGCGCACAGGAGAGCGTGGTGTGTTCCCTGCCTTCTATGCCCATGCAGTGCCTGGCCCTGCCAAGGACTTGCTAGGTGAGACCCCCCCCGTCCCTGAGGCATGGTTTGTCACTCAAACTTTCCACCCGTCACCCCTGATCTGGGCCCTTGTGACCTCCTAGGGAGCAAACGGAGCCCCTGTTGGGTAGAGCGCTTCGATGTACAGTTCTTGGGCTCTGTGGAGGTGCCGTGTCACCAGGGTAATGGCATCCTGTGTGCAGCCATGCAGAAGGTGAGTGTAGTGGTGTGGGGCAGGCCTAGCCTAAGGCCTGCACAAAGGCCTCCAGGTTAGCACAGCTTCTTGGTGGCCCAGCCTCCAACTCTTCAGGGACGATGCTGGTGGTGCTGTAGGGATGAGTCATAGGTGGACACCCTAATTCAAAGGTCTGAGCAGACAGACTGGCCAGGCCTCCTGACTAGGCCAGTAGGGTCTTCACCTTTCTGTTGGTCTTCTCCTGTTTGTTTAAAGTTTGAGAGCAGATGTCACAGCCCTTTTCCTGGGAGATATTTTCCTACGCATTCATCCACACAGTGAACATTTATGAGTACTTGTAGTAGTCTGGGTGGTCTGGGACTGAGGCTAGAGGGATATGCTCACCCTGCATCCTAGAGCCCCCATTAGTTTGTGAGGAACAGGCAGTGAGAGGGATGGAGGTAGGATTGGGGTGGGTTCTTGGCACCTGAGCCAAGAGGAGCCTCTTGGCTGGAGGGACACAGGGCGAGGAAGCCAGCTGAGTGCAGAGTGGCGTGACTGGCTTGTTCCTATTGCAGGGCTAGCCAAGGTCACCCTGTCATCTTCCAGAATTGTCTTTTAGGGATCTTGGGTGCCAGACATACTCAACTAGTCTGAAGTGAACAGAGGTGTAGTTCTTCCGAGGAGAGAGGGTGGCAGGGGCTATGGCAGGCTCTTGAGGACTTTCTTTCCCAATTTCTTCCTCAGATTGCCACTGCCCGGAAACTGACTGTTCACCTGCGCCCTCCTGCCTCCTGTGACCTTGAGATCTCTCTGCGGGGGGTCAAGCTGAGTCTGAGTGGAGGAGGGCCTGAGGTGGGGGTGTGGGGAACTGGGGGCATGGGGTAAGGCAAGGCAAGAGGGTTTGGCTGCGGGACAGGCTGGCAGGCAGGCAGCAAGAAAGACCACAGGCTTCCTCAGTCCGACCCACGATGTCTCTGTCCACCTCTGCCCTAGTTCCAGCGCTGCAGCCACTTCTTTCAGATGAAGAACATCTCGTTCTGCGGTTGTCACCCTCGTAACAGCTGGTAAGAACCTTACTTGCCCCCCTCCCCCAGGTCCTCAAACCCTAAGGGCTACCTGCATTCCAATTCCCACCCATCATCCAGGACTCCATCTGCACCTAACATAGTGCTTATTCTATGTTGGGTTTGGGAGACATGAATCAAACTGGCTCCCATCCGGCCTGGTTAGGGAGACAGACACACAGTCAAGAAAGTTTAAAAAGCAGCTAGAAAGCCGGGCGCCAGTGGCTCACGCCTGTAATCCTAGCTACTCAGGAGGCTGAGATCTGAGGATCTCGGTGCAAAGCCAGCCCGGACAGGAAAGTTCGTGAGACTCTTATCTTCAATAAACCACTAGAAAACTGGAAGTGGTGCTGTGGCTCAAGCCGTAGAGTGCTCGCCTTGAGCTGAAGAGCACAAGGACAGTGCCCAAGCTCAGAGTTCAAGCCCCATGACCGACAAAAAAGAAGAAGAAGAAGAAGAAGAAGAAGAAGAAGAAAAAGAAGCAGCATCTACAGGTGGTCAGACATCTTCTGAATGAGCCTCCTGAGCAGACCCACAAAATAAGAGGTTACAAAATGATAAAGATGGTAATAGAGATGGAAGAAGTGAATCATCTTGTAGGCAGCCATGGAAGCCAAGGCTGTGGGATACACTGGCATAAGGGAAGAAGCCGGGACAATGGAGAACAAAAGTGTCAGTAGAGGGCTGGGCCTTTTGACTGCCAAGGGGCTTGTGCATCGTTCCATTGGCTGTGGAACCACAGAAAGGTCCTGGTGGAAGGAAATGATCTGGGCAGGCTGCTAGCTAGCCCTGGCTGCTGTGTATAGTGCATTGATCAGCTGCTGCCAAAGGAGACTAGGTGGCTGATGAGAAATCTAGGTGTGGTTTCATGATGGGAAGTATATAGATGGTAGGTATTTAAGAGGTGGGACAGAAGCCGGGCGCCGGTGGCTCACCCCTGTAATCCTAGCTACTCAGGAGGCTGAGATCTGAGAATCTTGGTTCAAAGCCAGCCCGGGCAGGAAAGACCGTGAGACTCCTATCTCCAATAAACCACTAGAAAACCGGAAGTGGCGTTGTAGCTCAAGTGGTAGAGCGCTCGCCTTGAGCTGAAGAGCTGAGGGACAGTGCCCAGGCCCAGAGTTCAAGCCCCATGACCGACAAAAAAAAAAAAAAAGAGGTGGGACAGAAAAGATTAGGTTGATAGGTTGCAGAGGCTGACCTGGAAGGAATCAGTGGAAATACTCAATTGGGTGATCGGCAGACAGGAGCAGAAGAGATACAAGCCCAGCCATACAGTCATCTGAGGTTCAGAGGGGAGGACTAGAAGGTTTTTTTCTTTTTTTTTTTTTTGTTGGTCCAAGGGCTTGAACTTGGAACCTGGGCACTGTCCTGAGCCTCTCTGTGCTCAAGGCTAGAGCCTTGAGCCACACTTGAGCCACAGAATCACTTCTGGCTTTTTCTGTGTATATGGTACTGAGGAATCAAACCCAGGGCTTCAAGCATGGTAGGCAGGCACTCTACCACTAAGCCATATTCCCAGCCCCTGGAAGAAGGTTTTATTTTGGACCAGATAACTGAGATCATGAGGTACAAAAAATAGCCAGGCAGTGTGAGATGAAGCGTGGGAGTAGGTGGTAGGGGGCTGCCATCTTCCCTAGGCACAGATTCTTGCCCACTGGGTCCTAGCATCCTAGATAAAGGAGAGAGGAGAACCAGAGACAGGGCCAAGCAGAGGTTACAAATGATCTTCAGGAGCTAGAGAGACTCAGCAGGTAGGGTGCAGGGTAGTTAGGGTATTTCCAGGGCTGAGAGTTGGAACAGGTATTAAAGGTGTCACAGGAGTGGTTTGGACTCAAGCATGAACAGTGGCATGGCGACCTGCTGTCTAGGAAATGGTTACATGCAGTTTGGCTTTTTTCCATTGAGGAGGGAGCTGCTCTGAGGGGTAGATGCCAGGTCAGTGCCAGGGCTCGGGCCAGACTGTGGGAGCATCCACCGAAGCCACAAGGACAGTCAGGAATGACACTGTCAGGAGATAAAATTAAATCCTGGTGCCACACTCAGCGCTCCAAGGTAACCACTGACCCATCTGCAAATCCATGGGAGAAAGATGATCCAGGCAAGTAGTTTAGGGTCAAGATGTGCTTCAGAACCCAGCCTATTTCCTCCATGAGGAGACTAAGGAATCAGTGCTAAGTGTCTGGTTAACTCACTTTCTTGTGAAATAGATGACGATTCAGTCATGTCTGGATGTGCTGTGTTTGGAAGATCCAAGAGCCACTTACTCCATTGCTGCCACAGACTGGCTGTGTGTCCTTGGGTAGAATATTGTCCCTCTGTGCTTAGCCCTCTATCAAAAGACACCTATTCCATGATGTGGTTGTGAGTTTTTGTGCTTTAGTAACTATCGTTACTCAGGATGGGGAGAGAGGTGGAATCTCAGGTTGTGGACCGACTACCTCTAGTTGCTCAGTGTCTTGGAAGGAATGGAGACACATGTGGGAACATGGGAAGGGATGAGTTGCAGGAGTGCTAGGCACGGTGCTTCTCCAGTTGGAGAGAGAGAATCCAAAGGGTTTTTACAGATGCATTGGTACCCAGTGCACTATCCAAGCTCAAAAGACAGCTGTATTTGTATGACCAGATGCAGAGATGGATGGGCTCACAGAAGCCTTAAGCAAGGCAGAGCCAGGGGAGCTGTTCAGAACAATGTCCAGTGCTCTTGGGAGAGGCTCTGAGAGTCTTGGGGTGGGGAAGGGAAAACGATGCCTCCGACTCCAGTATAAGATAGAGGCCCCTGTTTGAGGAATTGACAAAGAACTCTAGTGCTCTTTTCGGGTGCCCACCCCCCTGCTTGGGCTGCAACCCCAAAAGACAATTTAAGATTTTGAAATTGGCCCTCATACTCTTGTCTCCTGCCTTCTTCACAACCTCTTTGTTCCTGCCTCTGCTCTCCAGGTCTTTAAGGGGGCCCCCAGGGCTGGGTCAGTGTTCTTGACGTTCTCTCCACCAACTTTCCCACAGCTATTTCGGGTTCATCACCAAACACCCGCTGCTGAGCCGCTTTGCTTGCCACGTCTTTGTGTCTCAGGAGTCCATGAGACCAGTAGCGCAGAGTGTCGGGTAAGTGGGAAGGTGGGGGAGGATCCTGGGGGTAACAGTCGACAGTTCGGGCACTGTTGTGGAGTGCAAAAGATGCTGTGGTGTTGACAAGGTCTTTGGGCAGAGGGGTGTTACCTGGCTGGGTAGAGGCAGAAGGGAGCATTGGACTGATTCCACCCCTCTCCACAGCCGCGCCTTCCTGGAATACTACCAGGAGCACCTGGCGTTTGCTTGCCCCACAGAAGACATCTACCTGGAGTAGTGGGAGGAAGCTCTGGCCACTGTGGGCTGGGCAAGGACTGGATTGGGGACACACAGTACCTTATGTCATAGGAGAGCTCCAGGCCTGGAGCTTTCCCCCTCCATTCCCAGGGCACGGCTGTGAGGCTGCTGGGGAGCGGGTCTCCAGTGCCCCAGGTTTCCCTCTGATGCATCCTTTCCATTGTCCTCAGTCACCTTGTTCCCCAGCCTCCCTCTCCTCCCCTCTGTCTCTTGCCCCTTTCCGTGCCTGCAGACCTTACCCTTTGCACTCTCCTTTAGGGTCAGAACTTGGGGCGTGTGGAAAACTTGAGGTGACTGGTAGTCAGGTTCTCCAGTGATCCCTTCCTGCCCTCCTCTGTAATTTATAAGGGAGTTTGAATTTTTATAGTGAATCTCAAGGGGTCACCCCAACTTTGAACACAGGGACAGAGAGGGACCCCATCTCTGCCACACAGGGAGCACAGGGGAAGCAGGGAGAGGTGCCCAAGGAAGCTCTGGGACCACTGGAAGTGGTTCTTAATGCTCACTCAAACCCCTCATGCTGCTAGGAGGAGGACGCCCACTGGGCGCCCCCTACACATTGTCTGCTTTGCCGCAAACGCCCCTGCAGTCCAGTGCATATCCTCCCTGTGTGCGCTGCCCGCTGTGTATGTGGGCCAGGCCTGGCCTCAATAAACTCTGCTTGGTGTGACCCTGGCTCTTTGTAAGGGGTGTCCAGCGCTGCCAGTGGTGAGGGACGTGGGGGCCCCAGGGTTCTTGGGACTTGGGAGAGGCTTTGGTGGTTTCTGCAGTCATGCTGGGGTCCGTCACTGCTCACCACGTGGAGGCCTCAATAGCCACAGCACCCTGTGTCCTTCCTGCGTGAGCCTAAGAAGTGTGGGCCAGCTCACCTAGGGTGCTGCGCACACCTTGATAAATGACCTACTTGGAGCTTGGAAGTATTATTTAAATGCTGCCCGTGGTTCACACCTGTAATCCTAGCTACTTGGGAAGGTGAGATCTGAGGCTTGTGGTTTGTAGCCAGCTTAGGCAGCAAAGTCCATTTTGTGAAACTTACCTCCAATTAATCAGCAAAAAACTGAAGTGTAGGTGTGGGTCAAGGTGTAGAGCATCAGACTTGAGAAAAAGAGTGCATGAGGCCTCCAAAAGAGCCAGGTGCCGATAGCTTTTTTAATTTTAGCTACTCAGGAGGTAGAAATCAGGAGGTCATGGTTCAAAGTCAGCCTGAGCAAGAAGATCAAGACTTCAGATCAACAGAAGGTGGACATAGTGGGATATATCTATCCTTGCTCCAGATAGGGCAAAAAGATCTTGTCTAAAAAATAACAAAAGCAAAAAGGTACTAGAGCTGTTTCTCAAATGGTAAAGCATCTGTAACCACAAAGCCTTGAGGTCAAGCCCCAGTATTTCCACAAAAAAAAAAAAAAAAGTTCACAAAAGAGGCAAACTTAAACATTGCTCCCCCTTTTGGTCATTTCAGGAACAGGAGTGGGAAGGGGTGGTAGGGCTAGGAAGGGGTAGCCTCCCTCCTTTTGGATGGTTGGGCTCTGCATAGCTCCTTCTCCTGACATACCTGAGGGAAAGTCAGTCACAAGGTTTTTGTTTTGTCCCCCCCCCCGACCCCCGTCATGGGGTCTGAATTCTGGGCCTGGGCGCTGTCCCTCAGCTCTTCAGATCAAGGCTAGCACTCTATCACTTGAGCCACAGCACCACTTCTGGCTTTTTCCGCTTATGTAGTGCTGAGGAATTGAACCCAGGGCCTCGTGCATGTAGTCAAGCACTGTACCACTGAGCCACCTTCACAGCCCCAGGCACAATGTATTTTTGTTCTGTCCATTCTAAAACACCCTTAACCCCATCCAGATAGACACTGGGCTCCCTGACAAAACTGGTCTGTCAGAACAGATAGCAGCTAGCCTGGTAAATGGATTGGTCTCCCAGGGAAAACACTGGATATGGCCTTTGGGGCTGTGATAACATGTTATTGATTGCATGTATAATGCATGTGTGTGTACAAATGCATGTGTGTACATGAGCCTGTCAGAAAAGTGGGAGGGTGGAAAGATTCAACTGTGGGTGTGAGGGCAGTTTGAATCCCTCAGACACTAGCTGACAGGGAAGTATTCCTGGCCACTCATCTGTTGCTCCACCTCCACCACATAACTCTTAACTCTTCCTTTCCAACTTTAAAAACTTAAGTTGTTTTGTGCCAGTCCTGGAGCTTGGACCTGGGCCTGGGTGCTGTCCCTGAGCTTCTTTGTGCAGGCTAGTGCTCTACTACTTGAGCCACAGCTCTGCTACCAGCTTTTGGGTGGTTAATTGAAGATAAAAGTCTCAGACTTTCCTGCCTGGGCTGTCTTTGAACTGTGATACTTGGATGTCAGCCTCCTGAGTAGGACTATAGCGTGAGCTATCGGTGCCTGGCCCCTCTGGTGCTTTCACACAGATTTTTTACTGAAGTACAAAATATACGACAACACACACAGCATGCAAATCCTAAGTAGTGAATAGCTTCTTTTATTCCAGGTTACCACCTCCAATATACAGAATACTTGTAGCATCCCCAGGCTCCCTCATGTCCCTTACATTGTACTGAAATTCCATGTGTCTGATTTCCTGGGGTTAAGCTCATCTCCTTTGCTAGACCTTAAGCACTGCAAGAACAGAGTAGGATGGGTTTCTTCTAAGGACTCCTTGCCCTGGCACTGCAGAATAGCAGATGAACATGGCAGGATCTGCACTGCAGCACTCTATGCCAGTGAGGAACCAGAAAAAGCCGCCTACAGGTTGTGCCTGGTACTCACTGGTTTTGTCAGTATAGCATATGATCAAATTGCTTCACCCTGTTCTGTCCTCACCCGAACTGAGGCACTAGCTGGGGCCAGTCCCTGCATTAATAAATTCTTTCGGCCCCATCAGTGTCTCCTGAAGGTGCCCAAGGAAACTGTCTTGGGGCAGCCAAGACATAGAACTTGGGGTGTAGTCAGCACAGCTTCTCAACCAGATTGAAAGTGACAGGAGAGTTACATGAGTAATGTGAGGTCACTCATGCACAACTGCTTCCTACCTACCCCATTTAGGTTTCCTTTCTGCAACACCACTTTAGCTGCAAATGGCTGTCAAGCTCACCAACAGTGGCGTACTCAGGCGGGTTTACTGTCTTAAACCTGGCACCCTGTAATCAGGTCGGCGGGAGACACTGGTTTTAGAAACTGCAGGTGTCCTCCTAGGGTCAACATATCTGTTGCAGCCAAGTTCTCAATGGAGGACCAACCTGAACTTTAACTACCAAGAATCATTTTCACATGCCATGCCCAGAGCAGTTACTGTGTTGTGACTAGCCTGATACTCCTGGGCCAGGGAGAGGTTACCTCCTTGATATCAAGGAGGCAATGAAGTGGGGACACATTAGCAAAGAAGGCAAGTTTCCTAGACAACACACTGAGGAGCATGTGACAGGTGTCAGCATGCTATGTCCCAGCAAACACAGAAGGCAGAAGGTTCTTTTCTGCCGAGGTGGCAGAACACTGCGTATGGAGGGAAGCCAGGTCATCCTGAAGGACAGTGCTGTGGGGCAAGGCAAAGGAGCTTCGATTTTATTCTAAGATGTTTTAAAGAGATCGTGTGTCTGAAAGAAAATGTCTGGTGGTAAGTAGGTGTGAGGAGGTTCCATGGGACTCGCTGACAGGCCTTTCCAGGAGATAGCAGGGCCCAAACCCCTTCACCCTACCTGGAATGTGCACATCACCACCACCTGACTCCACATAGATCTCTGATGAAGAACAAAGGGGGCAGCTCCAGAGCCTGTGAATGCTTCCATCAGGGAGACGAGCTCTTGGGGGACTGAGTTGCCCTCACCAGCTTCCTGGTTCCTAGCATCTAAAGGCACTTCTTTTTCCTTTGACTCAATGTGCACACATCAGTCACCAGGTAAGGGCAACTTCTGGAGCCAGAATGCCTGGGTTCAAGTCTAAGCCCAGCTTGGGGCATGGCTCAAGTGGTAGAAGGCCTTCTCCGCAAGTTCAAGGGCCCGAGTTCAGACCTTTGTACTGCCAAATCCCAGCACAGCTTTTCTGGTGGGATGACCTTGGGCAGGGCCTTGAACTTTCCTGTGCTTCCGCTTCCTTGTTTGTAACAGCGGGGAATAGTACTGACCATACAGTTTCCAAGATTAGATGAATTAGCACACCTGCAAGTCTCAGCTGCTGTTATTACATTATTAGATACAAACTATCTGCACACCCTTGCCCCTGTCCCCTCATAATGGTGAATTATCACACACCCAAGATGGGGCCAGAGGCCCTGGACTGGCCTTTGGGGGGAATCTCCAATGACTTGGCCAGTTGCCCTCAAGGTCGGTGATTTGGGCAGTGGCAGCAGGCTGGATGGGGGTGGCAGCCCGGCTTGCAGCAAATCTGCAGGGCTGGGTCCTCACCCCGGGCCATCTGGCTGGGGCCAAAGGTCATGGCTGCATCATACTGGGCCTTGAGCAGCTGGAGGTCCTTCATTGCCATCAGAGCCTCTGTGGAAACCTCAGTTGTACCGTCCAGGAGGTTGTAGTTCTCACCAGGGTCCTCAGACAAGTCATAGAGCAGGGGGGGCTCATGAGCCGTCACAGGGTTAGTGGCGTGGCAGGCAGGGTCCGGGGTAGTGTCGCTGTGGGCAGAGCCTGGGGAAGGGTCAGCTATGTGCACAGGGCAAGAGCCAGAGGAGGGGGTCAGGGTTTGGGCTACAGGGGCCAGTGGGATTGGGAAGAGGGAGCTAGAAAGAGGATGTTACCCTGGGTGAAGAAGTGAGCCTTGTATTTCCCGCTCCGGATAGCAAAGACACCACGCACCTCATCTGGGTAGGCCGGATAGAAGAAGAGAGAGTGCCGAGGACTCTAGGGTCAAAGTGAGGGGCACAGAATAGAAGTGGTCCCTTAACAGCTGCCAGCCTTTGTGGTAGATATTAGCTGTGCATCTCTTCCCTGCCTAGGAATATGAAAGGTGGTACCAACTCAAAGGTTACTCACCAAAGGAGATGGGAGGCACAGACTCTCAAGAAGTGCTGTGGTAACACTCATGGGGTAACTGGGATTGAGGGGTCACTGGGTGAGCACTCATGGGTAATTGGGAATGAGGGGTCATGGCCTTACCTTGCCTGTGCCTAGCAGCAGAGGGCTGAGGTCAACACCATCCAAGGTAACATTGGGCAGCGAAGCTCCAGTCAAGGCTGCCACAGTGGGCAGCAGGTCCAGGGAGCTGGCCAGCTCATGGGTCACACCTAGGGGCAGAAGGCTATTTGGTCACTCACTTTACCAAGGTTGGTTCAGGGGTCAGAGGTCCACAAGGACAGGGTCAGAGAACTGACCAGGAGTAATATGGCCAGGCCAGAAGGCCAAGGCGGGCTCTCGGACACCACCCTCGAAGGTCGTTCCCTTTCCACATTTCAGAAGGCCAGAGCAGCCGCCACGGGACATGCGCATTGTCTCAGGCCTGGGACACACAAGGAGATCATCAACACAGAGGTGCCTAGGACCTCATGCCATCAGCCTCACTCTTCAAAGTTAGAAATAGGGCTCCGAATGCCTGATGCCTTCCTGCCCTACCGAGACCAGTACCTCTGTGCACCTGTCCCACCCCCCAGCCTAACTTGGCCAGCGTTTCCTAAGACCCCCTCCCCCAGCCTCACAGTGTCTTCAGCCAGCAGCAAAAGTGAAAGGACCTCAAGGCCCTGGCCTATGTCAAAGCAGGGAGTGGCCCCGGCCCTGGGTCGTACCCATTGTCTGCGGTAAAGATGAGCAGCGTCTCTCCAAGTAGCCCCAAGTCCCCTAGGGTTGTCATCAGGGCCCCCACAGCTGCATCCAGCTCCATCAAGGCGTCTCCAAACGGCCCTCGGCCCGAGTGGCCTGTGAAGCTGCGCCCACTGAACTGAGGGTAGTGCGTGTGCTGGGGGGTGGAGATGCCAGTCAGCATCAGCAGGGGTTTCAGGCAGTCTCAGGAGGATGAGGCCAGGTCACTCACGTGGGAGGCGTAGTACAGGAAGAACGGGCGGCCCTGGCGCTGAGCATCAGACATCAGGTCTCGGGAGAAAGCCACATAGCGGGCCTCTAGTCCTGGCAGCCAGGGGGGCTGCGCCTCCACAGACAGGTTGGCCAGCAGGGGGATGGCCACTAGGTCCTGGTCACAGCTGCCATGGCACGGGGTGTCTGGTGGGAAGCAGGTCAGGTTCTGACAGGGACCCTGAGGAGAGGAAGGGCACTGCAGTGCGGAGTCTGGGCTCCAGGGCGGGGCTGGTCAGGTGTTGAGGGGCCCTGGTGGTTTATACCTGGTCGTGGGAATATGGAATGCCCAGGAAGCGGTGGAAACCCTGATGAGGGGGCAGAAAGGCCCCGTCTGGCCCCACTCCAAGGTGCCACTTGCCGGCCATCCCTGTAAGGTAGCCTTGGGCAGCCAAGACCTCGGCCAGAGTCACCTCCTCGAGGGGCAGGCCGCCCTGGGAGCTGGGCCCCAGGACGCCTGGGTACATGCCCATCCGAACAGGTAGCCGGCCGGTCAGGAGGGCAGCCCTGGAGGACAAGGTACAGGATGTCGAGTCCCACAGCAACAAGCAGACGCGGACCTCCCCATGGAGATGGGTCCCTTCCTCCACCCCAGAGCCTCTGGAAGGAACTGGACAAGTGGAGAGGGATGAGAGGCCCCCACTCACCGGGACGGTGTGCACAGAGACGCGGGGACGTAGAAATCTGTGAACCGCAGCCCTCCGGCAGCCATCTGGTCCAGGTTGGGGGTGGTGGAGCTAGGGTGCCCGTAGGAGCCCAGGTCCCCATAGCCGAGGTCATCAGCAAAGATCAGCACAATGTTAGGGGGCCTGGCGGAGGCCAGGCCTGCAGCCACGGCCAGGGAGACGGCCCAGAGAGCCCTCATGGCACGGAACTCAGGAGCCTGTCTGCAGCGGCCTGGGGGGGAAGGAGAGGTGACCCGGTGGGCTCGGGGCACCGGCCCGGCCCAGCTCTCCCCCACGGACCCCGGCCCTCCCCTCCCTACCCCAGTCCCAAACCCCGACCCCGGTCCTCCCCTCCCGACCCCGGCTGCGGCCCCGACCCCGGCTGCGGCCCTCCCTTCCCCTCCTGACCCCGACCCTCCCCTCCCGACCCCAGCCCCGACTCGGGGCCTCTCCTCCCGACCTCGACCCCGGCCCCGACCTCGGGCCTCTCCGCAGAGCACAAGGCTGCTCCCCCTTGGGACCCAGATCCAAATACTTCTCCGGAGCTCCGGCCGGCTTGGCAGAACCCGGGGCCCGGGCCTGGGTACAGCTCCCCGGACGCCTTTGAATGCTCGCTCGGGGCTCGGGCTCCGGTGTCCAGAGGGCCCCGGCCGGGACCGTGGCCCGCAGCCCGGGGCGCGGTGGGTCGAGGTCGGTTCGGAGCCCAGGAGAGGCGGGTTGGGACAGCAG
>NW_012267303.1:3844115-3851788 GCF_000151885.1 Dipodomys ordii
CGCCGTAGCGGGGACGCTCGCGGCTGGCTCCTGCTCCCGGGCAGGCCGGGCCCAGCCCAGCCCCTCACCCTGCTCCGAGCCTGGAGCGCGGGCACGCGGCGCCCCTTCCCCGGGTGCTGGAGGCTGTCGTGGGGAGGGAGGGCCGGGGAAGGCGCGCCAGCCCCGTTCAGAGCTGAGCTCTGCAGCCAGGCTCCCTTTTGGAAATGTGGGCTCTTCTGCAATGCACAGCGCCTCCGTGGAAGCCGCTGGGGCTGGTGGAGTGCTCTGGACACCTGGGCGTGGCCAGTTTGGTTCAGATGCTTCCCTGCAATGAATGGCAGGTCTTTCTACAGCTTGGAAAAGGATGGGATAGACCTCTGTGTGTGAAGTGGGGGAGTTGAGACTTACCAGTGGAACACTGGCTTGTGAAGAGGAACTCTGTAGCTGTGACTGGGCCAGCTCTTGGACCACCCAGGATGTGAGGCACCATTCTGTTCCTGCTCAGGAACATCACCATTATTGTATAGTTGTTAGGATAGGTGTTCTGAGCAGGGCCATGAGCACCATCATGTTTGGAGGGAGCATCTTAGTTGATCTCATCTGGACAATAAAAAGGTGGAGAGGCGAGGAGACTGCATAGGCTTGCTGAATGCAACCTTTCTTTTTTTATTTTTTGGTGCTACTCCTGGGGCTTGAACTCAGGGCCTGGTCACTAGATTTCTGAGCTTCTTTTGCTTTAAGCTAGCTCTCTACCACTTGAGCTCTACTTCCAGCTGTTTTTTTTTTTTTTGGTAGTTTAGTGGATATAACAATCTCACAGACTTTCTTGCCCAGACTGGCTTCAGACTGTGATTCTCAGATCTCAGCCTTCTGAGTAGCTAGCTGAATGTTGCTTTTTAGTTGTTATGAGCAGGAGTTAGGTTTTGTCAAGGAGGAAATCCTGAGAGATCAGGGAAGAAACAGGAATCACTGTCAGACACAAGGATAGCCTCTAGTGACAGATAATGATTTTCATTGCAGTTCTCAAGAACATTCCCTGCATCATTACAGTTCTCAAATTACATAAAATTCTGTAAATGTTTTTCAAGGTTGCTAGTTGTGCTTCAATGAAATTCTTTTTTTTGGGGGGGGGGTCTGGTTGTGGGGCCTGAACTCTGAGCCTGGGTGCTGACCCTCAGCTCTTCAGCTCAAGGCTAGCACTCTACCACTTGAGCCACAGCGCCACTTCTGGCTTTTTTCTTGTTTATGTGGTGCTGAGGAATCAAACCCAGGGCCTCATGCATGCAAGGCAAGCACTCTACCACTGAGCCACCTTCCCAACCCCTCAATGAAATTCTTTTCTATTGTTTTCAAGGAACTAAACAAAGCTCCTGAGGGTCTTCTTGAGCAGATCTTGGACCCAAAGTGGCTGCTGGCAGCAGACCAGCAGACCTGGCAGCAGCAGCAGCCAGGAACGCCCGTGCAGAGCTCAGAGCAGAATTGGGTTGGGGCGGTCTGAGAGTCAGCTGCCATTGCACACTGCGAAGGTCTAAGGGCCTGCCTGAGGAATTCACAGGCTGAGGTAAACCATGGCCAGGTCCTACAGGGCAGGGCAGGGGCCATTTGAATAGAAAACTTGGACACAAAAATAATTGTTTATAAAATAATAAATTATAACTATAACCACTTTGCAAATCTTGTTCAGTATAGTCACAAGGAACAGATACTAGAAAAAGGTGGTCTAAATCAAGTAGAGGGGTGCAGTGATCACAGGTTTGGGGTTTGAAGGGCAGGTGGAATGCCCCAGGGACTGTTGGTGCTTTAGTCATTTAAATACAGGAGTCGGGCAGATACTATGTTTTACTGTTTAGCTGAACCCTAAGTGCCCTTGGTAGGGTCTGAAGTTCCCTCACTCCAGGGGTGTGCTGTGGGAGGACTGGGAAGGTAGCACCCTTGAGCAGTTCTGGGAAAGCTGAACACAGGAAAAGTATGAAGGGACATGGCTGCCAAGAAGCAAGGTGGAGAGATTTTGGGGGCCAAATGTGGTGGTGGTTACCCGTAATCTCAGCTGTACAAGAAGCATAGCTAAGAGGATTCAGGTCCAAGGCTAGCCTAGGCAAAACAAAACTAAAACAAAAACCAGTTAAGACTCAGTCTGAAAAATTATTAAAGAACAATGGGCTGGAAACATGACTCAAGAGGTAGATCACTTGCTGGCAAGTTTGAGGCCCTGAATTTAAACATCAGTACGGCTACAGAGGTATCATGGGGGTCAAAGGTCATGGCAGATGAGGTCACCATGATGCATAAACAATGGTGTGGCCTCAATTACCTTAGACCATGGAGTCACTTTCTATGGCAGAGGCAGAGGACAGCATAAAGGTGGGTTACACTTGATAGGAGAAGAACTCATTGCCTTGCTCATGTAACTGTACGCCCTCTGTATAGTAAAAAGTATATATTTCAAAAAATGAAGGGTGGGTTAGTAGTGGTGGTGGAAAAATCCTGCATCACAGGCATGTGCCCTGGAGAGCTACCATTTCTCTTGCCTTTCCTGGATGTGAGTCATTCTTCCACCTGAGCCCTGTGTTGCAGGCCAGGCCTGGCAGAATGCCCAGTGCTGTCCACATCTGAACAGAAGTACAACCTTTGGCCATGATGCCTATTCCTTGTGGAGAGGGGATGCCTCGGGCTCGGGAGGTGCTGGGAACTGGCTGGTAGCTGACGCCTCGAATCACACACGCTGATGCCCCAGAGTCTACTAGTCAGAGGGGAACTTTTGGAGGGCAGAGACATCACTGGGTTCACTGTAGAAGGGAAGGCCACAGAGATTCCCTTGAGAAGCGCTGGCAAGTCAGCTGCTGTAGGGCAGGAATAAAGAGGCAGCAAGAATGGGAGAGATAGGCATCAGTGATCCCACACCTGTAATCCTAGATACTCAGGATGCTGAGACCTAAGGATTGCAGTTCAAAGCCAGCCCAGGCAGGAAAGTCTGACTCTTTTTTTTTTTTTTAAAGAGGTTTTTCTTGTTTTAATGTACTATGCGATTTTTTTTTTTTTGGTAGTTTGACGAGATTAGAGCCTCATGGCTTTCCTGCCCAGGCTGGCTCTGAACCTCAATCCTCAGGTCTCAGCCCTCTGAATAGCACCAGCACTAGGCTAGAATATCACTTTTTGACTCCTCAGTTTGTTGACTGGCAGAGAGTAAATCTCCAGGGGACCAGTTAAATGATGTGTTCTGGAGGGGAGAGCTTATTTCTAGGAGGTCAGACTAGATACTTGCTTTGCAGTCCTTCCAATGATTATATAGGTACTAATTCCCTATATTAAATCCCTTTCTGTTCAAACTGACCATACATGGTCCTGCCCTCTGTATCTGAACCCTGGAAAAGTTGGAAAGTCATGCTGTAATCCTAGCTACTCAGGAGGCTGAGGTCTCAGAATTTCGGTTTTAAGCCAGCCCAGGCAGAGAAGTCCCCGAGAGACTGTTATCCCCAATTAACTACTCAAAAAATTGGAAGTAGCCGGGCGCTGGTGGCTCACTCCTGTAATCCTAGCTACTCAGGAGGCTGAGATCTGAGGATCACGGTTCAAAGCCAGCCTGGGCAGGAGAGACCGTGAGACTCCTATCTCTAATAAACCACCAGAAAACCGGCAGTGGCGCTGTAACTCGCCTTGAGCTGAAGAGCTGAGGGACAGCGCCCAGGCCCAGAGTTCAAGCCCCACGACCAACAAAAAAAAAAAAAAAAATTGGAAGTAGTGCTATGTTTAAAATGGTAGAGTGCTAGCCTTGAGCAAAAGAGCACAGAGACAGTGCCCAGGCCCTGAGTTCAAGCCCCATGACCGACAAAAAAAATAAGAGTTGTTAAATGATGCAGGCACTGAGATGTTGAGTTATGAGGACCAGTGAGAGGAGCATGGATGGCTTCTGAGCTTGGGATGAATGAGGGATGGAGTATAGTTTAGTTGCAGGGTGTTTGCCTGGCTTGTTGTGAGGATATGCTTCTGGTCCCAGCACTGCAAAACAGTGACATCAGCAACAACTTGAGGTGAGGAGGCAGCAGTGATCCAGATGCCAGAATCCTCAGCGAACAATAGGATCGAGTCAGACCTCTTGATCACCGTTATATTCCTTGTGCTTTATCCTTTGGAGTGTGTGTAATAAATGTTTCAAAATACAGAGTGTGGGCTGGAGGTATAGGTCAATGCTGGAGCACTTGCTCAGCATGCACAAAAATTCATGAGTCTGACCCCTGGCATTCCATGTCTGCATAGACAACAGAATGTTCTGTTCCTTTATACATTCATTTACTATTTTTCTGGAAAACAGTCATCAAGCATGTATGTGTAGTGAGTGCTGTAGCGGAATAAGAAAGGCAGATTTCTAACAATATACTTTTAAACCCTCTGGATCTAGGATGGGGGATTATTCTGTAACTCGTCAGTTGGGTAAATTTTGAATGTCTTTCGTGAAGTGAAATTAGCCAGATATAAAAGGAAAAACATATACTTCATTTATGTGAGCTATCTAGCATAGACAAGTTGACAGAGACAGGAGGAGGAATACAGGTTACTAGGAGATGGAATGGGGAGAAAAGGTAATAGGTATGGAGTTCCTGTTTACAACCATCAAAATGAGAGTGGTGAGAGTTCTACACTATAGTGAATACACTTAATAAACACTTTTTCTTGGTGCCAGTCCTAGGGTTTGAACTCAGGGCCTAGGTGCTGTCCCTGAGTTCCTCTTGCTCAAGGTTAGCATTCTACCACCTGAACAAGAGCTCCACTTCTGGCTTTTTTGGGTAGGTAAGAGTCTCATGGACCTTCAGCTTTAAACGGTGGTTCTCATGGGCTGGGATGTGGCTTAGTGCTAGAGTGCTTGCCTAGCATGCATGCAGCCCTGGGGTTGATTCCTCAGTACCACATACACAGAAAAAGCTGGAAGTGGTGCTGTGGCTCAAGTGGTAGAGTGCTAGCCAGCTCAGACAGCACCTAAGCCCTGAGTTCAAGCCCCACAACTGACAACAAACAACAACACAGCACAGGAGGCTGAGATCTAAAGGATTATGTTTTGAGGCCAGCTTTGGTAGAAAAGCTTACAGGACTCTTCCAAAATAACTAGCAAAAAAGCTGTCTAGAGGTGTGGTTCAAGTGGTACAGTACCAGCCAAGCAAGCTAGAAGTCCTAAGTTCAAATACCAGCAAAACAGCGGGGCGCTGGTGGCTCACGCCTGTAATCCTGGCTACTCAGGAGGCTGAGATCTGAGGATCTCGGTTCAAAGCCAGCCCGGGCAGGAGAGACCATGAGACTCCTATCTCCAATAAACCACCAGAAAACCGGAAGTGGCGCTGTAGCTCAAGTGGTAGAGTGCTCGCCTTGAGCTGGAGAGCTGAGGGACAGCGCCCAGGCCCAGAGTTCAAGCCCCATGGCCGACAAAAAAAAAAAAAAAGAATACTTACACTTAAAGACTATAACTCAAGTGATACTTGGATATTTATAGCACTAAATGTTTATGGAGTAATCTGAACACCAGTGGTTCACACCTATATTCTTAGCTACTGAGGAGGCTGAGAACTGAGGTTTGTGGTTTGAAGCTAGTTGGGACAGACAATTTCTCCTGCCTCCTATCTCCAGTTAACCAGCAAAAAGACAGTAATGGAGGTGTGGCTCAAGTAGTAGAGCACCAACCTTGGGTGGGAAAAGGTAAGCTAGAGCAATGATTCCAAGCCCCAGGATCAGAAAAAAAGAAAGCAAAATGACAACAAAAGACCCTGAAAAGATGTGTGCACAGTGGTACATGACTGTAATTCTAGCACTCAGGAGGCTGAGGCAGCAGGATGGTGTGTTTGAGGGCAGTCTTGGCAATGTACAGATTCTGTGTCAGAAACAAAAACAGACAACAAATAACGCTGAAAAGCTAACTCTAAAGAAAATGTCTTAGAAAAAAATCAGATTCAAGATAAACTAGAATGGCTATGCCTTTAGATATTATATAACTTAGAACCAATAGAAAACCTACTTTCGAAAAATATACTGGGATCAGATAACTTTATAATAGTCAACCTAGTACTCCTGAGTTCCTGCTATATGCGGATGGTCAGGAGACAGGAAAAGGTCTGAGCTAAAGAGAAAGTTGGGTGTGAATGTCTGGATGAAGGTTTAAGCTCTGACTCATCCACCCAGGAGAAAGGCTGGGCAGCTAGGGTGGGGGACTGGACACAACCGAACCAGACAGGCCAGGACCTGCCTCTGCGGGACCCTCCTCATGGCAGGAATATAGCATCACAGGAATCCCAGAATTGTCACAAGACAGTGTGAGCCTCTGAGGAAAGTAGGCCAGAGGAAGCCATGGAGAGTGACGGGGCCTGAAGTCAGGCCAATCACCTGATCAGAAGAGGCCAGACTTCGGAACAGCTCAAGAGGCAGAACCCCTATCTAGCAAGTTGGAGGCCCTGATTTATGGGAGGCTGGAAGAGCCTGAGATTATTCTCAATAAAACAACATCCATTATCCCTTGCTTTCTCCTCCATGAACCCAATTAGGAGGACATTTACATGTGTAAAGTTTTTGGCCATTGGGCTGGGAATGTGGCTTAGTGGTGAAGGGCATGAGCACACGTGAAGCCCTGGGTTCAATTCCTCAGTGCCACATACACAGAAAAAACCATAAGGGGTGCCTGTGGCTCAAGTGGTAGAGCACTAGCCTTGAGCAAAAGAAGCTCAGAGTCCGTGTCCAGGTCCTGAGTTCAAGCTCCTCCCTTCCCCCCAATATCTGGCAATTATTGTTGGTATTTGCCAGCAGTTGTGGAACCAGGGACTTGTTAGTTTGGGGATTCATTAACTGTGGGCCAGGCACTGTACAGAACACAGGCTTGCTGTGACAATGGCAGTATGAAGGCCCGCTACAGCTGGACACCATTAATCTGTCAGTAGCTGGGTGGCAAGGATGAGATTTTTCTACCACAAAGGCTCAGCAAACAGCAATGGCCAAAGGCCTGGAAGGGATGGGTGGATGGGCTACTTGGAAGGTGGGCTGGCATCAGACTCATGGGGCCATGCGTTCCAGTCTGGAAAAGCTGGCCGGAGGCAGTAAGGCTCCAGGCTCTGGGTCTGTTCTGGTCAAGCACAGATTACACGGTGGGCCAGGAAGAGTGAGGAGGCCTGGAGCTGGCTGTGGCTGGGGAGGGAAGAGACTTCCTTTGTTCCAGTCCTACCGCTCCTGGACTCTGGTGAACAAGGCCTACCTGGGGGGAAGGGGTGGAAGTAAGGCAGGTGAAGTAGTGGAGGGAGGAATCAGGGAGGGGATGGCCAGGCAGTTGCTGAGGCCCCGGGTAGGGCGAGTGAAATGGGGCAGGAAGACCCCGTAGCCAAGGTCGGGAAGCAGAGTTTCCTCTCCCGGGCTAGGTCACAGGAAACCCAGCCCTGTGCTTCCCGCCGATAAGGGCGACCCCTTCCTGCTTCCTGCTCTTTCCCCACCTCCCATCCTGCCGGGTCCCCGGGGACCTGCGGCCTTGGGACGGCCTGGGTGGGGAGGAGCTGGCCGCTTCCCCAGAGCCTAGGCGCCCGGCTGGAGGAGGCAGGGCCAGACCGACGGACAGCCCGGACGGCTTCGCCTGGTCAGTAGCCTAGGGAGCAGGCTGGCCCTGGGGGGCGGCGGGGAGCGGCCCAGCCGGGCGCCGTGCTGGAGTTGGGGGGCGGCTCGGGGCCGGGGTGGTC
>NW_012267303.1:3853399-3853751 GCF_000151885.1 Dipodomys ordii
GGGCGGGCCGGGGCTCGACGCGCTCACGACCCGCTCCGCCGCCGCAGAAGTGCCTGCGCCTGGACCCTACCGCGCCGGTGTGGGCCGCCAAGCAGCGCGTGCTCTGCGCCCTCAGCCACAGCCTCCAGGATGCGCTCAACTACGGGCTCTTCCAGCCGCCCTCGCGCGGCCGTGCCGGCAAGTTCCTGGACGAGGAGCGGCTGCTGCAGGACTACCCGCCCAACCTGGACACGCCCCTGCCCTACCTGGAGGTGCGGGACGGGGCGCGGCCCCCCAGCCTCGGGGGGCGGGGCCAAAGGCGGGGCCCGGCTCCCCCAACTCCGGGGGCGGAGCGTGCCGCGGGGTGGGTTGT
>NW_012267303.1:3853991-3875858 GCF_000151885.1 Dipodomys ordii
CGGGGGGCAATGGGGGGCCTGGGCAGCCCGTGCTGCGCGTAGCACCCCGGAGGCAGGCGTGTTCGGCGCCGGAGGTCGGCCCGAGCACGGTGCGATGGGAGGGCGCAGTGCCGGAGGGAGGAGTGCGGTTTGAGCCGCGTCTCAGACGTGCACACGTGCCCTCGCTGGCCCTCGCCGGCCACCCTGGTGAACTTGCCCCCGACCTGCGCGCGTTCCTGGCGAGCGGTGCCTCGAGCGCCTTTCTCGGCCGAGCCCCGGGTTTGGAGGCTGTGTGACCGCCCCGACGGGCCCAGCGCCCCAAGGTGACCGGGCGCGCGGGGGCCCCAGCGGCTCTGCCTGGAAAGGCGCTGTCCGGGGAGGGCTGGGAGAGGCCGGCGCAGGCCGGCCACGTGTGCGCGTGTGTGGTGGGCAGGCGGCAGCTGCCGTCTGTTGTGTCTGGGACTGGTGTGACTGCCGTGCGCGCGTGTGAACAACATGGCGCTCGCCGCTCCCTCGCTTGGCCTACATGGATACTTTCTCTCCACTTTCTCTTTGAGCAGTTTCGATACAAACGGAGAGTTTATGCCCAGAATCTCATTGATGACAAACAGTTCGCAAAGCTGCACACTAAGGTAAAGAGCGGGTCTCGGGAAGGCGCCCCCCACGGCCTCTGCCCCAGCCAGCCTGGCTGACCACAGCTGCTGCAGTACTGGTCCAGTACTCTCTCCTCTTCTGTCAGGCGCTTGCCTGCGCTGGGAGAGTAGATGTAGATGCTGTACTTGTTGGGCCTGACAGAGAGGGTGGAGATAAGTGTGTGCATGTGTTGGGAGCCAGCTAAGAGAGAGACCTAGGCTAGCTTCGAACCACCATTCTCAGATTTCAGCCTCCCCAGTAGGTAGGATATTCTGGCCCCCGGCTCATAGGCAGACTTCTTGATCTACCACTCTCTGCCAGCCAGTTCTGTGGACAGTAGGCCTTTTCTTGGTGGATACGTCATTGTACATCCCTAGAGCCTAGGAGAGGGCTTCTGTGACTGGCGCCAGATCCTTAGGCTTTTTTGTTTTGTTTTGTTTTTTGTCACTCGTGGGGCTAGAACTCTGGGCTTGGGTGCTGTACCTGTGCTCTTCAGCTCAAGGCAAGCGCTCTACAATTTGAGCCACAGCCCCACTTCATCCTTAGGCTCTTTTGCCAGATTTTTTTTTTTTCTGTTCCTACGCAGTGGCAGTCAATGGTCCTGGGTTGTAGCTGGACAGAAAGCATCTCAGAAAGATCTGTTTCTCTCCAATGGCCCTCATATTGACCCTGTCACTCTGAGTCCCTCTGATATCTCTCCCCAGGGACCCACAGGACACTAGTAACTTGTTTTTCAGTGAGTCTTGTTTTTTTCTTTTCTTTCCTTTCTCTCTATTCCTCATTTCCTTCCTTCTTTCCTTCCTTCTTTCTTTTCTTCTTTCCTTCCCTCCTTCCTTCCTTCCTTCCTTCCTTCCTTCCTTCCTTCCTCTTTTTTTTTTTTTGGATGGTCATGAGGCTTGAACTCAGGGCCTAGGCACCATCTCTGAGCTTTTTTGCTCAAAGCTCGTGTTCTCTCACTTTGAACCATGGCATCACTTCCAGTTTTTTGGTGGTTAATTGGAGATAAGAGTCTTGCTGGGACTTTTCTACTCTGGCTGACTTCAAACTGCAATTCTAAAATCTCAGCCTCCCGAGTAGCTAGAATTATAGATGTGAGCCACCAGCGCCCACTTCAATCCTGTTTGCCTTTAGAATGAATCCAAACTCCTTACCTTAGCCCTGTGCCTCTGTGTGCCCAAGTTGTGCTCTCCCCATCCTCCTTGGGTCTGACTAAGATCTCTTAGAGGCTTTGCACCAGCCTTCCCTGTTTGTGAGCACCTTTCTTCTGGTTTCATCATATATAACAATGACAGTGGTCCCAGAGTGGTCTCCTTCCTTGTCTCTGATGCATGCTGAGTCTTTCTGGAGTTTGTGTGTATGGTATCCATTCTACCAGCAAATGCTAGTGAGGCTTTGCTGGGTGGCCTGTGTAGGATGTGTGAAAGAATAAAATGGAAAATCATGTCACAAGGGCCTCAGGGGTCTGCCGTAGGGATGAGCTTGTGAAGATGGTCAGAGAATAGTTGAGGATTCAGGGCTGCTGTAGGTCTAGAAGGCTCCTGCTAGAGAGGACTCAGCTTGTGCAGGCTGGCACCATGCTCCAGGGCTGGAGCACCACAGTCAGAAGTAGAATGAGGGCAGTGAGAGCTTGAGAGCAAGACATAGACTCATTTGAAGGGTATGACTAGGGTGACCAGGCTGTAGTGAAAAATGCCAGGCTTAGGTTGATAGCTGTGGTAGGTTTGGCGATCAGGATATAAGGAAGGGCTTTGAATGGTACGTGAATCCAGCTAAGCTGGAATTAGAGCTGAGATAGTAGTATGGAGCTAGGTAACATTGCCGGCTACTGGCTCACACCAGTAGTCCTAGCTACTCAGGAGGCTGAGATCTGAGGATCCTGGTTCAAAGCCAGCCTGGACAGGGATGACTGAGATCTGAGTATCCTGGTTCAAAGCCAGCGTGGACAGGGATGTCTGTGAGACCCTTACCTCCAACTCAAAAAAAAAAAAACAAACCAGAAGTCAAAGCCAGCCTGGGCAGAAAAATCTGAAATTCCTATCTCCAATTAACCACCAGAAAACTGAAAGTGGTGCTGAGGCTTAAAGTGGTAGAATGCTAGCCTTGAGCAAAAAGATCTCAGGGACAGTGCGCAGGCCCCCAGTTCAAGCCCCACTACTGACCAAAAAATAAAAAATAAAGCAAGACATCGTATCAGAGTGACAGGGAACAGTTGAACATTTTATAAATGGCCAAATACTTCCTAGAGGTAGGGAGCAATGGTTGGATGGCCATGGCACCCAGCTGATTAGGATGGCTGGTGTTTCAGGCAAACCTAAAGAAGTTCATGGACTATGTCCAGCTGCACAGTACGGACAAAGTGGCCCGCCTGCTGGACAAGGGGCTGGACCCTAATTTTCATGACCCTGATTCAGGAGGTGAGTTGCAGAACAGAGTGGGAGAGGTTACCGTTGAGTGGTTAGGAGCCTGACTTTTCATTTCTTCCTCACCTCAGAGTGCCCTCTGAGCCTTGCGGCACAGCTGGACAATGCCACTGACTTGCTGAAGGTTCTACGCAATGGTGGTGCTCACCTAGACTTCCGCACCCGGGATGGGCTAACTGCAGTCCACTGTGCCACCCGCCAGCGAAATGCGGGAGCGTTGACGGTCAGTGGGGTTCCTTCTGACCTGGAGGGGCATGGGTGCGGTAGAGGAGGAGCTGGCCTGGCATTGATGCTGAGGTGCCTTCTCTTAGACCCTGCTGGACCTGGGTGCTTCGCCTGACTACAAAGACAGCCGTGGCCTGACACCCTTGTACCACAGCGCCCTAGGGGGTGGGGATGCCCTCTGCTGTGAGCTTCTTCTCCATGACCATGCACAACTGGGGACCACTGATGAGAATGGTTGGCAGGAGATACACCAGGTGGGCTGGGTCCCTGGGGTGGGGTCCAGGCCCTGTCCAGGCAGGGGTTTTAGCCTCTGGGATATTGCAGCACCTCTGTCTTTTCTAGGCCTGCCGCTTTGGCCACGTGCAGCACCTGGAGCACCTGCTGTTCTATGGCGCCAACATGGGTGCCCAGAATGCCTCAGGAAACACAGCCCTGCATATCTGTGCTCTCTACAACCAGGTGTGTCCTTCTGCTCCACATTTGAGTGTGCATACTTAGACACTGTGTGTGTGTAATGAAGTGTGAGCATGTGTATATATGTTCCTTCACAAAAATGATTGTTCTGGCTTACATACCCCTCCCCATGTGTGCTCTGTGTCCTCCAGTGAGTTCTAGTTACTGGATTGCCTGCCTCATGGGCCTGTTTGTGTATATTTATTCCCTGAACATACATATGTGAACATGTGTGTTCTGAACAAAATTGGGTATGAATTGTGTACATTTAAGCCCTCTGGAACAGGTGAGACCTACCCACATAGCCCTATGTGGTCTAGGTATACACTGAACATATAGATATGAGTCTGCATGTGATTGCTCTGCACACCTGTGTGAACAACCTCATGTGTGCACCTGCTCTGGCTTCCTAGCCATTCTCCATTTCCCAGTGTCACTGCCACTGTCTTCCAATAGGAAAGCTGTGCTCGTGTCCTGCTTTTCCGTGGAGCCAATAAGGATGTCCGCAATTACAACAGCCAGACAGCCTTCCAGGTACATGTTGGTTTACAGGAATATGAGGCTGCCTCTGGGGGTTGACTGTCTCCTTGTGATTCAGCCTTTCTGAATCTTCTTCCCAGGAAGGCATTGCTCACTCCCAGGAAAGAATGGAGGCAGGGTGAGTCCAGTAGGATATTCAGTGAAGTGATTTCTTTTATCTACCTTTCAGGGAGCTAGGAAGATCAGAGGGCTGCAGAATGGGGGAAGGGCAGATGAGAGGACAGGTGAGCAGGTGTAGGTGTGACCCCTGGAAGTAGAAGGGACCCAGAGGACTAATCCAAGAGGGGGTTCCTGAAATGTGAAAGATACAGACTGGTGTGATAGTGCAGTAGAGAAGAGTCAGGCTGAGATGTAGGCATCAGGGCACATCTAAAAGAAACGCCAGGGCCAATCAGATGACTAGGTGTTACGGTTATAAGGAGGAAGAATGAGAGCAATAGGCTGGGCAGCCATGGGGGGCCCTGGTTGAGACAGGATAGAGGACTATATTTAGGGGCAGATTAAAAGTTCTAGTGCTGTGCCCTGTGTACTGAGGGCTGTTTGGTTTTAGCTCTGAAAGCCTAGTATCTAGGAATAGATTGAGTTCTTGGCAGATGGGGGTGGTAGGTGACCCTAGTTACAAGTTGAGGGGTAGTACCATAACTCCTTTCTGTAGTGAGTTGTCTCCCAATAGATAGGAGTGCTTTGACTTGAGCAAAGCATGATCTGGTAAGGAGGAGTACTGTGGTGAGGCAAGCCTAGGCCACTGAGAATCCTTTCTTTTCTTTCTTTGCTTTTTTTTTTTTTTTTTTTTCAGTTGTGGGGCTTGAACTCTGGGCCTGGGTGCTGTCCTTGCGCTCTTTAGCTCAAGGCGAGCACTTTACCGCTTGAGCCACAGCACCACTTCCAGTTTTCTAGTGGTTTATTGGAGATAAGAGTCTTCTGGACTTTCCTGTCTGGGCTGGCTGTGAACCGCGATTCTCAGATCTCAGTCTCCTGAGTAGCTAGGATGACAGGCGTGAGCCACCGGTGCCCGGCTTCTTTGCTTTTTTTTGAGCATCCTTTCTTGTCCTCTGTGTCTTGGCCTCTTTCTCTCAGGTGGCCATCATTGCAGGGAACTTCGAGCTTGCAGAGGTCATCAAAACCCACAAAGACTCAGATGTTGGTGAGTTTTGCCCACCCATAAGTCCCTGATCGATGTAATTTTTAGAGGCAGTGGTGATAGAACGAGGGCCTCTGCCCATGAGCCAAGCCAAGGTGGCTCTTGTAGGTATGGGGAATATGCTGGGGAAGGGGTTGTATGGACTGGGCAGAAGCCTCAGTCAGGGCTGGGATAATGCGAGTCTAGGGGTTGATGTTGGGCTTAGAGCTGTGTTTGCAGTTAATTAGGTTCTGGGAAGGGCCATCTATGGGACATTTTCATTTTAGCCTAGAACATGAGAACATTTATGTAGCCATGGTAGCCATGGTTCTCCACAGGGTCTCATGAACATCCATGTAGAGAAAACAACATATTATAACAAAGATGAAGTCCAAGCTAGGAACAGAACTGATGCTATCCTCTAGGCCAAGGGGTTTGCGTTTCTGGTGGTCCATGTATAAATGAAGGCCTGGCATGTGCATAAGTTGTCCTAAAAGGAAGACCAGGGCTTTGTAGCTCAGCCCCAGTATGGGTAAGAAGAAAGGCCCCAATTGTATTCCCTCATCTCTTGGATGTGTGGTGTCAGACTGGACCATTCTTTGTGTTCAGGTGGCTGAGCAGCAGGGGCTGTGGATCTCTGCTCCAGGAAAAGATATTGTCTGGCTAGGCCATACTCTAGTCACTGGCTGCCTCCTTGTCCTCCTTGTTTCTAACTATCTCTTTCTGGAACATGGAATCTCAGATTCTCCTTCTTGCATGAATATTTACTTGGGCTGGTGTTAGAATCTCTCTTGGTTCCAATGTAGGTTCCAGTCTGTGATGCTTTGCTTTCTTTTAAGTAAACTATGTACCATTATTTGTATCCCTTTCTACCTTGGCCTCCTTTGAGCTCAGGAGGGGTTCCACCTTCCTCCCACCTCCTTCCTCCCACCTCGTGGGACGTGTACTTTGTGTAGCTGATTGGGCCTGTGGTTGGAGTGCAGGGGGAGTAAAGGCATTCTAGAGCTTGGATGCAGTCCAGACTGAGAGATAGGAACATTGCACTGCCCTATCCTCAGGCTCTGGAGCATTACCATACTGAGACTCCTGTTCTGGGGCATTCTGGTGCAGTTGGTTAAGCACATTGTCCTTAGAACACTAGAATGGGCATCTGTGTCACCTAGTCCAGATATGGTCACCAGTTCTGCTAGCCACACATTCTTGCTCAGATGTCATATACTCAACAATATCCATTTATGCAAGGTGCTACAGTTGTGGGATTTACTGTGAATTTTCGTACCTCAGTTCTTCCTCTCAACAACTCTTAAGGGTGGGGGATAGACTGGCTCATTTTATAGAGAAGGAAACCAAGGTTCAGAGAAGTTAATAACAGGGCCTGACCCTGGATCTGGGATTCAGGGTCTTGTTACCCTCTCTCCCCTGCTCACCAGCACATATTTATTCTGAGACACTCTGAGTGACAGTCATGAATCTCCATGGCCCACCCAAGGTCCTTGAGCAGGCCCTGCACATCAGAAGCTTGAGGGGACTCTTCCAAGCCATTCTTTTCCAACTTCCTTTTTGTGGTCACCCTTCAGAGGACAGGACACTTTCTATCTCAGTGGCTATCTCCTGTTGTAGACCAATAAGCCTTTGATAGGATGCTGGCCTGTCAAGTGAGTAACTCGGCTTGCTGCCTCTGTCACTAGGCCATGTTCTTTCTGACTCTCTCTCAGGCATGTTCCCATCTACGTGGGTACCATTCATGCTTCTTATGCATATCCTTTTTTTTTTTTTTGGTCGGTTGTGGGGCCTGACCACTGGGCCTGGGCATTGTCCCTCAGCTCTTCAGCTCAAGGCTAGTGCTCAACCTCTCCAGCCACAGCACCACTTGTGACTTTTTCTGCATATGTGGTGCTGAGGAATCGAACCCAGGGCCTCATGAGTACAAGGCAAGCACTCTTATCACTGAGCCACCTTCCCAGCCCCCCTTATGCATATTCTTTACTGACTTGCTTTTGTTGAGTGTCATGGTGACATCACCCGAAGAGCTTGAGTAGATTCTGACCCAGAGCCTGGGTGGGGCCTGAGCTGCACTAATCAGCATAAGGTGAGGTTGGAGGTAAGGCTAATGCTGTTGATTTGGGCACTACATTTTGTACAATAGGGGTCTGGATACGGCTTGGTAGATGGTGGCCACAGGCCAAATCCACACTATAGCCTTTTGTTTATTTATTTATTTGTTAGTCCTGGGGTGTGAACCTAGGGCCTGGGCACTGTTCTTGAGCTCTTTAGCTCAAGGCTAGTAGTGCTCTACCACTTAGAGCCACAGCCCCACTTCCCATTTTCCCGTGGTTAATTGGAGATAAGAACGTCACAGACTTTTCTGCCTAGGCTGGCTTTAAAATATGATCCTCAGATCTCAGCCTCCTGAGTAGCTAGGATTATAGGTGTGAGCCACCAGTGCCTGGCTAAGTTTTTGTTTTTTTGAGGATGTGTGTGTGTGCGTGTGTGTACATGTGTATATATGTATATATACATATATTAGCTTTGTTAATTGATCCAGTAGCATTTTTTTTTTCTTCTCTACCACTTGAGCCAAAGCACCACTTCCAGTTTTCTAGTGGTTTTTATTGAAGATAAGAGTTTCATGGACTTTCCTGCCTGGGCTGGCTTTGAACTGTGGTCCTCAGGTCTTAGCCTCCTGAGTAGCTAGGATTACAGGCATGAGCCACCAGTGCCCAGCTTTCCAGTAGCATTTCTTACACTCACAGTGTAGTGTAATTTATTGAATTCTCATTTTCATTGCCCCAAAAGAAAAATCTCAACACATTAAGTAATTATTCTGCATACTCTCTCCCTTCCAGTTGTCTGCTGTGAACACACGTTTCTGTCTCTGTGTATTTACCGATTCTTGCTGTTTCATATAATTGGAATCATGCAGTTTGTCCCTTTGTGTTTTTATTTTTGTTTGTTTGTTTTTTTTTTGAACTCTGGGCCTGGGTGCTGTCTCTCAGCTCTTCAGCTCAAGGCAAGTGCTCTACCACTTGAGTCACAGCACCACTTCCAGTTTTCTGGTGGTTAATTGGAGATAAGAGTCGTCATGGACGTTCCTTGCCCGAGTTAGCTTTGACATGATCCTCAGATCTCAGCCTCCTGAGTAAGCTAGGGTTACAGGAATGAGCCACCATTACCCGGATGCTACATACTATTAAACTTTAGCGTCTAGGTATTCTGCAGCTCGTGAATGAGGGTAGCCCCTTGCTGGGAGAGGCAAGAGGGGACACCTTTTTTTCTTACAAATAAGTTGAGGGGACACTTTTAAATTTTATTTTTATTTATTTTATTAATACGTATTAGTTGTATGATGAGGGTTTTATTGTGACATTTTCACATATGTGTACAGTGTATCTCAATCTCACCCGTTCTGTCGCCCCCCACTTCTTAAAATAATTTTAACCTGTTTTATTTTTCTTTTCTCATACATGCACACGAAATTCTTCCACTGTACTCTCGTCATTCACCATCTTTGTTAGCCTGACTAGCTCCTGCTGGGACTTGCTTCCCTAACACAGCTTGCTTTTTGATCCCCAAACCCTCAACCTGTTGACTGACAGCTTTCACTGAGAGTCTTTTTATTATGAAAAAATTATTTTAAGTACTTATACAAAGGGGTTTCAATTTATTTACTTATACATGTATTTGTGTATAGTTGCAATGTATTGCAAAAATGTTCACATTTGATCTTTTTCCTTTTTTTTTTTTTTTGTCGGTCATGGGGCTTGAACTCTGGGCCTGGGCGCTGTCCCTCAGCTCTTCAGCTCAAGGCGAGTGCTCTACCACTTGAGCTACAGCGCCACTCCCGGTTTTCTGGTGGTTTATTGGAGATAGGAGTCTCACGGTCTCTCCTGCCCGGGCTGGCTTTGAACCGCGATCCTCAGATCTCAGCCTCCTGAGTAGCTAGGATTACAGGCGTGAGCCACCAGCGCCCGGCGATCTTTTTCCTTTTAAGAGAGGAAATATCTATCCATCTTCTTACCTATCTCTGCATGCATGCTTGCCAGGAGGCCTCGGGGCCTTGTGCTTTGTTTGCCTTTTTTACTCAAGCCTGGCATTCTACCACTTGAGCTACAGGTTTTTCCTGGTTAATTGGTAATAAAAGTCTCTTAGACTTTTCTGCTTTGGCTGGCTTCAAAACACAGTCCTCAGATCTCAGCCTCATGAATAGACATGAGCCAAGGGCTCAGTCTTTTTTTTTTCTGGTCCTAAGGCTTGAACTCAGGGCCTGGGCACTGTTGCTCAGCCTCTTTGTGCTCAAGGCTAGTAGTGTTCAAAGGGAAACTTTTTTGAAAGTATTTGAAGAAACAAAACAAGGAAAACAATGATTGGTTAGAAGTTAGTTGATGGCTTCTTATTGGTGCAGTTTTTTTTTTTTTTTTTTTTTGGGTCTGGTCATGGGGCCTGAACTCTGGGCCTGGGCTCTGTCCCTCAGCTCTTCAGCTCAAGGCTAGTGCTCTACCACTTGAGCCACAGCGCCACTTCTGGCTTTTTTCTTTTTGCTTATGTGGTGCTGAGGAATCGAACCCAGGGCCTCAGGCATGCAAGGCAAGTGCTCTACCACTGAGCCACCTTCCCAGTCCCTTATTGGTGCAGTTTCTAGTTTCAGTTTACTGCTTGCTTTGGCCTTTGGTTTCTTTTTGGGTGCTGTCCCTCAGCTAGCGCTCTACCACTTGAGCCTCAGCCCCACTTCTGGCTTTTTCTGCTTATGTGGTTCTAAGGAATTGAACCCAGGGCCTCATGCCTCATGCATGCAAGGCAAGTACTCTACCACTGAGTCACCTTACCAGTCCCGGCCTTTGGTTTCTACAGTAAGAATTTAGAAACTAATAATAAATAGCATCTCAATTAGATTTTTTTTTTTTTTTAAAAACAACCCATTTCTTTTGGCCAGCCTCTCATTCATGTGAGATTGACCAAAACCTGGGAATTAAGTGTCACCATGGTAGCCGATTGTCTTTCTGTCAGAAGTAGAATTCATAAGTCCTGGTGTCAGGCCTGTTGAAGAAAGATACTTTTGTTCAGATCACCTTTGCTATACTAATCATGCAAAACCATGGATGGCTAGAGATGCACATAAAGACATTGAGAGACAGTGGTGCACTCGAGACATGGCAAGGTTGACTGGCAGGATAATACCAACAGCCCAAAGTACATTTTTCAGCCTTGGTCTCCACCAGCCAACCCAGCTAATTAATCTGTGGAATAAAACAAAAGCAGAAATCAGTGATTAAAACAAACTAGAAGTTAATTTCTGAGTCCACAGGGGAGTTAATCATAACTTCTATGTTCGAGCACTACTTCTGGGAGTGTGGCCTGACGGATAGCTGACCTCTGATGGTCCGCACTCAAGTATCAGGCTGTCTTCTGCAGTTGCACTAAGGTATCCATCTCCAGCTTTGGGACTGCAGGAATACTGCAGGTCTTTTGTGTTTTGTTTTCTTGTTTGGGTCCTAGGTCTTGATTTCAGGCCCTAGGTGTTGTCCCGAGTTGGTTATTTTTATTAGTTAGTTTAAACTTAAAAATTTTTTTTTTCCAAACAGTCTCTTGCTGTGTTAGCCCAGGCTGCCCCTCATCTCCCTCATCTCAACAATCTTCTTGCCTTAGCCTTCAAAATTCTGGGATCACAGGCATGTACCACTATGCTTAGCTTCTTTCGTTTTTCAGATACTGGCTTAGACTTTGATCTTCCTGCCTGTACCTCTCCTGTAGCTGAGATTACAGGCACATATCACCATGCCTGGCCTGATTTTTATGTAAGGTCAAAGTAACTTTTTTTTTTTGCCCAGGCTAGACTCAGACTGCACTGCTACCATCTCTGCCCCCTGTGTGGGAGTTATATATATATTTTTAACCAGATGATTGGGGTAGCTGGCTTGAGACATACACAAGAATGTAGTTTTATGGAAGTTGGCTTGCTATTTACACAAATGCAGGAAGAGAGCACATAGGGTCTTGCAAACTTGAACTTGGTTAGCATTTTACAAATCACCAGTTTCTGTTTGCTTGTTGTTTTGGTTTTTAATTTTTTTAAATTGGTATTATAAAGGTGATGTACAGAGGGGTTACAGTTTTGCTTTATATGTGTGTGCATGTGTGCACTGGTACTGGGGTTTGAACTCAGGGTCTCAAGCTATCACTTACTTGACTTTTTTGTTCCATGCTCTATCACTTGAGCTGCACCTCCAAATCTGGCTTTTTTTCTGATTAATTGGAGATAAGAGTGTCATAGACATTCCTGCCCAGGATGGCTTTGAGCTGGGATCCTTGGATCTTAGCCTCCTGAGTAGCTAGAATTACAGGTGTGAGCAATCATTGCTATGTGACTATGGTGCCCAGTTTAATCCAGAACTCCTGGCTCAAGCGGTCCTCTGCCTCAGCCTCCAGAGTAGCTGGTACTATAGTCACACTCCACCATGCCTGACTTCGGTTTCTTAGAATTGTGGAAATTGTTACCGAGTCTGATGGTATGGTGTTAAAGTTATCAGAAGCAATTCCACATTAGTTTCCCAAGATTGTCTCTGAAGGAAAAACATTTTTGAGTTGTAGCTGACTGCAAATGCTTTTAGGGAAGAATGATAATAATAACTATGGGTGACAAAACAGAAGGGCCATGGTAAATTCTGATGATGCATTTGGCAAGGAAATTTGATTATTTTTTGTTACATAATAACTGATTGATAGCATTATACCAAGACATTAGACTTCTAGGAATTTCATACAGGTTGCTACAGTCTTACCAATAACATACCTGTAAATATAACTTGAAGGTTCAGGAGCCCCAGGGTATGATTAAAAATATATCCTCATAGGTTCTTGTTCTGCTTGCTTGTTCTCTCTCCTTCTCCCCCTCCCCCTCCCCCCTCCTCCTCTTCTCCTCTTCCCCTTCCCCCTCCACCTCTCCCTCTCCTCCCCTCCCTCTCTGCTTCTCCCTCTCCCTCTCCTTCTCTCCCTCTTCCTCTCTCTCCTTCCCCTCTTCCTCCTTCCCTCCCCACTATCTGTATTAGGATTTGAACTCTAGGCTTTATGCTCGCTAGGCTGGCACTTTTATCATCTGAGCTACACTCTAAGTTCTTTTTTGCTTTAGGTTGTTGCTTTTTTTTTTTTTCCCAGATAGGATCTGTGTTTTTGTCCAATGCAGGCCTCAGATTTGATTCTTCTACCTGTGCCTCCCATGTAGCTTTTTGTGTGTGTGTGTGTGCTGTGCACCCCTATCCTGGGACTTGAACTCAGGGCCTGGGCCCTGTCCCTGAGTTGTTTTTTTTTTTTTTTTTTGCTCAAGGCTAACACGCTACTACTTTGAGCCATAGCTCCACTTTTGACTTTTTTTGGTGGTTAATTGGAGATAAATCTCAACAGACTTTCTGGCTTGGGCTGGCTTCAAACCTTGATCTTCAGACCTCAGCTTCCTGAGTTGCTAGGGTTACAGATGTGAGCCGTTGGTTCCTGACTCCCGTGAAGCATTGAGTACAGGTTTGAACCATCAGGCCTAACTTGGATGAGGTGGGAGAGCTCATTAACTTTTTTTTTGTTGGTTGTGGGGCTTGAACTTTGGGCCTGGGCTCTGTCCCTGAGCTCTTCAGCTTAAGGTTAGTGCTCTACCTCTTGAGCCACAGCACCACTTCTATTAAGTCTTTGCTGAGGCTGGCCTCTTAACTATAACCATCCTCTGCCTCCTGAGTAGCTGCGATTGTAGGTATGTAGCACCAGGCTGGACTTTATTATTATTCATATGTCAGTGACGTTGCTTTTTGTGGTTCTGGGGACTGAACCCACATCCTTATACATACTAGGCAAGTGAGCTTTATACCATTGAGTTTTATCCCCAGCCCAGGGATGGTTTTGATTCCTGTATCTCTGTAGTAAGTTTTGAAATGGAGGGTTGGGGGGGGGTGTTGAATCCTGCAACTTTTCTTTTGATACTGTTTTGGTACATGGAAGCCCCTTACAATTCCACATGGATCTGAGGGTTACTTGCTTGCTTTGTAAAAACAGAACATGGGCCAGGCAGTATATATCTCTAATCCCAACGCTCAGAAAACTGAGGTAAGAAGAGGCAAGTGTTAGGCCAGCCTAGACTGTATACGTAATGTACTGTCTCAGAAACGCAGCAGATGAAACAAACGCTCCACCCCAACAGAAGTCCAACAAAAGTCCAAATAGAAGTTGAAATATTGGTCAGAATTACCTCCAATTTATAATCACTCTGGGTAGGATTGGCAGTTTTTTCCTCTGGCACTAGGTACTGAAGGCCTTGAGCTTGAATATTCTACCACCTGAGTCCTGTCCTACCCCAGCCCTTTTGCTTTATTATTACTTTTTGTTGTTGTTGGTCGTTGGGCTTGAACTCTGGGCCTGGGCGCTGTCCCTCAGCCCTTGTGCTCAAGGCTAGCGCTCTACCACTTGAGCCACAGGCTCAAGCTTTTTCTGCTTATTTGGTGCTGAGTCATCGAACCCAGGGCCTCATGGATGCAAAGCGGGCACTATACCACTGAGCCACCTTCCCAGCCCTAACTTCTTTTTCAGATAGAGTTTCATGCTAAAATTTCCCAAGCTGGCCTCTGAGATCCTCCTGCCTCTCCCTGAGTGGCTAGGAGTCCAGATGAGGGTTACTGTTTAAAACAGTATTCTAGTTAATGGATGTAGATGGGCCTTTCATTTATTTAAATCTCCTTTAAGCAACATTTTATCATTTTCAGAATATAAATCCTTTCACTTTCTTGAGTTTGGGGGCATTCTTTTGGATGTTAATATAAATTGAATTATCTTTTTACTTTAGTTTTTTTGGGATTGTTTTATTGCCAGTGTATAGTAACTTTTGCACATTGATCCAACAACTTTGCCAAATTATCTCTCCTGGTAGATTCTTGTGTATGGGGAGTTTCTTTGTTTTGTTATATAGAATCATGTGTTTTACAAGTACAGATAGGTTTACTTCTTTTTTTTTTTTGTCCTGTCATGGTGCCTGAACTCTGGGCCTGGGCGCTGTCCCTCAGCTTTTCAGCTCAAGGCTAGCACTCTACCACTTGAGCCACAGCGCCACCTCCGGCTTTTTTCTTTTTGCTTATATGGTGCTGAGGAATCGAACTCAGGGCCCCAGGCATGCAAGGCAAGCACTGTACCACTGAGCCACCTTCCCAGCCCAGATAGGTTTACTTCTTTCTTTCCAATTTGGATGCCTTTCATTTGTTTTTCTTGCCTAATTGCTCAAGCTAACATTTCTAACACAATGTTCAGAGCTGTATTGAAAATGGGCATTCTTGCTGGGCACAGGTGGCTCATACCTATAATCCTAGCTACTCAGGATACTGAGGCCTGACAATTGCAGTTCAAAGCCAGCTGAGACAGAAAAGTCCATTAGACTCTTATCTGTACTTAACCATCAGAAAACTGGATGTGAAGCTGTGGCTCAAAGTGGTAGAGCACTAACCTTGAGCAAAAAGATCTCAGGGACAGTGCCTAGGCCCTGAGTTGGAGCCCCATGGCTGACAAAAAACAAAGAACGAGGAAATGCACATTTTTTTCCTTACTCCTGATTGTAGAGGAAAGTTTTCAATCTTTTCCACTTGGTAAAAGATTGTTCCTGTGGATTTTAAATTAAATGAGTCTTATGTTGAATAAACTTATTTATACTACTAGTTTTCTGAATTGTTTTGTCATGGAAAGTTTTGGATTATGGAAAATACTTTATTCTGCATCAACTGAAATGATCATTGTAGGTTTTCTCCTTTGTTCTATTAATGTGGTATATTTTATTGATAATAGTGGTTTCTAGATTTCTCCTTGTAATACCTTATCTGGCGTTGTCATCAAATGATAGTTGTCCTCATAGAATTAGTTAGGGAGTGCTTCTGTCATTTTCAGTTTTTTGACTAAGAAGGGTTAAAGTGTTAGTAGAAGTCACCATGGTGCCATCTGGTAGTAGACTGTTTCCTTTCTTGCCAGTGTAGGATTTTGAACTCAGAGCCTCCTGCTTGTGGCTGGTGCTCTGCCACTTAGACTACACCTCCAGTTACAGCTTTTTGCTGCTTAATTGGAGATGGAGGTTTTTCTACCTTGGGTAGCTTCAAACTGAGGTCATTCCAGGTCTCAGCCTCCTTAATGGCTAGGATTATATTTGTGAGCCACCAGTGCCTGGCTAGTAGACATTTTTTTTTTTTGTGGTTTTTGCTTTCTGAATGAAGTTTTGCTTGGTTTACATTTGTTTAGACTCTATCTCCTTTTTTTTTTTTTTTTTTTTTTTTTCGGTTGTGGGGCTTAAACTCTGGGCCTGGGCGCTGTCCCTCAGCTCTTCAGCTCAAAGCTAGTGCTCTACTACTTGAGCCACAGCAACACTTCCAGTTTTCTGGTGGTTTATTGGAGATAAGAGTCCCATGGAAATTGTAACTCCTCTGTATGGTATTCTCATAATAAAAAATTAAAAAAAAAAACAAAAAACGAGTCTCATGGAATTTCTTGCGTGGGCTGGCTTTGAACTCTGATCCCCATATCTCAGCCTCCTGAGTAGCTAGGATTACAGGGTGAGCTACTGGTGCCTGGCTCCTTTTTCTCTATGAAAGAAATAAATTTAGGTAGTAATTATAAAGGCATTTGGCAGTAAAACTCCAAATGTCATTTCTGATTTTAGCTGTTTCTAAAACTACTTTTTTTTCTTACGATAGTTAAAAGTTTGTCAATTTTGTTGATATAAAAAAAATACAGGAGGGCTGGGAAGGTGGCTCAGTGGTAGAGTGCTTGCCTTGCATGCATGAGGCCCTGGGTTTAATTCCTCAGCACCACATAAGCAAAAAGAAAAAAGCTGGAAGCAGTGCTGTGGCTCAAGTGGTAGAGTGTTAGCCTTGAGCTGAAGAGCTGAGGGACAGCACCCAGGCCCAGAGTTCAGGCCCCACGACTGGACCTTCCCCCCCCAAAAAAAATACAGGGGTAGCTGGGTGCTGGTGGCTAATATCTGTAATCCTAGCTACACAGGAGGCTGAGATCTGAGGATCATGGTTCAAAGCCAGCAGGTGCAGGAAACTCCATGACACTCTTATCTCCAATAAACTACTCACGAAATCAGAAGTGGTGCTGTGGCTCAAAGTGGTAGAGTGCTAGCCTTGAGCTGAAGAGCTGAGCCCAGGCCCAGGGTACAAGCCCCATGCCCAACAAAACAAAACAACAACAAAAAATACAGGGTTAGAGATTTAGGTCAGTGAAAGAGTGCTTGTCTAGCAAGTACAAGGCCTTAAAGTTTGGTCCTCAGCACCACAAATAAATAAGACCAAATAAAACACAGCAGTTTATCTAATTGATTCTCTGTTGTTTTTCCATTTTCTGTTTTCTCTAATCATTTCTTTTTGTTTGTTACCTTTCCTTCCTTTTATTGGCTCTTTTTCTAGTTTCTTAAGTTATACAATTAAGTTTTCTATCTATCTGTTTATTTATTCTTGTGCTAGATATTGTATGTGCTAGTACTCTAACACTACATTCTTTTTTTTTTTTTTTTTTGGTCGTGGGGCATGAACTCTGGGCCTGGGCGCTGTCCCTTTGCTCTTCAGCTTAAGGCGAGTGCTTTACTGCTTAAACTACAGCACCACTTCCAGTTTTCTAGTGGTTTATTGGAGATGAGTCTCACGGACTTTTCTGCCTGGGCTGGGAACCGTGATCCTCAGATCTCAGCCTCCTGAATAGCTAGGATTACAGGCATGAGCCACTGGTGCCCGTCTCTAACACTACATTCTTAACCTCCTGCTTTTTTTTTTTAGTTTAGTTTTTGTTTCTTTTTTTTGGTCTGGTCATGGGGTCTGAACTCTGGGCCTGGGCGCCGTCACTCAGCTCTTCAGCTCAAGGTTAGCACTCTACCACTTGAGCCACAGCGCCACTTCTGGCTTTTTTTTTTTTTTTACTTATGTGGTGCTGAGGAATCAAACCCAGGGCCTCATGCTTGCAAAGCAAGCGCTCTACCAATGAGCCACTTTCCCAGCCCCTCTTACAAGTACATTTCTTATCAAGCATTGTTGCCTCCTCAAGTGAGAGCTGAGTAGCTATTCAGGATGCTTTCCTTCCCAGTGTATACACTCTCCTTCCCAGCCTCACTTGCAGTTTTTGAGAGGTTAATTGTAGATAGGAGTCTCACGGGGACTTTTCTGAGTGGGCTGCTTTGAACCAGATCCTCAGATCTCAACCTCCTGAGTTGCTAGGATTACAGGCCAGAGCTACCAGCACCTTGGCCTTTTTTGTTTTTGTTTTTTTGTGCTTAAAGAGAATATACTTTGTATGGTTTCAGCTTTTAAAATTTATTGAGACTTATTTTGTGGCAAGATACATGGTTTGTGTGGAGAACGTCACAGTGTACTTAAGAATTCTCCATAATATTCTGCTGCAGTGGAGTCAAGTGGCTTGAATGTATCTTAGATCTTAATTGGCTTAAGTCTCCTATGTCTCTTTGTTCATCTGTATAGATAGTCTATCCATTGTCAACAATGGAATATTGAAGTCTCCAGCTATTATTATTATAGAACAGCCTATTTCTCATTTCAGTCATTTATTAATATATTTTATTTTGGTGTCCTTTGGTGCATGTAATAATCGTTAATTCTCTTGATAGATCAACTCAGCAAAGTATAATATCCTTGTCTGTGTCTTGTTCCATTTTTTATTTTGAAATTTAATATCGATATGGACACTCAGTCCTATTTTGTATACTGTTTACATGAGATATCTTTTAAAAATGTTTTTAATTCCTAGCCTATTTATGTTTTGGGATCTGAAGCAGTTCTTCGGTAAATAACATATAATTGGATCTGGGTCATATATTTAATTTTGCCAACTGTTTTTTGTTTCTCTCTCTCTCTCTCTCTTTCTCTCTCTTACTCCCTTCCCTTCCTCCCTTCCTTTCTTCCTGGGTCATATATTTTATCTTGCCAACTGTTTCTCTCTTTCTCATCTTGCCAATGGTTTTTCTCTCTTTCTTCCTCCCCTCCCTTTCTCCCTTCCTTTCTTCCTTCCTATGTATGTGTGCCCTTGTGTGCCCTGGAGCTTGAACATAGGGCCTGGGCACTGTCCCTGAAGTTTCTTTTGCTCAGGTAGCTCTCTACCACTTGAACCAGAGCTTCACTTCTGGCTTTTTTGGGTACTTAATTGGCAGTGAGTCTCACAGACTCCCTTGCCCAGGCTGGCTTTGAACTGTGATCCTCAGATCTCAGCCTTCTGAGTAGCTAGGATTGTAGGTAGGAGCCATTGACACCTAGCCACTGTTTCTTTTTTTTTTTTTTTTTGCTGGTTGTGGGGCCTGAACTCTGGGTCTGGGCGCTGTCCCTCAGCTCTTCAGCTCAAGGCTAGTGCTCTACCACTTGAGCCACAGCGCCACTTCCAGCCTTTTCTGCTTATGTGGTGCTGAGGAATCAAACCCAGGGCCTCATGCATGCAAGGCAAGCACTCTACCACTGAGCCACCTTCCCAGCCCCTAGCCACTGTTTCTTAAGTAAAGTTTTAAAACACCTACATACCAGTTTGCTTATATGTAGTTTGTGACTATTTTCATGCTACTGGAAAGGAATTGAGTCATGTTAATATTAAGATTATAAGTGGCTTTCTGAGCCTGAAATAATTGGTTTTCATAGGAGAAGTTTGCTGACCCTTGGTCTAGAATGTCCTTTTCTGTTTCCTTGAGTGTAGTTTCCTTGAGTACAGTGTCACATTGCTGTAGGTGAGTGAGAGCTATCACATTAGCCTGCTTTGGGTCTCTTGAAGCTTGGAAATGGGCTCATTTTGATAATCAACGTGGGTACCCCCAAGGCCTTGGCTGGCCAGACAAGGAAGCTAGGGTTGGAGGCAGTGGGGCTGGGATTGTCCCCTCCTTAGCCATGCCATTCATAGGGCAGCCAACTGTCCTGGTGTCCCTGCAACTAAGGCAGTTCTTAGTATATAGGATTCTGGAAAGCTTAGCTAAGCTATACTAGTTGATTGGTCAACCAGCTGATCCTTAGAATCTCATTCGTGCCCCTCTGCCCCAGTACCATTCAGGGAAACCCCCAGCTATGCAAAGCGGCGACGACTGGCTGGCCCCAGTGGCTTGGCATCCCCGCGGCCCCTGCAGCGCTCAGCCAGTGACATCAACCTGAAGGGTGAGGCCCAGCCAGCAGCCTCTCCTGGGCCCTCCCTCCGAAGCCTTCCCCACCAGCTGCTGCTCCAGCGGCTGCAGGAGGAAAAAGATCGTGACCGGGATGGTGAACAGGAGAATGACATCAGTGGCCCCTCAGCAGGCAGGGGCAGCCTGAGCAAAATCAGGTAGGAGAAGGCGGGGAGGTCCTGGAAGGGTAGGCCAGGGTGGGATGCCAGACATCCAGCCAGCAAAGCCAGAACAAGGAAGCAGGGAGAGTTTGTGGCTGGCATCTGTGCAGTGTTGGGTTGGTGTTTGAGGTTGTGGCACAGCCAGGCCCTCAGAAGGGCTTCCTTGGATGGAGTGCGAAAGAATGTGATGCCCTGGAGGCTGGGTCGGCATATTCACACTGATTTATGATTGGAGGTGGGGTTTGCTCTGAGGACACAGGGCAACTGAGAGAGTTTAGGCAGAAGGTGTGGTCCAACCTGTGAATTGCCATGTGTGAGAGAGTGGTAGGATGGAAGGGGATGCCTTTCACTGAGGGCTCAAATCCTGCAGGAGTCTTGGCTTCACCCTAGCCCCAGTCTTCTATACCTGCAGGACTCCACCTCTTACCCTCAAGCCCTGAGAAATCAGGAACATTTGTGGGACTTAGTTTCTCCCAAACTTAAGAGTAGGAGGCATGGATTGGAGCCTGTTAGTCTTTGCAGGCTGCATGGAGGTAGAGGGGAGGGTGAGCACTAGCTCTCAGATGGCCAGTGTGCCAGTCCTGTCGGTGAGGTCTTTCAAGGCATGCATTCCCATGGTGAAGCCCTCCAGGTGGCCTGGGCAGGTGAGTCTGCTGGGACCCACACACACTAGATGTCAGCCAGTGTGGTTATGGGATCTGTGTTTCCTTTGCCTTGGTAGTAGGAGCTGTTTTTCTTACTTCCTGCCTTTTCCCCAGAGCTAGGCACATAGAAGTGTTTGTTAGATGCAAGAGTTACATAAGCAGAGTATTGTTTTCACAATACAGTTTAAATTTTTTAATTGTTAATATAAAGGTGATGTACAGAGAGGGATTACAGTTACATAAGTCAGGTAAAGAGTACATTTCCTTTTAGACAGTGTCACCCCTTCCTTTGCTCTTCACAATGTGGTTTAATAACCCCAGGGCTCCATGTGCCACTGGGCTGTATGACACATGTATGTCATCTCAGTTCTATAACTTAGGACCTGTGACACTCAAGTTGGCTTATACTTGTCCTAAGTCAGAGTTAGGAATCAGCTTATCTGGGTTCAGTTTGATAAAGGTCATAGGGTATGGCAGGAACATATGCAAGGCCTTCCTTTTCTTCATGCAGCAGGTCTTATGTCTGTTTCTACCTAGAATTGTTGGATCCCCGAAAACTGTCTGCTTGCTCCAAATACCAGTTTTCACTTGAAGATTTTTCATAAGCCCCTTGGATTTTCCTAAGCTAGGGCTGATGGCCTGGTGGCTGAAAACATACTTTGCCATTTCATGAGATGGCTACTTGTGAGAGGAGCTGTGTGGTCACCACTGGTCTCTGCTTTAGTGTATTTATTCGCCCTTTCAACCGACAAAAACCCAGGACCTACCTGCATGCCCGGGACTCTAGCTTTCTTGCTCTGTAGGACAGCAGGCTTCTTTCTTCCTCACGAACATTTGTTAGGCCCCATTGTGGTGGGATCCCACACCAGGGTTCTGAGTGGGTTTCAGGGCATGGACACCTGGATCCAGGGCTGAGAGGCAATTAGGTGGACAGTGAATCAGGTATGACAGGGATCTGTAACCCTTAGGAAGAAGTGGCTGGTGAAGTGTGGTGCATGGAGGAGGGAGGGGACTCTGGGTTCAGTTGCCTATGGTCAAGGGGGAAAAATTGCCATTGATGGACCCGGTGGGGCTGCACTGGCTCTGCCGCCCCCTGTTGGCAAAGCTTGGCACAGGATCCCTGGCAGCCAGCCATGTGTGGTCGGCCGGGTCCTGGCCCCAGAAACCTACCAGGGCACTCGGAGTGGAGTCAGTGGAGTCAGTACTTCAGTCGCTGGCCAAATGGGCGGGATGGCAGTAGGTTCTGAGTAGGTAGCCGGTGGCCGGTTCCCAAGTTCCAGAGTGCCTGGCCATTGGTGGAGACAGTGAGTATCTGACTTGGCGTGCCTAGGTGCTAGACCGCAAGCTTTGGAGCCTTGGTACTAGAGAGCAAGCCCTGGAGCTGAGAGCAGGTGGCCTGCGCCTCGGGGCTCAGTGCCCAGGCCCGGAGCAGGCGTCTGGGATGAGAGGACCCAGGCCTGTGGAAGGGCGCCCCGCGCTGGGGTGGGCAGGGCGCGGCGGGCAGGCCAGGCCCACACTGGGGAGCTGGGCCCGGCCACTGCGCCCC
>NW_012267303.1:3876701-3900014 GCF_000151885.1 Dipodomys ordii
GCCGCCGGCACCTGCGCCCCTGGCTGTCGCTACAGACGTTTCTGTGTCATGCTGGGGGCCAGCGCCACCCGGCCCCGTGTCCGGCCCCGCCGCGGGGCTCTTGTGTCACTTCTTGGGCTTCTCCGCTGGACACCCTGGGGCCGGGGTGCCGCCGCGGGGGAGAGCTGTGACAGTGACTGTGCCCACGGGTGCTGTGCACATCCCTCCCGCCCGTGCGGCCGGCCTGCTGAAGGCACAAGCCCCTCATTTTGTAATCACCCGGGTCCTGCCCAGGCGCTCTGTTTCCATGGGAGCCTGAGGTGGAAGCAGGTGTATCTTGTGGCTTACTCCTCTGGCCACCGTGCAGTGACCCTGAGCTCTTGGCGGTGGCCCTTGGGTGGGTGACAGCTATCAGAGAGTGGCCACTGGGGGCAGGAGCAGGATTGTGGCTCCTGCAGCTGCTCCCGTCCTCCTTGAGTATGTCCATCTGTATCTCTGTCCCCTGCATGCCCATTCCATGCCCAGCCCATCTGTTTGCTTGCCTTTTCTGCGTGGATTCCACAGTCTTCCCAAGAAGAAAGCTAGGCGAATGTGGGAAGGGATGGAGAGCAAGGGTTAGGGCAGAACCTGAGCCTGAAATGGAAGGGTGGTGGTGGTGGGGTAACCTGCAGAACCTGAGCCAGAAATGGAAGGGAGGTGACCTGCGGCTCCTTGCTTTACCCTAATGGCCTGTCTGGCTTTTGTTCCCCAGTGCTCAGCATCGGGGAGGGCGGATTCTGGGAGGGGACCGTGAAAGGCCGTACAGGCTGGTTCCCAGCTGACTGTGTGGAGGAGGTGCAGATGCGACAGTATGACGCCAGGCCTGGTGAGTGACCCCAGACTCCTTCCTAGGCACCTCCTGAGGTGTACACCCTTTGGCTTCCCGTTGGTTTTTCTTGGCGTAAATCTGGGTGCTCACAGAGAAAAGACAAGAAGTAAACTCAGACACACCTAAACACACACCTGTGCATATGACACATACGTGGTGTGTATTCGTGACACATGTAGTTCTGAACAAAACTTCACATATGTTGGAGAACTTGTGACATGCTCACAGGAGGTACACAATCGTGAATGTCCTCTGTTTCCACACGTGATTCCAGTGCTTGTGACCACTGTTTTAGCATAGTCTTCACAGAAATACCAGGTGCTTGGAGCTTGCGATTCATGTGTGACTGGCAGACAAATAAGGAGGTCAGTGTGAGAAAAGAGGCATTTTTCCAAAGTGGACAGATTGTCCAAGTGGGCAGAGCAGGAGGGCTGGACCAGCCAAGAGGAAATGAGGCCAGCTGGGCCCCAAGGGGTAGTTATAGGTACCCTGGGGCTGGGATAGTCTGAGGGCTGTTGAGGGATGGCCCCTGTCTTTAGTCAGGCAGAGAGGATGTGAAGTTGAAGGCTTCAACTCCTGAGGCTGGTTAGCAGCCTTCATTTAACCCTGCTGAGCAGCTGGGTTTCTAGGTAGGACCCCTCGGTGCCGGAGCCCACTGCGTGAGCTGGCTATATTATCTAGGATGTAGCCTTTAGTAGGAGCCTTCAAGGATGCTAGAAAGCCCTAGGTCCCATGAGTTTTACTTCTGGCCCACAGAGTAGGTGTGATAAATGAAGCTCTCCTGAGTGGTGGTCATAAGTGGTCACCAGTGATGTGTTGAGTCACAGTGCATGTGTTTCTCTGTACCTGGAGGATTTGGGTTCAGAGTTGGTATTTCCTCACATTGGATTGACAGCTTCCCAGTGGAGCCCATCCATGTGTGACCCAGGACCCATGTGTGACCCAGAACCCATGTCCTGTGCCAAATTTGGTAGAGACCCAAGGACATGTGAGTTTGGCTGCTGACCTACTGCTGGCCAGGTGACTTGCTCCCTTACCTGGTAGACCCTTGTCCTGCTCCAGTGGTGGTGGCGTGGAACATGGAAGGGTCTGGGCTTCCTTGTTCTCTGCCTGTGGAAAGTAGTAGATGGAGTGGGAAATGATGTCAGGGTTTTGGCCTTAGGCCTGTCAGGGTGAAAGGAGGGAATAGAGAGGTATGTGGACTCCACACCTGTTGAACAGGAGCTAGTCCTGTACACTCCTACAGGAAGGGTGGTGAGGTGCTGGTCTAAGAACTGGAGGCGCCAGGGACAATTTGGACCTTGGGGTGAAGTTGAGATGGTAGGAAAGCTTGTGCTGGAGTCAGAGTCTGAGATGAGTGGCTGCTAATTAGGTTACTCCATGCTGGACTTGGTGCTGGCTCCCCACAGCAGCTGTGGAGGGTACACTGGTCTGTGCTTCCGCAGAGGCTTTGTGAGGAGCTCTCTTGAGTTCCCTGAAGGATTCAGAGAGGGCTTCAAAGCAGAGGTGATGTTTGGGTGGAATCTTCTGGGTGGATCCACAGATGAGGCGTTACTTCGTGTTTTCAGGGATCTACACAGTGTTTCAGAGCTACATTTGTCAGCAACTCAACATAACTTTTTTTTGTTGTTGTTGGTCATGGGGCTTGAACTCTGGGCTTGGGCGCTGTCCCTCAGCTCTTCAGCTCAATCAAGGCTAGTGCTCTATCACTTGAGCCACAGTGCCACTTCCGGTTTTCTAGTGGTTTATTGGAGATAAAAGTCTCACAGACTTTCCTGCCAGGGCTGGCTTTGAACCGTGATTCTCAGATCTCAGCCTCCTGAGTAGCTAGAATGACAGGCATGAGCCACCGGTGCCCGGCTCTAATTTTAACATTTTTAAATAGACAGAATTGCCAGTTTGTCCCAGAAACCCTGGGGAGGTTGAGCCAGGTGTTATTAGTACATTTCTAGAGGGCCCCGCAGCCATGAGGGCCACTTGTGGCAAGGCTGGAGTGGGGAGCCTGAGGTCACTTAGATGCTCCTGAGTACAGAGAAAGGACAGCCTTGTGGTGGGAGCTGACTAGGCCAGGGTTGCTTGATTGTGCAGTTCTTTTAGGGTCATGGTCAGGATTTGGACAGGGCAGAGCAGAGAGGTAGGCAAAGTGGGCCAGAGCTTCAGAAAAGTAGCCTGTGTGAGTGATAAAAACCTAAATAACAGTTACAGGGATGATAGACAGGGCTGTGGGGACTGAGTATCAAAGATAGCTGTGTGGATGGGAGTTCCAGGGGTTGGCCGAGGATGAGAGCCCTGCTGAAGCTGCCTGTAGGAAGGGGCGGGAACAGTGATAGCCTTTCTCTGACCTCAGCTGTAGTCTTGGCCAGTCACTCTAGGCAGAATCTTCCATGTTGAACTCAGACTGAGTTTGGCCAGAGGCTAGAGGGCAGCCCGGCCATAGAAATCTGCTTTTAGTAGGCGCAGATCCAAGAAAGAAATCTGATTCAGGGGCTGGAGTAGGAACTGAGGACTTAAAGGCCAAAGACTGGACACTGTGTTGAGGCATATGGGCGAGGCTGGTACCCAGGGCCACCACTAGAAGCTGGACTAGGAGACAGGTCCTGATCCCTTCATGAGGTGCAGAGCCAGTCTCTCAAGACACTGGAGAAGCAGAGGGTGTTGAGTTGGGTGGGAGGAAATGCCCAGGCCAGTTTGTGCAGGGAACCCAGTCCCAATGTGCCTCCCCTCCTTCCCCACCTAGTTTTGGGGTTGTTCATGTTCCGAACCTTCAACTGTCTTTTTTTTGTGTGTGTCTGATTAATAAGCCCAGGAAATGAATTTGTGTTACATAATGAATACAAGTTGGTTGACTAAAAAATTTCAAAACAAGCCGGGCGCCGGTGGCTCACGCCTGTAATCCTAGCTACTCAGGAGGCTGAGATCTGAGAATCGTGCTTCAAAGCCAGACCAGGCAGGAAAGACCGTGAGACTCCTATCTCCAATAAACCACTAGAAAACCGGAAGTGGCGCTGTAGCTCAAGTGGTAGAGCGCTTGCCTTGAGCTGAAGAGCTGAAGGACAGCGCCCAGGCCCAGAGTTCAAGCCCCACGACCGACAAAAAAAAAAAAAATTCAAAACAAGATTCTAGTGATTATAAGATTGGGGTCCTTTTATCTTGCCCATGTAATTGTAACCCCTCTGTACAGTATTTTCACACACACACACACACACACACACACACACACAAAGAAAAAAAAGACTGGGGTCCTTTTGCAGGCTGAGTGTTTCTTTGACTTGACTGGTCTGAAGAAGGGTGTTATAGAGGAGTGTAGGGCACTGCCTTTGTGGTAAAGCCTGGCTTATGCTGGCCTTGGGAACCCTGGACTATCAGAGAGGGGCATGTTGCAGGGCCTCAGCCATATTGGGCTGTATCAGGGGGAAGAGAAAAGTGAATTGAGAGCTTGGATGTGGCAAGGGTGATGATAACAGGCTACCGAACCCAGGGGCCCACCAAGGTAACCTTGCTCTGGAAGGATAGACCCAGAGGGGCCAGTTGCCTTACTGAGAATCTCATATCTAGTAGTAGGAATCTGAATTTAGTACTTGTTCTTTTTTTCTTTTTTGGTTGGTCGTGGGGCTTTGAACGCTGGGCCTGGGTGCTGTCCCTCAGCTCTTCAGCTTAAGGCTAGTGCTTTGCCATCTGAGCCACACGTCCGGCTTTTCCTGAGTAGTTTATTGGAGATAAGGGTCTCACGGACTTTCCTGCCCAGGCTGACTTTGAACCTTGATCCTCAGATCTCAGCCTCCTGAGTAGCTAGGATTACATCCATGAGCTGTAAGATATGAACAGGGGCTGGGAAGGTGGCTAAGTGGTAGAGTGCTTGCCTTGCATGCCTGAGGCCCTGGGTTCAATTCCTCAGCACCACATAAGCAAAAAGAAAAAAGCAGGAAGTGGCGCTGTGGCTCAAGTGGTAGAGTGTTAGCCTTGAGCTGAAGAGCTGAGGGACAGCGCCCAAGCCCAGAGTTCAGGCCCCATGACCGACAAAAAAAACAAAAACAAAAAAACACAAAACCTAAACATCTCCTCCCACCTTTGCCAGACAAAATTCTACAATTTGATTCCCTCTGCCATTTTCTTTGGCTCCTTCAGTTCTAGCTGCATGGGTTCCACACTGTCTCTAGCATCCTCCAGGTTGATGCCTGCGCATTGGCTCTGCCCTGACTGCCCCACTCCTGGGAGATGCTGTGTCTCCAAGTGGTCTTTGCTTGGCTCCCTCTGCTGGTGAGGCTATCCCTAGAATGGTACTTTCTTTTTGGGGGAAGGGCAGTACTAAGGTTTAAAATTCAGGACTCGACCCATACTTCTAGTCCTTTTTTTTTTTCTCTGATTTTTTTTTGGGGGGTGGTCATGGGGCCTGAACTCGGGGCCTGGGCGCTGTCCCTCAGCTCTTCAGCTCTACGACACTTGAGCCACAGCACCACTTCTGTCTTTTTCTGTTTATGTGGTGCTGAGGAATCGAACCCAGGGCCTCATGCATGCAAGGCAAGCACTCTACCACTGAGCCAACTTACCAGCCCCTTCTCTGATAATTTATTTTTTTGGGGGGTCCGGTCATGGGGCCTGAACTCTGGGCCTGGGCGCTGTCCCTCAGCTCTTCAACTCAAGGCTAGCATTCTATGACATTTGAGCCACAATACCACTTCCAGCTTTTTTCTTTTTGCTTATGTGGTGCTGAGGAATCGAACTCAGAGCTTCATGCATGCAAGGCAAGTGCTCTACCACTGAGCCACCTTCCCAGCCCCTTCTCTGATAATTTTTGAGATGGGGTTTTACTTTCTGCCCAGGCTAACCTAGTCCTTGATTCTCTTATTTATGTTTTTCACCAGTTGAAAGATAGCTGTGTACCACCACACCCAGCTTTTTTAAACTGTTGAGGTGGGATCCCATGAACTTTATTTATTTATTTATTTATTTTGAGACTACCCTGGAACTGTTATTTTCCAAACCTCAGCTTCTAGATTATAGGCATGTCTTGTAAACTTTTTGCCCAGGCTGGCCTCAAATTTCTTTTTTTTTTTTTTTTTTCGGTCGGTTGTGGGGCCTGAACTCGGCCTGGGCGCTGTCCCTGAGCTCTTCAGCTGTAGCCTAGCGCTCTACCACTTGAGCCTCTGCCCCACTTCCAGCTTTTTCTGCTTATGTGGTACTGAGGAATCGAACCCAGGGCCTCATGCATGCTAGGCAAGCACTCTACCACTGAGCCACCTTCCCAGCCCCTGGCCTCAAATTTCTATTTTTTTGCTATCTACCTCCTGATTAACTGTGATTATAGGTATGAGTGTGGGTAACTGAACTTTTTTTTTTTTTGCATCCTTGCTCTGTTTTCTATGCTATATTCTCAGAGCCAGAAAAACTAAAAAGTGCACAGTAGACATTTAATAAACCCTTGTTGAACTAGAAAATGAATCTTGGAGAGTGCTACAATAAGAGAGAATGAGAGCAGAAGGTTCTGAGGGATGAAATTTGAGTCAGTGGTGGGGTTCCCTTGGAACTCCTCCCAGATCTGGGGAGTAGAACCAGAGATAGGAGGAACTGGGATATGATTTCAAATTTTGATGACATCTGCAACAGTGAGGAGGGGGACAGGCAGTCCCTGGTCAGCTCCACAGTGGCCATGAAGAACTTTAGGGTCAGAGAAGAGGTGAGGACAGGATTCTGGGAAAGGGACCCAGACCTTGAGGTTCTTTCCCCATTCAGAACCAGAGCCTCTAGCTAGGTACACTCTGAGGTTTCAACTTGGCTCTTGTGAGGAATTCAGTGGAGAAAAGAGCTGCTTTCATGATAGTTCATGTGGACACATAGCACAGAATACATGCACATGTATGAATACTCCACTTGCACACAGCTGTGGGTACATGGACACTTATTTACTTTTTTTTTTTTTTGGGTCCGGTCGTGGGGCCTGAACTCCGGGCCTGGGCGCTGTCCCTCAGCTCTTCAGCTCAAGGCTAGCGCTCTACCACTTGAGCCACAGCGCCACTTCTGGCTTTTTTCTTTTTGCTTATGTGGTGCTGAGGAATCGAATCCAGGGCCTCATGCATGCAAGGCAAGCGCTCTACCACTGAGCCACCTTCCCACCCCACATGGACACTTATATGTTACCATGCTAGGCTCATACAGATAATGTATGGAAGAAGCAGTCGCACGCACTACAGGTCTCTCTTTCACACACACAAATATGAATACAACATTAATATACTAGCGTGAGGCTCATACACACATAGACTTGCACATTCTGTACCATAATCTCAGCTTTAGGGCTCACTGACTGGATGGCCCTGGTCTTTCTGGTCTCTTGTGTCTAGCTGTAAGGTACTCAAAAAAAAGAGCCACAGCTACTGCCCTCCTGGGTCCTGATTCCAGGAGGCAAGAATTGTCTGCATGCTTCCTTCTTAGCCTTCTTACCTTAGGACCTATAGACCCAGAACCCCAGGATGTGGGATCCCCCCACTTCCATCTTGGTACAAGGGTACAGAGACTGAGACCAGCACAGTTAGGGGTAGTCCCTCCAGCTGGAGGCCAAGACTACTTCAGCTCCTGATTCTCGCTCCAGAAACCCGGGAGGACCGTACGAAGCGGCTTTTCCGACACTACACAGTTGGCTCCTATGACAGCCTCACTTCACACAGGTATTAACAAGTGAGGGAGGGGAAGGGGGACAGGACGTGGGCTGGACCTGTGGCTATGGCATGGGAGGCGTGGGAGGGGGAGGCCAGGGTTTGGCAGTATGGGTGGAGGGGGAGGAGAAGGTGTCCAGAATGTCTGCCTTCTGCTTTTCCCCAGGATGGCCTGTGTCTGTGTGGCCCTGTGGGGTCCGCCTGGTGCCAGGTTGCCTGCAGGGCTGAAGTTACCTTTTTGTGCTTTTCTCCACTAGTGATTATGTCATTGATGACAAGGTGGCCATCCTGCAGAAACGGGACCATGAGGGCTTTGGCTTTGTGCTCCGGGGAGCCAAAGGTAATGGATTGTATTTTTGGGAATGTTTTCTATGTCTTTAGTCCCAGCCCCTTCCATCTAATGCTGTGGTTGTGATGGTCTTGGTTTGCAGTGTCTGGGTATAAGGCAGCCATTTCCTGAACCCTCCACTGTCTCCTACCCTTTGGCTTGGGGTGCCTAATAGAATAGGGGCTTTTAGCCAAAGTGAATGAAAAAGGAATGTGTACTGCTGTTCTGGACTGTGCGTCTGCCTGCTGCCCTCTCCATCTTGGGTCACTGTCCCAGTAGTCACATGCTTCTCAAGCTAAGCATGTGGAGGTTGCTGTGTGACAGCTTCCCTCACTTGAACCACACTGGTGAGTGCCTTCCTGCTCCTGCTTCCTAATCCCCCTCCCTGCAGCAGAGACCCCTATTGAGGAGTTCACGCCCACACCGGCCTTCCCTGCGCTCCAGTACCTGGAGTCTGTGGATGTGGAAGGCGTGGCCTGGAGGGCTGGGCTTCGTACTGGAGACTTCCTTATTGAGGTGAGGCATATCCTGACCTGTAGTGGGGGTAGGCTGAGGGGAGGTGCTGACCCCCAAGCTTTGAGGGGGTACATGTAAGCACCCTACCCAGTTGCCTGTGTCCTAGGTGAATGGGGTGAACGTGGTGAAGGTCGGACACAAGCAGGTGGTGGGTCTGATCCGTCAGGGCGGCAACCGCCTGGTCATGAAGGTTGTGTCAGTGACCAGGAAGCCTGAAGAGGATGGGTCTCGGCGCAGAGGTGAGGGCTCAGGCTTCCGGATCTGTCAAGACTCTCCCCTTGGCTCCTGACCTTAGCCCTTTGACTTCAAGCCCACATTTCTCTTGTCATTCAAACTGCTGGGTTTACATCCTAATTTCATATTCCTGAATTTAGAGGAAATGTTGGCATTTTAGCCCAGAAACACTGCCAGAGCCCTAGAGTTGGATATCCATTGGTCCCTGGCCAGGCCTCTGACCCCTGACCCCAGATTGCCCTCCTCATATTCCCACCCCCTCCTTCCCGGCATCCTCCAGCCTTGGTGTGGCTGAGCCCTCCTTCCCTACGCCAGCAGCTGCCTGGAGGCCGGGTTGCCATGGCAACTGTGAGGTTGACGCTGCCGCTGCTGCTGCTTATTGTGCGGGGAAGGGGGAGGCGGCACCTGAGGGAAGAGGAAAAGCGTCTTCTCCCGCGCCGACGTAGTTGAGGCTCAGCCTGGGCCCAGGAGGCTTTGCAGTAGCCCAGCCCGGGTTGTTGGCTTGCCTAACCACACCCTGGTCCCCTAAGGGATAGTGGTACCTGGGCCTGGAAACTCTGGGTGGCAGGAGGCAGCCTGGCAGAAGACCCACCCAGCCCCCACATGGCTCCAGTGCCCCCTTGCAGGGCCCTAGGAGCCTTCAGGGTGGGTGCTCATACCAAAGCCAGCCAGCACCGTGTCCCCCTTCGGTATTCTTGATCACCACCTGAGGCCCTGGTCAGGGGCCCCAGAGGTTCAGCCATCCTGGCTCCAGTGCTCCCCAAGCTCCTGGAGCTCCTGGAGCCATGAAGAAGTTTGCATCCAGCCGCAGCCTGAACAAGATCCTGGCACAGTGTGACTCGTCCTCAAGGGAATACGAGGAGATCCAGGCGGTGGAGCGCAAGTGGCACTTGCACCTGGCCACGCCGCGCCGCCTGCTGCTGGACCGGAGGGCCAAGGCCTCCCTCTTCTTTGCAGCCCCACCTCCTCCCAAGAGAGCCCCCAGCACCACGCTGACCCTGCGCTCCAAGTCCATGACGGCTGAGCTTGAAGAACTCGGTGAGCACAGGGGGTGGTTGTGGATGGAAGCGGATGACCCTGGATGGAATGGCCGGGGTAGGGGGGGACCCCAGGCAGTGTGGGAAGCCAGAGGGACTGAGGTTGGGCTGAAGCCAGGCACCAACAACAGGGAGGAAAGACTGGCGAATGTGGAATCAGGTCAAAGGTTAGGTCCAGTGCCTGTTGGATGAGGAGAAAAAATGGCTTCTGCAGATGTGTGTGTGTGTGTGTGTGTGTGTGTGTGTAAGTGTGTAAGTGTGAGACCCCTGGTTCTACATGTCTCCACTCTGACTTTGTTCTTACACTTCATCCAAGTGAGGGAAGAATAGTGGTTGAGCAGCCTGGTGTCTGTTCCCAGCTTGCCAAGCACTACTTGGGTCATCTTTGTGTTGTATTTTACTCTGTTTGTTTGCTCATGCATCAAGCAAGCCTGCTGGCCTCATAGGGTCATTGTAAGCATGTCTTGTGCAACATGGGATGGGTCCTTGTAAGCCGCAGAGGTGAACAAGACTGAGTCAGACTTTGATGGGCACAATCCCAGGAACCATCGGGACCATATCCCAATGTATGACATTTAATAACCTTGTCATAGGCATGTCAGATACACAATCATGTCCTGACATGTATGACCATTAACAACTTTGTCATGAATGTCCTGTGTGTATAACCATGTCCAGTCATGTATAGCAATCAATAGCCTTTTCATGGGCATGCTCTCATACATAGACTATATCCTCATTGTGAGAATGTTAATGCTTGTGAGAATTAAGAGACTGTATCCTGACCATCAACAGCCTCACAGTGGGTATATTCCCATACAAGTGATTGTTGGCTCACTGCACTTCCACATTCTGAGTCCAAACCCAGCCCCAGTTCCTTGCTCTCACTGTACCAGTGGAAGGAACTTTTACCCTGGCTCACAGAACTCACCCTGTCCTTGCTTCCAAAGTGAGCTCTGACCCTGTTTTGGCCCACAGAGCTTGTTCTAGTCTGAAAAGGAGCTTTGACTGCAGTTTTCAGTTTAGTTTCCATAACAGCTTCCGGGAGGGACTGGGTTGACATGATCAGATTTTTCCTTGCCATAAATATTCTGAATAGATAACACACAAAAAATACATAGACAAAAATACACAGAGAAGTCAAAAGAAAGGAAGAGGAACCCTTAGGCTTCAAACGTAAAATGGGATATCAAAGCCAGGGGAAGAGAGAAAGCTGATGCTTCCTAGCCGTGATGGAGATCCCAAGGGCAAGGTCAGGTTCTGAAGCCTTCACCAACTCGAGGGGATGAGGCTGTGGACCTGTAAAAAGTGGGAAGGCCAGAACCAAGCATAGGAACTAAAATTAGCATCAAAAGAATTAGAAGCCAGAAAAGAATATGAGACAGTAGATACAATGTTTATCACAAAGATCAGAGAACTAATAGACTAATGAACTAATAGGATAGGGCCAAAAGAAAAAGAGCAATCACATTTAGAAAGGGTTTCTGAAGGACTGTCATTGAAGCCTGGTACTAGGGGCTTCCACCTATAATCCTAGCTATTCATGAGCTGAGATCTAGAGCACTGTAAAGCCAGTTTGGGCAGAAAAGTCCATGAAATTCAGTGTTCAGTTAGCCAGCAAAATGCTGAACTGGAGGTGTAGTTCAAGTGGCAGAATGTCAGCTATGAGCAAGAAAGCTGAGCAAGGGCTGGGAAGGTGGCTCAATGGTAGAGAGCTTGCCTTGCATGCATGAGGCCCTGGGTTCGATTCCTCAGCACCACATAAGCAAAGAGAAAAAAAAGCTGGAAATGGCGCTGTGGCTCAAGCGGTAGAGTGCTAGCCTTGAACTGAGGAGCTGAGGGACAGCGCCCAGGCCCAGAGTTGAGGCCCCATGACAGGAACCCCCCCCAAAAAAAAAAAAGAAAGAAAGCTGAGCAAAAGTGTGAAGCTTTGAGCTCAATCGATGATACTGGTGGACAAAAAAAGAACTGTTATTAAAATTGAAAATATAAAACAAAGAAATACAAGTTAGAAAACAAATGAAAAAAATCTGTGGCTTAGATACACAGTATCCTAGACCCAGCTGAAAATGAAGCAGTGGATGAGATCAGTTAGAGGAGATGACCCAGAATCTGCTCAGGAAGAAGAGTAGATATTGAAGAGCAGGTAGAGGATATGAGAACAAGTAAAGAGAGACTGGCATCTACTTAGTACAAGATCTAGAGGGAAAGAGTAAAAAAATGAAAGGCAGTGTTTGAAGAGTAAATAGCTAAGAATGTAAGTGAAAAAGATATGAATTCCATTAGAAAAAAAAGCAGAAGTCATTCACAAAGAAAGAAAAACTCATCTACATCCAGATATGTCAGAATAAAATTTTAGAATGCCATTGACAAGCAGAAGAAAGGAGAGAGAGAAAGCATGCACCAGCCCGCCTTTGCTTGCCCTTGTGAAGCCAGTTGGCTTAAAAGGGAGTGATGGTGTGATGGGCAGCAATGGTAGAAGGCAAACATGGAATCAAGATGCCTCTCTACCTAGATTCTGAACTCAGCCAAACCTGCTTACCTGAGTGAGCAGAGACACCAGCTGACTTCTGGCTCCGGCATCATATAAATCCCAGGTTAGTCACAGGGAGCTGACCTGTCAAACTGACCAATTAGGCAGTACTGGTAGGCAGCTGGACTTGTGTGGACATCAGGCAAGACCAGTGGATGTTCCTTGGAGTCTCTTGCCAGACTGTACCATAGCCATGTTTAGGACTCTCCTAGTGGGCACAAAGGCTTTAGGCAGCCTGAATTCTGCATTCCATGGGCATAAATACTCTGCTGTATTAAGAGTAGAACTCCTCCCTTTTGCCCTGAGCCTTTCTGCCTACAGAAACAGAAGTGGAAGAGTGGAATGTTCTTTTCTGCTCCAGAAGCCTCAAGAGAGGCTCACTGTTTGCTCTGCAGGCCCTGCTGCACTGAAGGGCACAAATATCAGACTGTTCCTGAGTAGAACTTAGAGGAGGACAGAAGCCCAGCATGAGCTCTGCATACATGTCTGAGCCCAGAGACAAAACTGCTGAAGTGGGATCAAGGGTCTAAATGGTACTATATTTAGAGAAGGGCCAGGCAACCAGGGGCCCAGAGCTGTGCTGCCTCTCAATACAGCTGTCCAGAGAGGCCAACTTAGCACCCACTTCTTTTTTTTTTGTCGGTCGTGGGGCTTGAACTCTGGGCCTGGGCGCTGTCCCTCAGCTCAAGGCGAGCGCTCTACCACTTGAGCTACAGCGCCACTTCCAGTTTTGTGGTGGTTTTATTGGAGATAGGAGTCTCATGGTCTCTCCTGCCCGGGCTGGCTTTGAACCGCGATCCTCAGATCTCAGCCTCCTGAGTAGCTAGGATTACAGGCGTGAGCCACCAGCGCCCGGCAGCACCCACTTCTTAACCTGTTCCCTCTGGATGTCTGCTTTGAAGAAGCCAGGCCAAAATTGTGGTTCTCCAGGCTCCTGAGGAGCCATCCCACAGTCTACTATTCGTGTTTTTAAAATGTAGAAATAAGACATGTTGGTGGCCGGGAATGTGGCTCAGTGGTAGAGTGCTTGCCTAGCATGCAGGAAGCCCTGGGTTTGATTCCTCAGTACCACAATAAACAGAAAAAGCTAGAAGTGGTGCTGTGGCTCAGTGGTAGAGTGCTAGCCTTGAGCAAAAGAAGCTCAGGGACAGTACCCAGGCCCTGAGTTCAAGCCCCAGGACAGACACAAAAAAAGACAAGTTGGCACCACTAGCATGAACATGCCCATCCTGACAGTAACAGAAGCTAATAGAGCCCTTTAGGATCCATAGTCTATTGAGAAAATGACCCAAAGACTTGCAAAGAAAAGAAAATGTGAGGTAAGGGGAAGCGGGCCTCAGAGGCTCACGCTCGGCGTCTTGTGCTTGGTGGGGATCAGGCCAGGTCCTGTAGAAGGAAGAAGAGGGATGAGCGTGTTGTGGGTGAGCAAAGGCTGAGCAAAGGCTAATGAAGATTGGGTGGCTGTGAGGAATAAGTGAGGGGAAGAAGCTGGAGGAGATAGCCTCCCAAGAGAACTAATTCTTAGAGGGAGAAATTCAGAGCACCTGTTCCCCTCCTCGTGTCACGTGCACATTGGCTTCACTTGAACTAGGTTTGGAGGTCATGTTTTGGAGACCTAGGTCAGGGAGTCTGGTGGATCTAGACTCCTTTCTCATCCATTTCTTCAGTAGAAATTGGGACTTCACTGTAGTTTCTGGGTCCCTTTTTCTTTGGTGATGAGAACTCATGATAGGTGTCATATCGTGTCCCTAACTCTGGTGTTGGTCTGGAAGAGAATTCTCTGCCAGACATATATGTCCTGCCTGCTGTTTAAAGCCTGTGTTTGCTAAGGCCCCGAGTTCTATCCCTAGCATGGGAAAAACCTACAGAATGCTCATGGGTGACCATCTTGGTTTTCATTGGTCTCTGAACTTGGGTTTTATAGAATTATATCTTTTTTTTTTCTGGACAAAAACCACTTGGCTAGAAGAATGTGGTTTAGTTATGCATGTCTCTGTATATGCATGTATGCATGTATGCATGTATACATGTGTGCTTGTGTGTGCATGTATACACAGGCATGTGTTCCTGCTTGTTGTTCTTCCCTCTTAGGTTTCAAGACATTGGCAGGTTTGTGCTTTGGTTTAATAAGGGGTGGGGGCAGACTTGTGAGGCCTGATTTTTGGGAGATAGGGGATAGAAGGGATGAGGGCAAGGAGACTAGAGTGGAGAACAGGCTCAGGTGCCGTGAGATGAAGCGTGTCTCTTACCCACTTTACTCTGTTTCTCAATTCCAAGCCTCCATTCGGAGAAGAAAAGGGGGTAAGTCATCTGTTGTGTCCCTGAGCCCAGCTTGCTTGTCCCTATCAGGTGGTGCCTGTGTGTGAGGGGCCACAGTCGAGCACAGTGTGGCCCTGGGAAGGATGAATGGGAGTTCCCAGAGGTGTGGGCATCTGGGACCACAGGGAGGCACAGCATGGACGTTAGGGGATTAAGTGAGCCCGGGTATGAAGATCACTTGAGACATATGATATCTGGGCCATGTTGGGACAGGTATGTCTAGGTGTTCAGGTATGTCCTTGCTAAAATTTTACGCCTGTCCCCTGGGGTTACCTCTGTGAGTTGTTGGTGTCCAGTCTCATGCTGACTGGTTGCATGGCCAATTCTAGAGTTGACAGTACCATCAGAGCATGGGGGCCGAGTTCTACAGCACTGGTAAGGGAGCTAGAGCTCCCCTGCCTAGCATTTCCTTCCCCCCTCACCACAGCCTTTTCGGGGGCTACCTCCATATCTTTTCAGATTCTTCCCTATATATGTCTTGTGTGTCTACCTTGACCGTATAGAAAACAATGTCGGATGTAGACAGAGCTGCCTGGTCCCCAAGGTCCAGTATCTGAGGAAGTCTTGGAGCCTGTTTACTACCTCTGCCTCTGTGTGTGTGTGAGTGCACATGTGCACACATATGCCTGCCAATCCTGGGGTTTGAAGTCAGGGCCTTGGCGTTGTCCCTAAACATTTTTGCTCAAGTCTAGAACTCTATGACTTGAGCCACAGCTCCACTTCTGATTTTCTGGTGGCTCATTGGAGATAAGAGTCTCACAGACTTTCCTGCCTGGGCTGGCTTTGAACCACAGTCCTCAGATCTCAGCCTCCTGAGTAGCTGGGATCATAGGCATTAGCACTTAGCTTTCTCTGCCTCTTGAAGGAAGGGAGTTAGGCCCAGGTGGAAAGAAAGTTAGGCCCAGTGGAAGCCCCAGGTGTGTGGAATCACACATTTAGCGCCTCTCTGTCACTTTTTTTTTTTTTTTTTTTTTTGGTCCTGTTGTGGGGCCTGAACTTGGCCTGGGCGCTGTCCCTCAGCTCTTCTGCTCAAGGCTAGCACTCTACCACTTGAGCCACAGCACCACTTCTGGCTTTTTTTTTTTCTGCTTATGTGGTGCTGAGAATCCAGGGCCTCATGCATGCAAGGCAAGCACTCTACCACTGAGCCACCGTCCCAGACCACTTTTTTTTTTGGTCCGGTTGTGGAGCCTGAACTCTGGGCCTGAGCGCTGTCCCTCAGCTCTAGCTCTTCAGCTCAAGGCTAGCGCTCTACCACTTGAGCCACAGTGCTACTTCCGGCTTTTTTTCCTTTTTGCTTATGTGGTGCTGAGGAATCGAACCCAGGGCCTCAGGCATGCAAGGCAAGCTCTCTACCACTGAGCCACCTTCCCAGCCCCTAGACCACTTTTTTTTAAGTTGGTTGTGGAGCTTGAATTCATGGCTGGGCACGGTCCCTGAGCCTCTTTTGCTTAAGGTGAGCACTCTACCATTTGAGCCACAACACCACTTCCAGTTTTTGAGTGGTTAATTGGAGATAAGAGTCTCATGGACTTTGCTGCTTGGGCTGGCTTTGGGTTGTGGTCCTCAGCTGTCAACCTCCTGAGTAGCTAGGATGACAGGCATGAGCCATCCACACCCGGCCCTCTGTCACTCTTGAGGCACTGGACTTTCCCTGGATGTGCGTGTACACCCTCAGTGTGCATTTCTCAGTTCACCACAACCCCACCTCAGTCTCCTGTTAGCCTTTCAGGTACTAAAAACAGATGTCAAGGGTTCCTCCAAGGACCCATCTCTCCTTGCTCGAGAAGTTGACAAGCAAGTTCTTTCTGGAGTGTTGTGTTGTGGCCCTCTGGTGCATTAGTGGGGCTCCTGTGTACTATGCAAGGGCCATCTCCGAGCTGTGGGGGGTCAGATCTGTCCCTCATGCAGGGCTCTCCTCTCTTTGGTCCCAGTCTGCTCTGCTCTGTGGGAATGAAGCCCAGACCTGGCTATCCTAAGGGACTTCATTTCCTTTTTTAAGTATCTAAAATAATCCTCACACCAGCAATCCTTGGTCCATACTGTCCCCTGGTGGTGTTGAAAGCCATATTTAGGCCCCATGAATTGCTCTGTACTGGGAACTTGTTTTGCTGGTAAACTCCTGTGTTGTTCAATGCATAGTCTGAATTCTGATAGAACTTCTCTTCTTCAGAGAAGTCACAAGTTGTTTGGGGAGGCAAACGGGTGGCAGGTAGAATGAGCAGGTGCTGGTAAGAAGCTTCAGGTTGGAACTAAAAGAGAAGGTGTCTATACTGACCATAGAAGTGCTGGGTACTTTGAGAGTGGAAGGGCATTAAGATGAGTGTCCCCGGAGGTAGGCACAGCTCTCAAGAGTTAAGCAGAGCTGGGTGCCAGTGGCTCACACCTATAATTTTCACTATCAGGAGGCTGAGATCTGAGGATTGAGGTTTGAAGTTAGCCCAGGCAGACATATCTGAGAGACACTTATTTCCAATTAGCCAGCACAAAAGCTGGAATTGGAGCCGTGGCTGAAGTGGTAGAGTGAGTGCCAGCCTTGAGTGAAAAAGCCAAGCAAGAGCAGAAAGCCCAGAGTTCAGGCCTTCGTACCAGGCAGAAAACAAGAGTTAAGCAGAGCCTGGAGACAGGTAGAGCCTGAGGGATGGGTGAGAGACTTGGTGGTTAGATTGAAGCTGCTGAATGAGAACAGGGGGACACAGGTGCTACCTCCAATCCCTACTGCGTGCTGGAGCACTGGCTCCGAGTTAGCTCCAGGATAAAGATGAGTGGACCTATTAGGGTAAGAGTGGTTGTTCTCTTGGGAGAATCCATCTAACTATACCTCTCTCAGCCCTCAGACACATGTTAATTGTTGAATAAATAAAAATACCCATTTTAAAAAGAATAGCTTTGATAAGAACAAACAAAACATTCTTAAAATATTGGACTTGAAACAAGTGTGCCTGAGGCCTGCTGGTACCTTTCCTCCCGGGCCTTGTTCATCAGTCTTCACATGAGTCTCCCAACCCTAACTCTGCTCTGCTTTTCGGCTCCCACTGCTTTCAGAGGAGTTGAGGGGAGCCCCTCGGTGAGGAGATTCCTTTTCAGTACTGTCTCCTATTTCTCCTTTTTGTAAGCATCTTCCATTCTGTCTACAGCTGCCTTCTCTCAGGGGGAAGGAGGAAGGATCCATGGCCTTCCGTGCTGTATTGGACCACTTTTTAGGTCCCCAGCCCAAGTTTGGTTCTCAGGAAGTATCCCTACCCTTGTTTGTTCACTTGTTGATAATTAGCTTAACCATTCATTATTCAGACAGCTCTGTGGACACCACCTGCTTGAAGATCAGGATCTGTCCCAGGGCAATGATACTACTAGAAACAGCTTTTCTTGGCAAGTGGTAGGGACAGGCCATGTGCTGAGAACAGGCACAAGGGAATGGGCGCGAGTCGGGGAGATGTTTCTAAGTGGTCTGTCCTCCATCTTGGTGCCCTTCCATAGTCTTATCGTAGTGGTCACTATTGGAGGAGTGTCCCCAGCAACACTTGGCAGGGAAGGGGGGTCCTCTTTAAGGGCAGAAGATGGCTGGGTCTTGGTACCCCTGTGTTAGCACCACAGACATGTTTAGGAGAGGGTGCATCAGTGAGCAGGCCCTGGGCTTGAGGTGGTTGTCTCCTCGATGTGCAGAGAAGCTGGATGAGATCTTGGCAGCTGCTGCGGAGCCAACACTGAGGCCGGACATTGCAGATGCGGACTCCAGAGCAGCCACAGTCAAGCAGCGGCCCACTAGCCGAAGGATCACCCCTGCTGAGATCAGTGTAAGCCAGCCTTGAGCAGCCAAGTCTTTGGATGGTAGGGGCTGGGCTTGGGGACCAGAGGCTCATGTACCTCTTGTCTGAGGTAAGAATCCAATCATTTGGGCCCCTTCTCCAGAGGGGTGGAGCTCCCATGACCTCTCTTGGAGACATGTAGGACAATGTCAGCCTTCTGAATGGCCATAGTTCAGTACCTGCAGGTTTTTACTTCTGTGACTATAGCTTGTGGTGCCTTGACTTAGGGTAGTTTTTGTGTCTCTCAAGTCACCTGGATCCCCTTATGGGACTGACAACACAGTATATTCCCAAGCCTGCCCTTTCTCTCTGACATCTCTGGACTCCTGCTCTCCTTCACCCGGGCTATACCCACTGTCTACAGTGTTGCTGTCCGCACTGCCCATATGACCTAGGCCTTGCTTGGTTGTATCCTCTGTGATTATAGAGTACATAGACCCAAATCCTGAGTCCAGATCCCACTGACACCAGTGTTGTCCAAAGGAGTGCATGGGGTATTGAATGTCCAGCTTAGGAGGAGGATGAGTGGGGCTGGATGGAGACCCAGGGTCCCCAGTGTCCTGGAACCTCCATGTTCCCCCTCCCCGACCCCCACAGTCATTGTTTGAGCGCCAGGGCCTCCCAGGCCCAGAGAAGCTGCCGGGCTCTCTGCGGAAGGGGATTCCACGCACCAAGTCTGTAGGTATGGCTGGGCTGAGGGGCTGCCGTGGGGCTGGGAGGGGCTGGGCTGGGCTGGGTGGACTTGGGTTTGCAGGGTACTCCCTCTGCTTTCATAGCCAGGGATCTCATGTGTTTATGAACATAAACGAGTTGTCCTTTCCTTAACCTAGAGATGTGTTGCTGGAACTTGAGAATTTCTCTCCCCAGTCTACTTATCCCTGTACACTGGGCACTCTGGTTCACCAGGCTTACCCCCTCCCCACTTCACATCTCCTATCTGGGTTCCCTCCCATTCATCCCTTCTGCCTCCCACAGGTAACCAGCATCTTTGTCACCACGTCAGCTCTCTTCTCTCCAGGCTGCTCCTTTGCAGCCTGGATTCAGGCTGACCCTAAAATTACTCTCTCTTGAACCTCCCTCACTCAGATACTGTGCACGCTCTCTCTCCCCCTTCATAGCCAATTTTCTTGAAAAGGTCACCCATACTTCCTCCTGTCTCCATCTGTTCCTAAGCCTGTGGCAGATGAACTCATTCCACATCTAAAACTGAAACTCCTCTCACCAAGGTCATCAATGGCCTCCAGGGCATCCCTCCTAGTGGATACCACCAGCTCTTTTCATAAAGACCTCAGCTGGCATTGGTGTTGTTTTTTTCCATGAAACTCCTCCCAGCAATCTAGGCAGTGCTCCTTGTTCTCTTTTCCTCTTTCTTGGGCTACCCCTTTTCAGCCCCTCCCTCAACCCACCCAAGGACATATTCTGATTTTCCTTTCCCTCTGTACCTACTCACTTTGGGGCCTTATCATCACCTTCTCTAGCTGCTGGCCTACCTTTAACTGTGTTTCCTTCTAACCCCAGCCTGGGACTTGTCTAACAGGCCTTGCCTACTGATCATGCATGGCTCCTCACCTTGCTAACTTGTATATCTGTCTCCTACAGAGCTGCCCATTTGTCTATTTATCTGTCTGTATTCACCCCACCATCTGTTCAGAGGAAGCCCCTACTTAGCATTTAAAACATGTTAAGCACTGAATGTTTATGTACATGGATCCCTGTAATACTTACAGTGATGATATGGAGGGAATACTGTATTTTGTTCAAGCAAGAAGACTTAAAGTGACTAGGCCAGGGCCAAACAGGTTCACTTTCTAGCTACCCTGAAGCCAACCAACTGCCTAAACATATCCCTCAACCATCTCAGGAATCTCTGGTCTGACCCTGGACTGGGTTTGGGGCCCAGCTGGGGAAGAAGACATGTTTGTACATGGTCAGCTCAGCAATTATATGGTGGGTGTCAAGACACATACACAAATGGGCTCTGACGGGAGCTATGAACGTCACTGAAGCCTAGGGGAATTTGAACTTAGAGTGCAGAGTAAGTGGAACTTTCTGGGTGATGATGACGTGAACTGTTGACACAAGCCAGTGTATAAATGACTCAGGCATGTAGCAAGGTCCTTAATGTATTGACAAGGGTTGGGATGTGTGTGTGTGGCAATGCTAGGGTTTGAATTTAGGATATTATTGGTTGCTGGGCATGTGCTCTACCCATCTGAACCACTCCTCAAGACATGTTTTGTAGGTCATGGGGCTTGAACTCAGGGCCTGGGCACTGTCCCTGAGCTTTTTCACTCAAGGCTAACACTCTACCACTTGGAGTCACAGCACCACTTCCAGTTTTCTGGTGGTTTATTGGAGATAAGAGTCTCACAGGGACTTTCCTGCCCAGGCTGGCTTTAAACCGCTGATCCTCAGATTTCAGCCTCCTGAGTAGCTAGGATTACAGGTGTGAGCCACTGGTGCCCGGCTGCCTCCAGACTCTTTTAAAAGTTGGTTTTCAAATGGGGTCTCGCATTTTGCTGAGGCCAGCCTGGGATAACAGATGTGTGTACTACCATACCCAGCTAGTGGTCATGCTAACTTTTTGCCTGGGCTGGCCTTTAGCTGTGATTGTTCCAGTGTCTGAAACTGAAGGCATGAGCCACCATGCCCAGCTGACCAAAGGTCATTTCTATAGATAGGAGAGTGGGGAAAGCAGTTGGTAAGACTGCAGGCTGTGTTGGCGTCAAGTGGTACTTCTTTTTGCTCTCTTTTGCCCAAGTTCTGGGCATTCTCCATGATTTCTTCCTTAGGCTATGCCTCACCTGACAAATTGGGAGTGGGCTGCCTCTTCACATGTGTTCGGCACTGGTGTGCTCGGCTTGTACCTAATCCAGAGCTCTTTCTTATGACCCCTTGCCCCAGCTCTGTCTTTCTGGGAAAGGAGGCTTTCTACAGCACAGTTATCATATCATCTTGCATCCACCCTGCTGACCCGCTGTGGGCTCCTTAGGAGGACCAGCACTGGCCCTCTCCTGGTCCATCTGAAGATATTTGTCACTGCCTCTCCCCACTGTGAATCTTCCCACACTCCCTGCTCCCCACCTGCCCTTCTGCTCATGGACAGCCTGTCACTCAGCCTTGCCCACTTCCAGAACAGATCACTGCAGGGACCTGTACACCTGCTCTTGAGCCTCTTGTTTGATCTGCTGGTTGGTTCCTTCTGTGCTCAAGTTGACAGGTGGGCCACACAGAGGCTCACATATAGGCCCCCTCAGTGTGGAATGCCACCAGTTGCAAACACTATCATTGGCTGAATTGTTAGTTTCCCCAGGTTCCCACTCTGTGCCAAGGTTGTGTGTTGTCCCTGTGTACATGATGCTTCTCTTGGAAGCTCTCTGGGTAGGAACCACAGGACTCTTGTCCAGAAACATGGAGAATAAATACTTAGTACCCATTTCTAAGGACTGCTCAGAGTCCCCCTTGAGCACACCAGGCTGCACAGTAGCTGTAACAAGTCAGTAGATCTAGGACCTGCATTTTGAGCAACAGTGAGTGCCCAGGAAACACCTTTGCTGCTGTTTTGAGCAAGTAGAGAGGGTCTTTGCCTCCTCTGGTGTCAGCATAGCCCTCATTCTGGGCCGCAAGTGACTTTTCTTTACCCTCAGGCAGAACTTAGCATACCATTAGCATTAAATTCCCCCTTTTCATCTTTGCATGTCACTCCCACCTTCTGTATCCTCCAGGTACGTGTTTTTCCTGCATAGTTCTATCTAACATACAGGCTTGTGGGTGTTCCACTGTATGTTTATGTACTGTGCAGGAATACTGCTGAGAGGTTCCGATATGTTCAATGGTGGAGGCCAGCAGGCCTAGAAAAAAGATGGTGATAACCTTGCCACCTTCTTGGGTGCTGCTGCCTGCCCTGGAAACTTCAAATGGCTCCTTGACAGGAGTAGGCCATCCTGATAGGAGACAGGTTCCTCCAAGTGAGCTAGCTGGTAGAGCTGGAATTAAAGCCCAATTTGACAACAAAAGTCTATCCTGTTCTTGAAGTGACAGCTCTCTCCTCCATGCTGGATGCAGATTGTAGTGTAAGGCCTCACCAGTGATTTAGATGATGTCAAGAGCAAGTAGTCTGTGTTGTGAGCACCCGGTAGAGCACTGCTAGAGCCTTGATGTGTCACCACAGTCTCTCTTCCACATTATTGGGCTGGGCCACTTAGCCCTGCAGCCTCATTGACTGCACACACTTAAGCCCAAGCGTCCACATTGTATCTGAAAGAGTGGGGCTCCTCTTAGGTTTCCTCTGGATACTGGACTCTAATGACATGCATATGGAAGGAGGGAGCTCGTTACAAGCCTGTGTAGGCCTTGAGAAGGGGCTCAGGAGGCCCAGCACCTGGCCCAGGGTCGGTCAGTAGAGGTGTATCTGAAGTACGCTGTGTGTGCTTGGCTTACAGTCTCACTTTAATTTATCCATTCTTCCCATGTACCCACCTACCCAGAATTTCTGAATTCCAGCCACTCCTGAGTGGGTCTCCTTGAGCCTGCAGGGTTTCTTTCCCGGCTACGGGGCTTGGGCCCTTGAGCTTCTCTTGGCGGATGCACGGCCGCCTCATCACCACAGTCCTGGGCTTCTTCCGCAGGCGCCCCTCGTTTCTGGCCATCTCCCTTTCTGCTCTCTCCGGGTCACCCTGGCTTCCGCTGACTCCTGCTTGTGCACACCGGGCCGCCGGCCTCTGAGCAGGCTTGCCCGGCTTCGCCCTAGCCCAGGCCGATCGGGCTTTGTCCTTTGGGCTTCTCCGGTGGAGCTCTTCCTTCACCCCGTGGCAGGACCCGGGTGCTGTGGGCTTCCCGAGGGAGGCCTGCGGTGCGGGCTCGGGTGTCCCCTGCGCGCGCACTGCCCTCCATCTCCCGTGTCCCGTTCGCCCAGACCCCCGGCTGCTCCAGGTTGGAGCCCAGGCCGGTCTCACCGGGCGCCTTGGTCTGCAGGGGAGGATGAGAAGCTGGCGTCCCTGCTGGAGGGGCGCTTCCCGCGAAGCTCGTCGATGCAGGACACGG
>NW_012267303.1:3900469-3901211 GCF_000151885.1 Dipodomys ordii
ACCGCGGGCCCCGGCAGGGGGGCCTCGACTACGGGGCCGGGGAGGGCCTGGGGCTCGCGTTCGGGGGCCCGGGCCCGGGGCAGGGCAAGGAGCGGCGGCTGGAGGAGCGACGCCGCTCCACCGTGTTCCTGTCGGTAGGCGCCATCGAGAGCAGCCCGCCCAGCGCAGACCTGCCGTCGCTGCAGCCCTCGCGGTCCATCGACGAGCGCCTCCTGGGGGCCGCGGGCGCCACCGGCCGGGACCTGCTGCTCCCCTCGCCTGTGTCCGCGCTGAAGCCGCTGGCCAGCAGCCCCAGCCTCGGGCCCGCGGGCTCCACCTTCATCCACCCGCTCACCGGCAAGCCCCTGGACCCCAGCTCGCCCCTGGCTCTGGCCCTGGCCGCCCGCGAGCGGGCCCTGGCCTCACAGGCGCCCTCCCGCTCCCCCACGCCCGTGCACAGCCCCGATGCCGACCGCCCGGGACCCCTGTTCGTGGACGTGCAGGCCCGGGACCCGGAGCGAGGGGCCCTCGCCTCGCCGGCCTTCTCCCCGCGGAGCCCGGCCTGGATTCCCGTGCCTGCTCGCAGGGAGGCCGAGAAGGCGCCGCGGGACGAGCGGAAGTCCCCGGAAGACAAGAAGTCCATGATCCTCAGCGTCCTGGACACGTCCCTGCAGCGGCCGGCCGGCCTCATCGTCGTGCACGCCACCAGCAACGGGCAGGAGCCCAGCAGGCTCGGGGCCGAGGAGGAGCGGCCGCCCGCCCC
>NW_012267303.1:3901341-3910552 GCF_000151885.1 Dipodomys ordii
GGCCAGGGCAGCTCGGAGGAGGAGCCCGAGCTCGTGTTCGCCGTGAACCTGCCGCCCGCCCAGCTGTCCTCCAGCGACGAGGAGACCAGGGAGGAACTAGCCCGGATCGGGCTGGTGCCACCCCCGGAAGAGTTTGCCAACGGCATCCTGCTGGCCACCCCGCCCCCAGGCCCCGGCCCCTCACCCACCTCGGCGCCCGGCCCGGCCTCGGGGAAGCCCGGCAGCGAGCCCCCTCCTGCCCCCGAGTCCGCAGCCGACTCTGGGGTAGAGGAGGCCGACACCCGAAGCTCCAGCGACCCGCACTTGGAGACCACAAGCACCATCTCCACCGTGTCCAGCATGTCCACCCTGAGCTCAGAGAGCGGAGAGCTCACCGACACCCACACCTCCTTCGCTGATGGACACACTTTTCTACTCGAGAAGCCACCAGTGCCTCCCAAGCCCAAGCTCAAGTCCCCGCTGGGGAAGGGGCCGGTGACCTTCAGGGACCCGCTGCTGAAGCAGTCCTCGGACAGTGAGCTCATGGCCCAGCAACACGCCGCCTCTGCCGGCTTGGCCTCTGCCGCCGGGCCTGCCCGCCCTCGCTACCTCTTCCAGAGAAGGTCCAAGCTGTGGGGGGACCCGGTGGAGAGCCGGGGGCTCCCTGGGCCTGAAGATGACAAACCAACTGTGATCAGTGAGCTCAGCTCCCGCCTGCAGCAACTGAACAAAGACACACGCTCCCTGGGGGAGGAGCCGGTCGGTGGCCTGGGCAGTCTGCTGGACCCTGCCAAGAAGTCACCCATCGCAGCAGCTCGGTGAGCAGGGATGCGGGAGGGTCCTGCCCCCTGTCTTCTTTTCCTCTTGTCCATGGGTAGGCTTTCCTCTGACCCCCTTCACATTCCTATCTCTCATTTCTCCATGGCACAGCCACTCTCCACTCCCACCCGTGTACCTGTCTGTCTTGTCTTGTTTTGCTGTCTGGAATAGAAGGTTCCTTAGGGAAGATGATTTCCACATCCCTGTTGGTGCTAGGAGTGAACTCAGGTGGAGACTGAGCACCTTCTGGGCCCTCCCTACCCCGATGTTTGCAGATCTGGTTCCTCGCCCAACCTGCCTTTGCCCTTAAGGGTTTCAGGGTCTACTTTGGAGCCACACCCTCCTCCTCACAGCTCTTTGGCTCTTCTTTGGTTCTGTATCTCCCAACTGTACCTCCACTCCTGTCTTCCTTGTGTCAGTGGGGCTTCTTCATGTGACCAGTGCTACCTGTCCAGTAGCTGCCCCTTGCCTGGACTCCTTTTGAGTACTAGAGTACACGGGCTCCATTTGAGAACCTGCCACAGACTTCCTGTTTTTCTGTCCCATGAGCATTTGTCTTGTGACACACTTTAAAGCCAGTCAAACTCAGATTTCTGGGTATAATTTTTAAAGTACCTCAGGAATATAGATGGAAGTCGCATCTCTGCCCTCTCACCTTCTGCCCTCCCTTTCCTGTCCTTGTCCCTCTGTCTGTCCTGTTCCCCACCATGGGGACTTGGGGGAAATCCTGGCATGGGGAAGCACTGAGTTGGGGTCTGGGTGCTGCTGAGGCCGCTGCTACTCTTGTCTAAATAGAAGCCTGCCAGATCCCTGAGCTGACCCCTCAGCCCTTCCTACAGACTCCCCATGTGGGCTGCTTTTGTCCATGCCCTAAGTTTGGGTGGGATTCTACCTGCTGAATCTCCCTCATTGCTGCCCTGCAGAACACCCTGGTGGGCCCTTCACTGTCTGTGAATGCAGAGTTCACAGATTCATGAGTGGTACACAGCTTAAGTACTGCAGATCTTTTATTCTGCTGTTTTGGTTTTATGTCAGTTCTGGGGCTTGAACTCAGGGCCTTGGCACTGTCCCTGCACTTTTATGCTCAAGATTGGTGCTCTACCACATAAGCCACAACTCCACTTCCAGCTTTTTGGTGGTTAATTGGAGATGAGGGTTTTGTAGACTTTCCTGTCCAGATTGGCTTTGAACTGCGATCCTCAGATCTCAGCCTCCGAGCCACTGACCCCTGGCTTGCCAGTCTCTCTTTTTTTTTTTTTTTTTTAACAGGATCTGTCTACCCTAGCTTCTTTCAGGTTAAGAACCCAAAGATTAAAGGGAGCTTGATAATTACCATTCCTCTCTTTGAAAGTTAAGGAATACTGTTGTAGATCCTGTTATCCTGGGAGCTTGCTCTGGGAACGTTACTCTCTTCTAGCTCCCAAGTGATTTTTGAAAGCCTCTTCCCAGCAGTGTAGTATGGAAGGCACCCTTAGAATGCGCATGGTATAGGTGTGGATGAATTAGGACAACCTGTTGGTATCCAGACCTCTCTGTAGAACCAGATTCCTGAGGACAGAATCTTCTGACTCAGCATTGGCAAATTCCCTGTCCTCTGTTTCTTCCCTCAACAGCCCCTCCATATATCTTTCTTTTGGTCCTAAAGTCAAAGCTACTTAAGGTTCATAGCACAGTGGCTGGTCCAGTATAGGCCCTCAAAAGACACATGTTGAGTGAATAAAAATAAAGTACAGTGCTGGTGCTGTCGTTGTGATTTCCAAGGAGGCGTCTTAGGGCACATTCAAGGGAGAACAAATCCAACAACTGAGAGTCATTGGGTGTTTGGGGAACCTAGTTCTTGTCATTGGTTTTGGGTCTCAGGGCATCTGGACAATTGTGGGATGGGTTCCAGGTGATTCCTCAGCCAGAACCTTGTCTTGATTCATCCTCTCACCATGTTTGGTGTTCACCTCAGTAGGGATAAGGATCTTACTCTGCCACTCTGCACTTCCCCTTGTACTTTTCTTCCTCAGATGTCAGTTGGGTTGGGTGGGCAAGACCATTTTCTGTCTACAGATTGCTGGAAAGTAAGCCTGTTTTTCTTTGTTTTTGTTTTTTTTTTTTTGGTCCTGGGGCTTGAACTCTTCAACTCAAGGCTAATGCTCTTCTACTTGAGCCACAGTGCCACTTCCGGCCTTTTCTGTTTATGTGGTACTGAGGAACAAACCCAGGGCTTCATGCATGCTAGGCAAGCACTCTACCACCAAGCCACATTCCCAGCCCCAGAATTTTCACTCTTTTAACAGGTCATGTCTCAGCTCTGCTTTCTTAGGTAAGCCCTTAGCCTCTGTGAAGGCCCATCTGTCCTCTGTGTGCAACATCAGCTATGGAACATGGGACTCCCTGTATGGGAGCTAACATTGCCTGCCATTGCTGCCAGGTGTTTAGACTAGGTTAAGTCTTAGTGAGTCCTTTATAGAAAAATAAATGTGCTCAGCAGGGCACTAGAGGATGTCAAATCACATTATTAAATCCTTATAACCATTCTTTTAGATGGACAATTATATAAACTCCACTTTCCAGACAATAAGACAGGTTCCAGAGTGTGTCACTCCATCCAGTAAGTGGTAGCATGTCTTGCCTGTTTTATTTGGAGCCTCTGTCCTTAAGTCCCTTCTGATGAAATACTCTGGGTTTATGCTCAGTAATCCCACCTTGAAAAGGCAGACACATGTTTGCTACACAAGCACAGGTATCAGCATGTGTACAATAAATGGCTCCTGTCAGTTGGCTCGGTTGCACTAAGCCACCCTTTTGCTCTGTGCTCCCTTTCTGCCTCTGTGTTTTGTTCTGTTATCACCCACTCTTCTACTTCTTGGGCTCCTTCTCACTATTGGACCTGAGCAAAATCACAACCCTCTATGATGTCTCCCCTGCTGGCCACCTTAGTCCCTTTGTTTCTGGCTACAAGCTGTGTCCAGCCTGTCGTGATGCCCACCAGGGCTACGTATCAGTTTCTGACCTGCAGCCAGTGATCGCTGGAGTCTAGTGCTTACTTCTTACTACTAGGAAAACCTACCTTTTAGAGAATTGTCTCAGTGTGTGGTACTGTGATGTCCAGGGGTGGCTGCTTCTTTACTAGGACCTATCTTGTCAGTGATCACATCTTTGAGTTGCAATCCTGGTTTCTTGTATAGTCCCCGAGTTTTGCTACCCAGGCTCATCTGTTCCCTGCCCTCCCCTTCCTCCCCCCCCCCGCCCTCTATGGACATCCCCAAAAAGCAAACCCTTTACTGCCCGCCTTTTCCACAGAGGCTCAGACCAGACTGTGAAGTCCTAGGCAAAAGTGGTCTGCAGCTTTGGTCTTTTGGGAGTTAAACTGCCCTGTAGATATATCATGAGGCCAAAGTTTGCTAACTTGTGAAGATATGATCAGTTCCTTCACAGTGAGATCATCTTTGGTTCTAGTGTAGTAGCTGGAGGATACAGCATCCTGAGTGTTTCCTCAAGTTCAGGATCACTGGCCTTCTGAATGTTTATCCCAGGTAGACTACCTGTTCTATGCTTCCAGCTTGAGGTCCAGCCCTGCTGGCAGTAGACCATTTGTCTACTCAGAATCTCAGACCCAACTCTAAGGCTGCATTTGGCCATTGATACAGATTTGACTTTGAGTTCCACAACTGGTCTTTAGGCCCCTCCTTTGTTCATGAAGAGGCCCACACCTATCTCTGAACTCCATTTGTCTTCCAGGATCCATACTTGAGCTTGATTTTCACATGTAATTTGAGTCCTACAGCAGTGCTTTGCTTACCCAGAGCCCTGCACATGCCAGGAAACAAGCACTCTACCACTGAGCTACATCCTTAGCCCTGCCTGTCTTCTACCCCAGCCCCTTTCCCCTCCCCCTTTTGGAACAGGAGCTTAGTATGTAGCTCAATCTGGCCTTGAATTTAAGAGCTGACTTTGAACTTGAGAGCATCCTAGGCTGGGAAGGTGGCTCAGTGGTGGAGTGCTTGCCTTGCATGCATGAGTCCCTGGGTTTGATTCCTCAGCACCACATAAACAGAATAAGCCGGAAGTGGCGCTGTGGCTCAAGCGGTAGAGCGCTTGCCTTGAGCTGAAGAGCTGAGGGACAGCGCCTAGGCCCAGAGTTCAGGTCCACGACCGGCAAAAAAAAAAAAGAGCATCCTGACTTGGCTGCCAAGGTGATGGAATTAAATGGTGTACTACTACTCCTAGTGGCTTTCAGTTTTATATCTATCTGTCTGACCCTCACATCTGAAAAAAGTTTATGGAGAAATAGGATTGGAAACAAATTCAAAGAGATTCTTTGCTGAGTACTTCTCAGCTTGTATGGAAGGAAATGTGGTTATGCTGTGTTCTCCAGACCACTTAGGATTACTATGTCTCATAGCAAACTCACTTTCCCAAAGATGATTGAGAAGCCCCGCACTGGCTGTCTGCTGTAGGGTCCTACCTATTAGCTTGTTTTTCAGGGATCCAGACAAAGCCCTGTGAGCTTGGGAAACCATTTCCTGCAGTGCCCAGGTAGGCAGTGGATCCAGGGTTCACTATGACCCTGCAGGCCCTGAGCTCTCTTGTGGAACAGGAATGGTGGTGGCAGGAGAAGAGACATGCACAGAAGCTGCAGAGCCATGACTAGTTCTGTGTTCTTACAAGGATTCTTTTCTTTATTGAGGAACCCAAAGTTGCAGAAGGCTACAGGCCTAGACTTTTTTTTCCTTTCTTTTTTGTATTTTGTGCCTGTCCTAGAGCTTGAACTAGGGGTCTGGGCCTTGTCCCTGAGTGTCTTTGTGCTCAAGGATAGCACTCTACCACTTGAGCCACAGTACCACTTCTGGCTTTTTCTGAGTAGTTTATTGGAGATTAGAATCTCATGGGCTTTCCTGCCCGGCTGGCTTCAAACTACAATCCTCAGATCTCAGCCTCCTGAGTAGCCACCAGCGCCTGGCCAGACCTAGACTTTTACCACAGGAATGCAAAGGAAGAAGGCCTGAGGTGGATGCCAGGCCTGAGTATGAACTTCTTCCTGCAGTTGGTACCTAATGGCCTGACAGAAGTGGGAAAGCTCAGGAGGAAAAAAGGCTGTGTTATTTTTTAAAGATGGTACGTTTTTTTCAATGCATTATCCCTGGATTTGTGCCAGATACCAGAATTCAAGGAGAATAGTTTAAAAAGTGAGAAGCCAGGATTGCAGTTTAGTGATAGCTTTTGTGACATTTATGAGGCCCTAGATTTGATCCCTAGCACGAAAAGAGGTAAGCTAAAAAGCCATGAGAGCGTGAAGAAGAACCTGGACCTAGAGGAGATAAGGAGTACTTGAATTAATACTTGGGGTTGGTGACTTATTCATAGTAGGGGTGAAAAGATAGGGGAGATTACTTGCTTCCAAGCTTCTCAAGTGGGAAAGATGGGCTGCTTTTCACCAAGGCAAGGGGCATATTAGAAGACCATAGACTACTGAACTGGAGTTGAGAAAAGACTGGTAGTGCCTCACATATGCCATCTCTGGGCACATCAGCTGTAGCAAAGGGTGGGAGTAGATAATGTGGCCCAGGAGAACTGTAGATTATGAAGAGAAGGAGCCAGAAAAGTCCATCCAGGAAGGATATCTTTAAGAGAAACAGATGACTGTGTCAGCCACAGGTCCGGTGTTGGTGACTGCCTAGAAGTGCCAGACCTCATTGGCCAAGATTCTCAGTAGTTAGTGAGATAGGACAATACCAGATACTGGTGGGAAAGACCTTGGGAGTCATAGATACTTCACTGAGCAATCTGGACTCAAGTCATGACACTTGGTGTGGTATTGTATCTTAGAGGATAGTTGGCCAGAAGTCCTTACAGCGGTGGCAGTTGCTTAACCAGGAAGATAGATAACTAGGAATGACAGTTGTCAAGCATGGTATACAAAGATGGAAGCTCATAGAAGTCAGATCTGGATACTTCAGGGATTTCTACCATAGGAGCGAGATGAGCAGACCCCAGGCTGTGTGTTCCTTGTCCATTCCCTCCTGTGGGAAGGAATAGCCTTCCTTGGGCATTCCTTCTAAGCCTCCTGAGGTCTCCAACATGGGTGGCAGATGGTCAGAAGGTAACTGGTCTTCTCTCTACTCCTATCCCAGTAGCTTCTCAGCCTTGTGGATACAGGTATACCTCTGAAGGACGCCTGCACCCATCCCAGGACTCCACATCTCTGTGACCATGTTGGAGGGCTGACAGGCACAGTTTTGCTCTTCCCAACTTGGCCTTCCTGGACCTAAATCCTGTTCTAGGCCCTGGCTGAACCTTCCCACTATACTGCCAAACAGCTTCCTGTACCTTTTGCCTTCACTACTCAGTTGTGGTCAAACTTAGCACGATGCCATGTCTCATCTGAGACATCACAACATGGGAACTGAACTCTTGGGTTGAGTCCTGGGCTGTCCCATCCTGTGGACTACCTGGGGTTAGGAGCAGGGTAACATTTCTAAACCTATTCTATGGTTCCTTACAGTCTGGCCACACAAATGTGATTCCCTCATAATCTCAGTCCCTGCAGCACTCCCAACTCCACTGCCTTCTCTGGACTCCACTTTGCCTGGAAGTGTGGGGCTAGGTTCCATGGCAGCAGTGAGTTTCTTCGGGTATTTCTGCCTGTTTCTTGCTCCTGCTACTGGGGCCCCACTTCTTACCCCCACTCCTTTGTTGGGAGGCACTGTCTGGCCTCTTCCGGGAGCTCTATTCTGGATGTAGGGAATTGGGAGAAGGCAGCAGGGACAGGCTAAGGAGGAACAGCCTGTGGAACAGATGGAAATGATGGAGAGTGGGAGTGAGGGATTTCTGGAGAGGGGATGACCATCTATACGGAGATGAAAGATAAAACCTGCTTTAATGGAGGGGAATGTGTTAGCTTTCTTGTCACTGTGACAAAGTAGCCGACATAAACACCAAACAGGAAGAAGAATCTGTTTTGGGTCATGGTTTCAGCCCCTGTTAGCCTTGTTGTGGGTCTGTGAGGACGCACGCAGAGCATCACAATGGCAGAAGTGGAACAGAGCTGTTCACCTCTGAGAAGTATACAGACACGAGTCTGGGACGAGACAGAACTCCCAAGCACATACTTCCTCTAACTAGGCCCCACCTCTGAAAGTTTCTACCACCTCCCAATAATGCCTTAAAATGATGAACCTTCAATTGGTTAGTATATTGATGAGGTCAAAGCCCTCATGATCCACTCACTGATGGGCTGGGGACCAAGTTTTTAATACATGAGCCTTTTGGGGGGACATGTGATGACCAAATCATAATGGAGGACAATGTTAAGAGTGCTGGAGCGGATGTGGGACGGGCATTGTGACTCTTGGTTAGCAAAGCACCAGGGGAGGCAGCAGCTCAGATGAGGGATACTTGGGTCAGCCCAGGAAGGGAGGTCCTTTGCCTGCGCTTGTCTACGTTGCTTAAAGGAGAGCTGTTCCCATGCAGGCAGGCCAAGGATTCTCTGAGGTCTGCCCATCACACGTAGAACGTTCCTCCCTCAGCACCTCCGCAGTAGCTGAGACCTCCTCCTGAGCCCCTCCCTCCACCGGGGGTCCGGCAGGGGTCCTGCATCTGGCTGCCCATCGTGTGGTTGTGGGCCTGGCCTGCTAACATTCTCTCTCATTGCTCTCTCCTGCCCATCTGCATGTGGCTGCTCTGTCTAGCTGCGCGGTGGTCCCGAGCGCCGGCTGTGTAAGTGAGCATGCCCATCCCATGCCTCTTGCGGTCCATGTGCTGTGCCTGGCTTCCCCAGTCTGCTTTGCATGGGCTGTGGGAGCTGGTGCCCCCGAGCGCCATGCCGCCATAGTAAGGGGTAGAGATGGGATGAAAGGTTCTGGAAGGGCCGGCCTTCCCGCTAGCAGACTGAGGAAGGGCCTAGGTCCTGCCAGGTGAGGCTGGGGAGTCAGGTACCGCTGTTCCTGCGTGTCTGTGTGTGCGCTGCCGGAGCCCTGCCGCTGCACGCGCGCGGCCCACGTCGGCGCCGTGGGTTAGTCCCGCGCAGGGGCCGCCTTCCTGTCACCCGTGTGCCGGTGTCTCACGCCCGCATGTGCCCTACCTTGTGTGGATGTGAGTGCTCCATGGTTTCTGTCCCCCGTGTCATGGGCCTCACTGCCAGCCGTCCCTGAAGCCGGCCAGGTCTCGGGTCTCCCGGAGAGCAGAGCAGCGGGCGGGGCGGGGCGCAGCCTCGAGCGGTCCCGCCTTGGTGTGGGGCGTCTGCCCGTGCCCGCGCCCGCCTGCCCGTCCGGTGTGCGCACCCTCGCCTGGCCCTGACCCCCTCTCCCTCCGCAGGCTCTTCAGCAGCCTCGGTGAGCTGAGCGCCATCTCAGCGCAGCGCAGCCCCGGGGGCCCGGGCGGCGGGGCCTCCTTCTCCGTGCGGCCCGGCGGCCGCTACCCCGTG